>NC_091823.1:34904187-35226687 GCF_038994185.2 Dermacentor albipictus | reverse complement strand
TCCCCACTCAACATCTTAAACGTGTACAGCCCCCCAAGTGACAAGAGCACTAATGTAGCCACTCTCCTCCGCAAGGCGTGTGCGATGGCGCGGAACGAGATGCTACTTATAGTGGGTGACTTTAACGCACCACACGCCGAGTGGGGCTACCCCAGCAGAGCCTGCGGTCGTAAAGGAGCCAAGGTTTGGGACACTGCCCAGACACTGGCTCTGACGCTCCTCCTCGACCCCGAACGGCCCACCCGTATCGGTAACAGCATCACGAAAGACAGCTGCCCCGACCTCACTTTCGCCCGCAACATCCCAGATGCGCGCTGGGACAATCTCGGTATGAACATAGGTAGCGATCACTATGTTCTCAGCACTACGTTCACAGCCACACACAGCAAGGGCCCTCGCCGCACATTCAAACACACCAACTGGGATGCTTTCCGGTACGTACGAACTCAGCGTCCGCAAAGCCCCATAGACGACCTCAACACATGGACAGATACTCTGCTCCGCGACGCAGCCAACGCCACCTCCACAGTCACCCAGGAGGAGGGTGGCCCCACCCCAGATGCTAAACTCATGCATATGTGGGAGGCCCAGCGCAGCCTCCACGCTCGCTGGCTCCGACGCAAACACAACCGCCCTCTCAAGCTTCGCCTCGCTCGCCTAGAACGAGAGATCGAAGCCTACTCCACCAAACTTAGTCAGGAACAGTGGTATCAGACTTGCGACCGACTCGATGGGCAGTTGGGATGCAAGAACACATGGTTTCTGCTCAAGCACTTGCTTGATCCGACCCACACCAAGTCAGCATCACAAAAGAATCTCAACCGCGTCATACACGCGTTTCCAGGCACGAACCAGGAACTCCTCGCTACCTTGAAAGACAAATACATAAACACCTCCACCGACATTCCCACCCCCTTAAATTACAAAGGCTCCCAGAACCCAGACATGGACAGAGACATCACGGCGTCGGAAGTCCGCGCCGCTCTCAACCGCATCAAGACCACTGCGGCCGCCGGCGATGACCATATTACCAACAAAATGCTCCGCAACCTGGACGACCAGTCGGTCGCAGCACTTGCGGACCTTTTCAACCACCACTGGCATGAAGGTCGCCTTCCAGACTCCTGGAAGCATGCCAAGGTAATCTTCATACCCAAACCAGGCAAACGACTCGATATGGGCAACCTGCGGCCCATCTCGCTCACGTCTTGCCTGGGGAAGGTTATGGAGCACGTAGTTCTGAACAGACTCCACACTCACGCAGACAAGGAGAATCTCCTCCCCCCCACGATGTTTGGGTTCCGGGCTGGACTCTCTGCCCAAGACATCATGTGGCAGATACAACACGACATACTCGACCCGGGTCCCATCCGGGCGACACGCACCATTCTCGGCCTCGACGTCAGTAAAGCGTTCGACAACGTGTCGCACGCTTCTATACTGACCAACCTCTCACAGATGAATGTAGGCACTCGCACCTACAACTACATTGCCAACTTTCTTTACAACCGCACTGCTGAACTCCACATTGGAGACCTCTGCAGTGACAAAGTCACCATGGGCACCCGGGGAACACCACAGGGAGCTGTTTTGTCCCCGTTCCTATTCAACATTACTATGCGGGGCCTTCCCACACTTCTCGACACCATACCCCACATTAAGCACTCAATATACGCCGACGATATTACCCTCTGGACAAACACTGGCTCGGACGGGGAGATACAAGATTCACTTCAACAGGCAATCGACACCGTCCACACTTACGTACAGGCAAACGGTCTCGTTTGTTCGCCCACCAAGTCTGAACTGTTAGTTATACGAGACAGACGTGTTCGCCGACCCGTCCCCGACCCTCAAGAGCCAATCACGCTTCACATTGCCACCCACCCCATAGACCCCGTACAGACCATCCGCGTGTTAGGCATGCTGGTTCAGAACAACACGCAGAACTCGGAAGCCATCCAACGCCTCCGAACCACAGCCCACCAAATCAACGGCCTAATCCGCCGCATTGCCACTCGCCGCAGGGGAATGCGGGAGACCGACCTCCGCCGCCTCACACAAGCCTACCTCATTAGTAGGATTGTCTACACATACCCTTATTACCACCTCCGCCGCAAAGACGAAGAGGCAGTAAATAGCATCATCCGCTCGGCGTACAAGGCGGCAATGGGACTGCCCCAGTCCGCCAGCACACAGCGTCTCCTTCAGCTTGGAGTATACAACACACTCACAGAGCTGATAGAGGCACACAAGACTGCACAGGTACACCGTCTTTCTCGCGCCGAACACGGTCGTTACATTCTTAATCGTCTTAATATCAACCCTACAGGTGACATCCACCCCACTGCTCCCCTCCCGACTGGAGTCTTCAGTCGGCTAGTCATCAGACCCATGGCCAAGAACATGCTACCCGGCCGTCACGATAGGCGCCGCCAACTGAAGGCACAAGCCTTAGACGTCACCTACTCCGCCGACGAACATGCCATGTACGTGGACGCGGCGAAATGCGACTGTAACACATACGTAGCCTGCGTAGCGACGCCAACCACCACTCTCATCAGTGCCGCTACAGTGCGCACACACTCCTCCACCGCTGCCGAAGAGGTTGCGATCGCGCTAGCCATCGCGGATCCCCGCACAAGCACGGTTCTCAGTGACTCTAAACAAGCCATCCAAAATTTCTCAAAAAACTCACTCTGTCTCCCCGCCGCACACATCCTCCGCGGTTGCACTCTCGACAGAACTATAAACTTAGTGTGGGTACCTGCTCACGCGGGGAACTCTGGGAACGAAGGGGTCGACCGTTTAGCCCGAGGCCTAACTAACCGGGCGGCCGGCCCCTCGAACCCAGATGCGCTCGCAGAGGCCCCCAAATCCTACGCTGAAATTACAAACTTCTATAAGGAGACGAGACGCGTGTACCCGCCTCCCCACCCCGACCTCGAACGAGCGCAAGCCACCATGCTTCGCAGACTGCAGACCGATTCAATACTCAGTCATTCTAGACTTTATTTAATCACTGGAGGGGATTATGACCCCGTCTGCACTAAGTGCGACCATGGAGTGTTCGCCACTCGGGCACACATTCTCTGGGGATGCGAGGGTAACCCTCCCCCACGATCATTACTGCCAGTTCCCTCCGAAGAGGGTTGGAACCAGCTGCTGACAAGGCAAGACAAGAAAACGCAACTCGCACTCGTTTCGTGGGCCCAAGACGTCGCCCCCACCTGGGAGCCACACTAGGCCTACCTGCCCTAACTTCCTACCCTGCAGTGGCAAAATAAAGTTGTTTCTCTCTTCTCGGTAAATCGGAACTCAAACGCCGCTCGCATAAAGGCACAATTGCGCAAAATGGCCGCTTGCCTTACATTGCCTCACATTACGGTGGAGGGAGAATGAAAAAAGAAAAATCATGTACTCAGATTTAGGTTTGCATTAAAGAACCACATGGGCTGAAAGCTTAATTCAAAGCCCACCGCTACGGCATCCCCCTCAGGAGCTACTTTGGCACTCAACTCAACTTTGGCGCGGTATCAGTATGAAATGGTGGAGTACCCTTTCAAAACTTACTCTCTTGTGATATTAAGCTTTATTACTTACGAAAAACGCGCAGTCTAAGTTTAAGCTACTTGTATTTCGTGGCCAACTTGCGGCACGCCATTGACGTCACTGTGACGTCGCGCATATTGTGGTATTTACGACGCGCATACTCGGGCCCGTTCTAGTGCAACTACACGTTCCTGAAAGTTGTAGAAGTTCTAGGTCGAATTATGTCTTACTTTCGAGTGCAGTGCAATAATACAGTATTTCTCTATTGACAAACAGCAAACTAGCCACGAACAGACGATGTTATAGTACATGATGTCGCACGGAGCTAGCACGGAAGCTTCAAGCTGACGTCGGCGCATGTCTTTCCGTCTACCGCAATTTATGGCTTTTCAAAGCTGCCACTCTCCAGCAGTGATCCTTGTCAACTTGGTATCCCGAAGGTGTTATGTTCCAATACAATTTAACGTCGTATTTAGGTTTCCGTCTCGTCAAACCCAATCAATCAATCAATCAATCAATCAATCAATCAATCAATCAATCAATCAATCAATCAATCAATCAATCAATCAATCAATCCCCGTGTTATTGCTTTGAAACGTAATTATGAATTATATTGAAATAAAGATTATTTTGAATATACCTTATTCAAATAGAAAACAGCTTATTTGCATGGTTTCTTATTCCAGTAACCAGAATTTTTCTTTCTCCCGTCGCGTTTCACCGGCTACACGTTCGAGGTCAGATTGGAGTTTGTACGGCTGCAGCGTCGAAAGCTGACGTTCGGCTGCTGCAACGAAGCCTGCGTCATAGAGAAAGAAATTCAACAAGAGCGGACACTCGGCTAAAATTGGCAACAGGAAACGCGTCACGCCTGGTGTTAATCCCATTCGTTAGTTTACGCGAGCATCGGAAAAAAAGAATGTGAAATGAACTTACAAACAACTTTTCTTTTTTTATTATTCTTTCCCGCTAAAGCTAAAAAGTTTTGCGTACAGATGAACTTACACTTCGCGACCTATTTTTCTTGCGTTACCTAGCAACAAGCAAGCGGCACGCCAGACGCTCCATATGCGTCATGCGCCAGACGTGCCACCGAAGCGGGCGAGGCTGGCTGCGCATGTGAAGTTCGTCTGTTCGGCGACCCGTCTCTTTTGGGTGTAGCCCGTTTGTTGGGCTCCCGGCGTTTTCTTGCGTTCCTTCTGCATTTCGACACAGCACCACTACACTATTCGACTACGGCAAGGTGAGGAATTTTGTTTGGCATGTCTGCGACGCATTTCAAGCAAATTTAGGCTTACGGCGCAAAACTTATAAACCAGTGACGCAGTTAGCGAAAAACAGTTCGGCGGTTCTGGCGCAGTTAATTTGAGTTAATGACTCGTACTGGGAAATGTTTGCGATGCTTTCTATGAGCCCCAGTGTTACTTTAACTTATTTAGGTAGTTTTTGGGCACGCTTGCCGCACCCGGCTATGTGACGCAGTTAGGGAAATGCAGCTCGAACGTGGTGACGGTTTCGGGTGTACTGAATCTTACTGGAACAAGTTCGCGACGCTTTCCTTGACCCCCAACATTATTGTATTTCGCTACTTTTTGGGATACGTACTGAGGTACGCGCGCCACGCCTGGCGTTATGCCACAGTTAGCCAAAAGCAGCTCGAGCTGTGTGCCGCAGTTTCGCGTGTGGTCAATCTTGCTGGGACAAGTTCGTGACGCATTCTCTGACCCCCAAAATTATTGTGATTATTTTCGTAACTCTTTGGGATACATTTGAGGCATGCTCGCCGGGCCTGGGGTTGTGAAGCTGTTAGCAACAAAGCAAGCCGGCTGTGGTGAGTTTTGCGTGTACTGAATTTTAGCGGGACAAGTTTGTGACGCTTTTTATGGCCCTGCAACAACATATACCTTATTTCGGTACTGACGCTTGTCGGAAACACGACGAGCGATTGCCGAGAGTGATAACACAGGAGTGTGTTGCTTGTGCCGGCAGGACGCGTAAAAGATAACACCGAGGAGCTCAGTAACTTGACATTTCTATCTTCTGAGCTACTGAAAACAGGCTTTGCACCCGCGAATCTGTCTTGAGTGCGATTAGAAGGCATTCTGCGAGAGTGTAACATGGTCTGGCTGAGAGCCTGCGTTGTAGACACCTCTGTGTACTTTGCGTACCATCGCATCGACTGAGGCCCAAGTTGTTTTGGAAACGCGCAGTCACCCGTGTATTTGTGCTTTTAAAGTGCAGGAAATAATGCCCGGGAAGAGAGGGACGCTTGAAAATCGGATGTTTTCTTCAGATTTTATGGCATTGGTTGGGAGGAGTCTATTTGCTACGAAATGTATGTAAAAGTGAATTTATCTGTAATGCCGCTCATTCACCACTTACGCACGTTTCGCCTCTACACGCAATATTCCTGTTAGGTCAATATACGAAAATGACACATGCTTGTAATTTACTTCTTTTGCAGCTGATGGCATCCGGTGGGCAACGGTATTAGAAGTACGGCAACGACTGCTGCTTACCTGGTGCCACAACTTTGGATGAATGCACAAGAGTCCCGGAACGAGCATTTATATAGAGCAAAATAAACATTTCATCATTTCAGAAGACGTCTTGAGTTTTCCTTATGAAATTGCACGTGACACAGATTCGGTGGAGGCTTGTAAAGATCGTTCGCAATCATTTTTACTAAATAATAAAACGATTCAGCTCCAAGGCCGCGCGTGTTTCAGCAGTAGAAGCGAAAAAAAATAAATGCCGCGCCGATCAGAGGAGCAGGCGTGGCGTGTACCAACTGGCGTTCAAAACGCGCGCGCCAGAACCAAAACCATAAGTGTTCATATCATCCGCTTGGTGCGCTGCAGTCGATTCGACCGCAGGGCTCTATGGGAGTGTGTGCTCTTGTTCAATCTTTCTCTATGCCTGCGTTGGGGCCGTAACTGAGAAAATTGCTTTTTCAGTTTCGCTGTATTTGATGTACCCGCTGTTCAGGTTAGCGTATATCTGCGAGAAGTATTTTTTTTTGCTACACTTTACCATCCCACACTAGGCCGGCCACCAACGTTGATGACGTCGCCCTAAAGTACTCAGACGTTCTGCAACACCACCGACTCAGCAGAAGAACGTACGCTTCACTACACAAGAATCTGAGCAAAGAGGAAGAAGTCATCCTGCGCCGCCTGCAGACCAACGCCTACGTACACGGAATAATCATGCACAGACTGTATCCTACGCAGTACTCGTACATATGCCCCCATTGCGTTGTCCCAGACACCCTGCAACACATGGTCTAGGATTGCCTACTGCGTGACACATCCGTTGACCCTACCTCACAAGCTCCACAAGACGACTCCAAAGAGGGCTGCCCCATAGAAGCACAAGAAGAGCGCCCCAACTCGCCGCAGATTCATACGACAACTGAAACGTGAGAGGCGAAGCTTTTCCCCGATGACCTGGACGACCAACGCAGTCTCGTCGCCCGGGCTAAGGAGGCAGCCCAAGCCAAAGGGTTCGTGGAATAAGGAATCCTCCCACTTAGTGTGAATCGAGTTCCGACTCGGATTACCGTTTCAAAAAATAAGTTTACTTCTCTCTTTCTCTCTCTACTTTATCTTTATTTGCGAACTTCGAATACCTAGTTCCTATTCTGGAGACCAAACTCTTCAATATTCAAGAGTACTATTTCTCTCCAGCTCGTAGAGCTGATATGAATCCGACGACTGCGCCGACGAAGATTCTAGCTCGCACAAGGTGACTTCTAAGTACCCGACAGCTCCAAAAGTATTGTGTTTACATGTTGTGAAACAGGCATTAGTCTTTGTCTTCGACAAGGTGTGCTCAAGTATTTATTGGCAAAAAGAAAGAAAACTGCGCAGTGAAGCCCACACTCGCTGAATAAGAGCAGCAACCGTAACGGCTAAACAAATGCCCAACGGTAAAATTTTATCGCGAACACGAGCCTCGCATGGGTGAATATAAAGCAGGACGATGATGGCCTTGCATGTGTGTTCAGGTTTTCCTTCGCACTAAGAGGATTAAATGAACACGTGCTGCCACATGATCTGGCGGGTTCCCATACGGTTGTTTTCGCAGGCGCGTGGGCGTGCCTACGCGTGCTGCATTTGTTTGCGAAGCGAGGTAAGCCAATGCCCTGATCTGGAAGCTCATCTATTTTCCTCCGCTCGGCGGCTCCGCAGTGAAACTTCCTCGGATCTTGGGCGAAGCGTTCATCCGTCATCGACTGAGACACGTGTGTGCAAAGCCAATGCGCGTGAAAGGGAGCCGAAATATTGCGGGTGGGCGCTGTGATTTTGTGTCGTGGCTTTGCACGCGATTGTACGTCGTCGTTTGATAACGGAACACGCCTGCTGCAGTGACCTCGATTTGTGTCCTGTCTCTGTGTGTACGTTTCTTAAATGCGTACATCACCTCACATTTTTTTTCTTTAACTTTCTGAACACACACGCGTGTCGCACACACCCAAAATGATTCTATGAGTAGTAGCAATTTGGGCTGGTTGGAACTAATTAGGCGAATAAAATATCCAGCGATGTAGTATGGACTTAAGAAGAAAAGCGAGCGAATGACACATACTGTAAAGCTTTCTTCCGGAAAACGTTCTATTTACGAACGGCATAATTTATATCGGACCACACAGAGAAAAATTTTAATCGAAGTTTCTTTTCATCTTCAACCCCATAGAAAGATATGAAAGAGAAACATAGATGTAAGGAAAATAATGAAGCAAAAGAAAAGAGTGAACGCAAGGAAAGGAAAGTTAACGAGAAATGTAAGCTCACCGGGACCCGTATCCACAGAAAATTTCTTACGCTAGAAATGTTCGTGAGAAAAAATTCCAGCCAATCATGATGCAGGACATAATAGCAAATGCAGCACACCAATGGGGCCAACACTTACGAACAAAAACCTTTGTGACTTTAGCCCAAGATAAAAGATAAAGAGATGAAGAAAAAATTGTCGTCCGAACACAAAAGGCGATCGCCGATACCTGGCACTTGCACCACGACAACACTCCCAGCCACACCTCTCTGCACATCTGGGAGTTCCTGTCCAAGCACAACTTGGCAATGCCGCATCAGCCCACCTGCAGGCCTGACCTGGCTCCGGCAGACTTCTTTCTGTTCCTGAGAATCAAGATCGGCGTGAAAGCACTCCCTTTTGGCACAATCGAACCGATTCAAGCCGCCGTGACAAACGCTCTAAACGAGGTTCCCGCCGACGCCTTCCAGGATGCGTACAGTGCATGGGAGAATTGCTGGCGAAAATGTGTAGATGCCAAAGGGAACTGCTTCAAAGAATTTTAAACGTCTGTGACGATATCATGGGGAAACTCTTTTGCGGATGTAATTGCACTACATTTCGGACGCAGCCTGTACATATGAATCAGCTCAAGTTTTGGGTTTTTTTTATTTCGTTTTCTTCTTTAACTCTAAGGATTTGCCACATGGCATACGTACCTTCTCCCTCCACCTGATTCCCCTTCCCCCTCGAAGGAAAAGCTAAAATAGAGCACCAGATCAAAAGCATGAAAAAAGCATGTAGCCCTGTTTGGTGCAGGTGCTGCAGCAATGAATTAGCCCATTGGTTGTCTGTGATACAACCAGTAAAGTCATCTGGAAAATTGAGGTTTAGTTTGGCCTCCCTACATTCTCGTGCATAACGTCCTGAGTACCACTCCATAGCCACAAAAGTTCACGAATCTGCGCCATAGATACAAGTGCCGGAGACTTAGAACACGTTGTAAGGTTGCCATTTGCAAGGCGCAGGTGACAACAGATGTCAGGTTTGTTCGTGTTCCCTATTTTCCTTTACCATTATTTATTTTCTTCAATAGCAAGTGTATGGTAGTCCTAATTTTCGCTCGCGTCGATGGCTCTATTTTTCACACACATTTCGGCTTCCTCTCTAAGTAGAGCCGGAGGAAAAAAAAGGTGGAACGGCAGGGACTTTCGCCAGTGTAAGTACCGGCTGGGCTACCTTGTGCTGACGAAAGGGGTTAATGGAGTAAAACGTGATCGAAGGAATAAAAATATATATATATAAAGAGAGCAACTTCTTAAGTAACCCTATAGCTAGCCCAAAATACCTGCATATCCTTTCTGATTCGTACTTTAGCCGGGGGCCTGGAATGAACACCGATACATCGGCACAAGGGGCACCCATCGGGCAACTATATAGTAGTCGAGGAGTTCAGACTGGCGAAGTGTGCGCCGTCAAATTCGCAACGCCGGGGCGGGCGGCGCGCCGAATTCATCTGGAAGCGAAACGAGCGAAATAATATAAAGTACGCTGGGAAGAGAAATGGGAAGCGAGAAAGGTGGATACCGAACGCTGGAGCTTTACCCTTTACCGTTCCCTCGAGCGAGATTCTCGCCGCGGGGCCATTAAGTTGCTGGCCAAACGGCGTTAAAGGCTCGTAAAAAGTAAACCCCGCGCTCTCCGCGTATAACGAGCATATCGGCGTCGATGGGCTCCAACTCGCCGGCCTATTTTTATACGCCGACGCGTGGCCGAAGGCGCTCGTTTATTTTTCGTTGCGCGCTGCGGTTCAAACCCCGGGTGCTGACGCGCTGTTCGGAGCAGGCGCGCTCAAGAGGCGGGCCCGCCGCGGGCTTCGCTTGCGGTGCGCGGGGACACCGCTGCACGTGGCGTGCCCGTTCGCCGCCGCGGCGCGAGAGGTAAATCGAAACGGCGCCAATTTTCGGTGTGACGGGGCCGGCCTGCGTATAGTACAGCGCGCACCGAGAGCGGGTGGCAGCGGCGGCTGCCTCAAGGATGTGGCGGCACGAAAAGCGGACGCCTCCTCGACTCTTTGGCCGGAGGCCCTTTTATCACACCGGCTGCGAAATTCACTTCTAAAGAAAGAAAGAAAGAAAGAAAGGGAGAAGGAAAGAGAAAACAGCCTTGCCGATGTGCTAAAAGGGAGCTACAAAAGTCATCGCGCCTCATGCATGCTATGCCATCGGGCATGAAGTATATCCAGTTACTCTATTCCCCTTGTCTTACAACGTACAATAATCATTCTTCTTTCATTAGCGACACTGTCATGTTCGTCTCGTTAACATGCCTGCCTGGGCACTTGTTTCATCTTTACTTCTCCCTCTATCCCTCTATCCCTATCGAGGCCGGGAAGTCTCCCGGCCTCGATAGTCACGGAGCCAACCGATGTCACGGAGCCTGAGTCTGCAACACTCGAGTATACAGTATGAGAGAGAGAGAGGAAGAGAGAGAGAGAGAAATGGGAAAGGCAAGCAGGTTAATCTGAGCAGAAATTCATAGTTCGTAGTAGGTAAGACAAAGGGTAAACAAAGACGAAAAAAATAGAGCAGAAAGAAACCAAACGCGCGAAAGAAATAGAGGTAGTGGCGAACTTCCGGCAAAATCAAAGTCTCTTGAACAAGCTACTCGAAGGTAGAAGCTTCAATACCTCTCTATTCCGAGGTGACAACTAAAGTACGGGTCAGTTCTCGTAGAAGTGGTTCACCAAAAATTCCCGCTAGCCCATTGACTCCGTCGTGTTTAATTCCAGAGATCACACTCAGCTATGAAATTCCTAAGTGGCAAAATGGAGGTTTCACGTTCACCTGCTAAACACCCGTTAGAATAGAACAGGCGGTTTTCAAGCTATCCCGCGTCATATAGTTCCCGATAGCAGATCTCTACGCTCTCGTCTACGCCTTTAGCTTCAGTAAGCTGACAACCACGGCCTCTCGTGCGAGTCACCCGCTGCGTCTCCAATTATCACTCCTGTGTACGATCTCCACAAGTATGAAGAAAGTTTGATCGTGCTTTAAAATTTCAAGCGCAGAAGATATATCGAAGATAGATTGCGAACAAGGCTCCCGTGGAGGAGTCGAAACGTTAACAACAATTTTAAATCCTGTGTTTTTGGTTGGAGTCCTGAACTTTTCTTTTATAAATGAACAAAATATGGGCAAAGCCGACATAATTTCACCATGAGCCTTCAGTTCAGTCGGTTCCTGACAGCTTTGGGGGTATTTCGGACTATATACAGTGGACGGTAACCTAGCAAGCGGGCCGCAACTTATATACTTCTCAGATAATTTCTGGTTAACCTCCGTTTGCCTTTCTCTCTCTCTCCCTCTCTTATACTTCTGTTTCACAAAGTTGCACGCGAAAGTTTCGATCAAATTTACGTTTGAATATTGAAACTGACGTGCAAAATAAAAAAGGATTTATATTTTGAACAAGTTCTTGTCCGAATCGTCGATCAATCTCGAGGGATGTATGTATGTGGAAGAGAACGATCGATGCATAAAGAGAGGACGATACTATAACCACAGCAATTATCTTTTCTACTTTTTTATATTCCAAAAGCGGAAAATATTTCCGTGAACGAATGTGTTTCGAGATCGAATCGCATGTTTATGGATGTTCCATCGGTATTCGATTTAACTCTCGAGAGATCCGTGGTTCCAAAACGATGTTTAAAGCTCCGTTCTATATCGCACCGAGTCCCTCTAGAGAAATTATTCTATTGGAACAGGTTCTCACGCGGCATTCGAAGGATAGATACGACTAGTCATTTCCTATAGTTCCGCTTCGTGCACCAGACGCAGACGTCAGATGCTTACAGGAGATTCGTGTTGCGAGAACACTGGCGGTTTTTCGCCATATCCTCTTAAAGCTTTCCACCTACCGAAGCTGCGATTTACGACAGCAAAGCACGTCACTTGATAGCGTCCCGACGTGAATTTTACGTGGCTCCTAAGTTGCCCTGTGAGACCGCCGATTTCTCGATAGGCGGCAGTCGTTGCAGGCAACGCCACCTTGCCGTGGTATACGCAATCTTCTTTTTCGCGCTGTAGTAATGACGAGAAGATCGTGGTTAGTGAGCGGCGAAAAGCATCGTTGCTTTCGCTGCTCAATCGAATGCTGCCGCGCGGGAGGGAAAATTGCGCCCGTGCCACCAATGGGGCTGTTTTCCTGGCGCTGGCCCGCGAGGCGGGGGCCACCGTTAACGACAGCCGCTGCGCGCGGATCGTTAGATCGGAAGTTCCGCGTTAGTTTCGCCCGTCCGTCGGCGTCTTCCGAGCCGAAGCAGGGGAGTCGATCCTTTTGCCGCCATCAAAGGAACGGGTTACGTAAAGCTGGCCTTACACGCCCTGCGATCAAATATGGCAGTGCGTGCGTGCGTGCGTGCGTGCGTGCGTGAGTGCGTGCGTGCGTGCGTGCGTGCGTGAGTGCGTGCGTGCGTGTGTGTGTGTGTGTGTGTGCGTGTGTGTGTGTGTGTGTGTGTGTGTGTGTGTGTGTGTGTGTGTGTGTTGCTCACGAACAGGCATCTAATTAACTCGTATGCATGCGCATACTCTATGTTGCGCCTTTGCAGTAGCTTACACCTAATCCGCCAACTCAAAATTGAAAAGGTGGTATCCGCGGTCCGCTTTAGCGCCATTCCTGCTATTTAGACCTGTTGGAGTTTGCAACTAGAAAGGCTGATTCGGCAGCCGAGGGCACCGTCCTGGTGCCTAATCTGCCATTAATATTTAAATGGCACCCTGATTAGTTTGTCGCTTCAGGATATTGCAGCGCCTCTAGTCGTAATAGGGTGCTCTAGCAGCGGATTACGATCGCTAATAAAGTAAGCCGTCCTGATGTGTCCCGGTTCAGGTGCTTCAGTCTCTCGTAATCTCTGTTCTGAGAGCTCGCATGGTCGTCGTCATCATCGTCGTCGTCGTTGTTGTTGTTGTCCTGAGTGGCTGTGGTACATGTCCACAGTTGGGAATTGGCCATGAATTGGGTGTTTAAGTTAGGTGTATAAAAACAATGGAATTAACAATTTGAACGTTGGAGCTTAAAAAGTAAAATTTTTGCGTGTGGGGAAAAAAAAAGAACAATCGCACGAGTGCCTGACGAACGTGAGGAACAGCGCTGTATCTTTATTTTCTTTCATTTTAAGGATGGTTTGCCACGAGGCATAATGTGAGAAATATTGTTACATGAAAGAATGGAGGCCCGTTTCTTACAGATAACGCCGTAGTTACATATTAAATGTGTGGTCCGTTAGCCATCGCTCATAGCACTGCTGCTTACTAAAACTAGGGCGTTCGTAGCGAAGCTGAGAAAAAAATGTTTCGATTCATCGACAACGTTCTGTATCTGGGTCGCCGGAGACGGCATTAGTATAAAACACGTACACGCGCACACACGCACGCATGCACACCCAAAAAACACACTCCCTCCCTCCCTCTTTCTCTCTCTCTCTCTCTCTCTCTCGCACTCTCTTCGTAATCAGAAAGTGGATTGTGATAAGGCTGCGACAGCCATTTCACGTTCAACATTCTCCTTTTTTTCTTCCTTTTTTGCTATTTTCATAATGACCCAGAGCGGCCTAGGCAACCGGAAATTCGCTCTGATTAAGCTCAGTGTCTCTTATTTTTCCTACTCTCCCTTCGTAAGCTTTCGTCACTTTTGTTCCATTTTCTGTTTTGGCACTGTGGATCAAATGCACCATTGGTTCCCTTTGTTTGTGCAGCAAAACAAGCTATGTTCACAAGCTTCACAATGGAAGAACAGCCAGAACCGTTACGCTTAGCTGGCGAAGAATGGTGGCATATGACGGGGCTACAATGGGTCCTGCATTTTAACCGTTCAGCTTGCCTGAATTGATGAGAGGAAAAGCGAGAATTCGCGGACCGGCAGTCGAGTCAAATGGAGCTTTTTATCACAGCCTCGTATTCTGTGTGAAAGACTTGTGACAAAGCGAACGAAGTTAGAACAAGGGAGGGGTGGAGCCTCTCCAGCGTCAGCCTTTCGACAAGAGAACTTCTCGAGAAAAACGTGTCGAAGCCAATTTCCTCGTGTCTCAACGTTCACACATAAGTAGACGACTTGCCTTGGGGGACTTGTTATTCTACCTCTATTACCTGCTTGCTCTCGGTTGGTTGATGCTTGTCTCGCTTGGTTGGCTGATGTGTAGCGCAGAGTTCCGCTTATGACAATTCTCTTCCGTCGCCTAAGGCTGGTTGTAAAGGTTTCAGTGACCACGTTTTCGACCACCAAATGCACGAACGGCAAATTTTCCTGTTTCCTGAAAAATAAGACGGCTTCCAGACTGCGCCACTCGTCTATACGGAGATGACATGTACGGAGCAGTCCAATCTCTCGTTAAATATTGCCTTAACGCAGCATACTCATGCGAACATGTCAGCTGGATGCTTTTCTTTAAGTGACTGCTTTGACCATTTATTCGCCCTCTGCGCTAAATGCTTCTGCTGCGTGGAATGCATGTGAAGGTTAGATGTATTAGCGGGGCACGACGAGGCCAGGAGACAAGATTCAGAAGTGTAACGATATTTCAAATACTAAACGAACCGAGTTCAAGGGCGTCAGGCAGCGCAGGTGGCCGGCGGAAGATAGAAATAGAAGGAACCGAGTCCCAGGCTTCCCTCGTGCCTGGACTGGTAAGACTGTCAAAGAGCCGCCTGATGTGGCGTTAGTGATACGCTGCCCAAGGATGTCACACTGTATCATGAAAAATGCGGCGGCAGTGATAACATTTATCATCAATTATGCTTTATTCCTGCGGTATTCGTGGCGTCATTTTCTCATCGTGCGCTTTGCTGACAAAAACGCACCGACCCACCAACTCTGAGTCCACGACTGCGATGCATATGTAAGAACGAAATCATATGTAAGCGCGGAGGCGTATTTCAAGCGGACGCTGCAACGGAGACTTGAAACGTATTGAAATGTACTAATGAAACGTATCGCTACTGAAGGAGGAGGGAGGGGCATCGCTCACAGTTGTCAGGCTGGACCGTTCGTATAACTCCAAGTTCGTACGTGCATTTTTTATGGACTTTCTTTGTCCCGAGCAAGTGGGCATTCTGTATTACATAGTCTTTTGACCAAGCCCTCTACCAGTCGCGTAACAAGCCCGTAACCAATCTTAAGAGTTGAAAACCTAACTGCGCCCTTCCTGCTGCCGGGTAACGTTTCTGTGCTGCTAGCTGGGAATGCCTTTCGCAAAAGTTTACTCTTTCCTCGTCGGAACGGCTGACACTCCTTTCTGTGTCGGGTTTGACGAGAGCGTCGAGAATGTGACATGCTGGACCTCGGTAATCAGGCTGAGCTCGTAAACGTTTCCGGAGACAAGCGTCCACGGATAGGGTTCACATTTGTCGCAAGTGGAGGAAGTAACTCGAACGAAGTTTCCGTCTTTGAAGTTGACAGGCAACTGCTTTCTATTCGTGTTGCGTGCGCTCGCTTGCGATTCCACTGGTGTTTCCCTCTTCCTTTCTTTGTACCCGTTTGTATGCATGCCCAATATTTCCATGTCCAATGCTGTCGTATTATTTTGCATAGGCATGTAAAACCCGCTTTTTTTATTGGTCCCAGCTGTCATGTTCAAATACATGCCCATCCCCACCCGAAACACGCAGGCATTGCGCCTCGCCTGGCAATAGCCTCTGCCGCCCTTAACAATATTTGTTGCTGGGCCAGTTGGTTCATGCTTAAAGCTCTATACTGGTAAGCGCAATTCCAAGACGAGAAAGGAGATATTGACACAGAAGCACAGGACAAGCGGTAACTCGCAACTAAATTTTATTCTGAAGACATCGCCTACTTAAGTACGCATCATACCAGGATCGCACAAGCGCGCTGCCAATCAAGCCAACCAATGCATCATATCAACAAGCGTATAGATTACAGCATCATTTCTAAAAACTGCTTTTCTTTGCTACGCAAAACAACCGACGTATCGCTAATACAGGCACTTTCCTTCTAATATGATTTGCCTCCATGATTTTTCTGGCCAAAGCATTGCCAATCCTGCCTAGAATTAGAATACCGGAAAGAATTGGCTCACAGGGACAGTACCTACGGTGCATAGGCAAATGAAAGGCAGCTTTGTTAGCTACAGAGCGCTCTTGTTCCCGCGTCCGATCGTTGACGCATCGGCCGGTTTGTCCGATGTATACTTTCCCGTACTTAAGCAGGATCTCGTACACAATGGCAACGGCGCTTGTGACGTATGTCATGGTGCGCTTCTTTCCACAGGCAGATTACCTCAGTGGTCCCAGAATGCATGGGCACTACCCAGCAAGTTTTCGTGAAGCAGAAAACACAACAGGCACGTCGTACCTTTTTGCCGCATTCTTCAGATTGTGCGCAACCCTGTGAACATAGGGCACCACTCCCGGCTTTCTTGTTCGTATAACCTGCCCGAGGCATTTTTCTACCCTTCACTTTCTGAAGTAGAGTCTTGGACACAGCTGTCAAAATCGAACGAGGGAAGCCAGCCGCCTGCAGGCACTCAATCTGGCAGTAGACGATATATCCTGAGCCAAGTGGGCACAAGACTTCACCAGCACCGACTCAAGACATTGTGTTGCGATCGCTCTTTTTATCACCTTACTTTGTGCTGAATCAAGCGGCAAGGGTTCTCTACGAGCTCGCGGAGAGTATTTCCAACAAACGTGCAGCGCACTAAAAAAACATCTAAAAACTGCAAAGTGTCATTGTCGGGAAGTTCATGAGTAAAGACTAGGCCTCTTCCATGTAGTCTAATGAGGCTTAAAATTTCATCAATAACGCAAGTACTCGTCTGGAAGGTATTAGTGTTTAAAATCACGAGAAAGTCATCTACATTTCTAAAAACTCGTAGTATCTTCTCGGTGTCGAAAAGGTTATTCAAGTCGCGGTCAATGGGAGCTAAAACAATATTGCAAAGAACAGGGAGAACACACGATCCAATACAAATGCCCTTTCGCTGGATATACACATCGTTGTCAAAAGGAGCAAAAGTTGAGCATAGCTAAAACTCCAGATCATCTGAAGAGTATCATCGAGTGTTGAGCGAGGTGTGCGCGCATTTTCCGAGGTCGGTGATTATCATATTTGGCGATTTCAACTTTCCTAATATAGATTGGTCGACGCTCTCCGTATCGGCCACGGATGCGGCCGCGCATACCTTTCTCGGCACTTGTCTTGACTTTTCATTAACCCAACTTATTAGTCAACCAACACGATCCACTGAAACTTCTGCCAATATACTAGACTTAATCTTAACTAATAATCCGGATATATTATCTGACATAACTCATGAAGCAGGCATCGCTGACCATGATGTCATAACTGGATGCATTAACTTTTGCGTGAGCAAAAGAATAATTACCAAAAAGAAAATAAGGTGTTACGGTAAAGCCAATTTCGACGCAATTAACAATGAATTAACCACATTTTCAGGTCAATTTCTGCATGATTTTCATTCCCGTTCCATTGAACAGAACTGGGTCCTGTTTAAGGCCACCCTCAGTTCACTCATTGACACCTACATTCCTGTGTTATCCATTTCCTACAAAAGCAGTTCTCCATGGTTTACTAACAAGCTTCGGCGGCTTAATAACAAAAAGAAAAGACTTTACAGGCAGGCTAAGCTGACTGGTGTAGCGAGTGCTCATGATAAACACAAAGCATGTGAAAAGGCTTATAAGGCATTACTAAAATCCACTCGCAAAAACTTTTTTTCTCATGATTTACCATCCATGCTAAAAACTAATACTCGTCACTTTTGGCGTGTGGTGAACCCTGCAATTCGCACTGACATCATTCTTACTGATTCTTTTGGTGTTCCCATCAGCGATTCAGATTGCGCTCAACTTCTTAATGATACGTTTGTAACAATTTTTACTCATGAAAACATTAACTCATTGCCAACTTTAAAGACATTAGTGGGAATCACAATGCATGAGGTAGACATCAGTGAGGCTGGTGTTTTATCTCTACTAACCAATCTTAAAATGTCATCTAGTGCCGACCATCTAGGTTTCAACAATAAAATTTTAAAGAATACATCGCATAGTATTTGTCCTCTGTTAACAGCTCTATTTTCCCAGTCACTATCAACTGGTGGTATTCCTAATGACTGGCGCATTGCTAAAATAATACCCATTTTCAAATCAGGTGATCGCGCTTCTCCCCTTAATTATCGTCCCATCTCCTTAACCAGCACTATTTGTAAATTACTCGAACATATCATACACAGTCAAGTAATCAACTTCCTTGAAGACCATAACATTATTTTTAAGCATCAGCACGGTTTTCGCAAGGGCTACTCATGTGACACACAACTTGCCGGATTTATTAACGACATACACGCACTAATAGACGCCGGGTTCCAAGTTGACGCAATATTTTTAGATTTTTCTAAGGCATTCGACCGTGTTCCACACCATAGGTTGGTACTTAAACTTTCACAGCTTAACATTCACCCTACTATAATTGCATGGATCACCGATTTTCTCTCATCTAGAATTCAGTTTACATCAGTTAACAATTCTAACTCATGTTATGCTGATGTTTCGTCTGGAGTTCCACAAGGCAGCGTACTTGGTCCTTTACTCTTTCTAATTTATATTAATGATTTACCCAGTTGCGTTTCATCTAAAATCAGACTATTTGCAGACGATTGTGTAGTTTACCGATGTGTAACAAGTAACACCGATAGCCACTTACTACAAACTGACCTGGACGCAATAAGTGCATGGTGTTCTAATTGGTTAATGCCATTAAATATTTCCAAAACTAAACTCATGTCTTTCACCAATAGGCCACGCATTCTAACCACCTACTCCCTTGATAACAACCCTGTGGAACTCGCAACTACTTACAAGTACCTTGGCATCAATCTTCAATCAAACTTATCATGGAATAATCATATTAACCTTACCCTTGCCTCTTCAAATCGTACTCTCGGACTTATTAAACATAACTTAAAAGAAGCCCCAATGCATGTTAAAAAACTAGCATACACAACATTAATCCGTCCTAAACTAGAATACGCGTCTGCCATCTGGGATCCCGAACAAACGTATATCATAAGTAACATCGAAGCCTTGCAGAACCGTGCTGCGCGATTTATATTTTCAGATTATTCACGTTACACCAGCGTCACCGCGTTAAAGAATAAAGCTGACTTGGACAACTTAGCACTTCGCCGTAAAATTTCTCGCCTAACACTTTTCCATAAGCTTTATCACCATCCATCACTTCACGATGATTTCTTTCAGTCACCAACAGTTATTTTTCCACGCCGTGACCATCCATACAAAGTCAAACGCATTAACTGCCAGTCATCCCATTATGCATCTTCGTTCTTACCACGCACAATAACTGAATGGAACGCCTTACCATCAGTCATTGCCACGGAACCAGACTTGACTAAGTTTCAACATTTAATTCGCTCACGACTTGTCGACTAATCGTATTATTATTCTTTTTTGGGACTTTTACAGTGTTTTTCGTTATTTGTTGGTGTTTTTAGTGCAGTTGCCTTATGTTCTCCTAATATGTACTAATGTTTTCTCTGTAATAATTGTGACCTAATTATCTTGTATGTTAACTATGTTTCACTGTATTATTACTTCTGTTAACCTCTCTTGTTTTTAGTATGTACAAACTACAACCAGTGCTTGTGATTGACCCCCCCCCCCCCCATGTAATACCCTCGTAATGAGGGCCTTTGGGGGTATTTTGAATAAATAAATAATAAATCTGTCCCGGCTTGGAATTGCGCTTACTGGCATTCAGTTGTTAAGCATTCACCGTCCTTCTTTTATCTTGTCTCTGTTCAGTTCCATTATACATCGGTTGCTGTGGAGAGACTGAACTAACAAGTACCGAGCTTATTTAATTTCTTTATCTTCTAGGCAAAACGAGTAAGAAAATGAACTAAGAAAAAGATTAAATAAATAAATGAAGCACTGTCCGTGAAGGTAATCATAATAAAGATGAAGATTCCTCAATGGAGAGCTCCTTCGACATGCCCAGACGCTCTATACGCTTTGTAGTGTGCTATGTCCACTAATTTTTATGCTTCGATGTGAAACATTCTGACTCGCAGTCCAACCTACCTACTCCTGCACTTCGTCGCCACATTTCTAGTTTGAGCTTATTTCATAAATTCTTTTATTCCGAGCTATCACAGGAACCCTACATCTGCCCTCCCCCACCACGTTTCTCTCTTCGCACCGGGCATCAGCAGCAGGTGTCTCGACCACGAGCACACACAAAAACTTTTGCTTCGTCATTCTTCCCCCGGACTGCTTGCGACTGGAACGGCCTTCCCCAAGACCTTGCTGCCATCACATGCCCATCTATGTTCCTTAACCAAATTACGCGTGCGCTTGCATCACAATAATCATTTTTGTTTGTATAACTCGTTCAACATTTTTCTGTTTACTGTTGTTAACCTATATGTGTCCCACCCCTTATGTAATACCCTCACATGAGGGTCTTTAAGGAAATTAAGTGAAGTGAAGTGAAGTGAAGACTCTGCCTTGTTGTACCTAGCTAAAAATAAAGAAAAATTAGAAAGATTAGATAAGTGCCGCTTTAGATACAGATATTACTTTGACCGTAGCCGGCGAGTCACCTGCAGCAAAAGGCGAAGATATTCCTAAAATACTTCTTTTATAGAAAACAGAAGTTTAGATCGGCGTTTGTGATAAGCAGTGCTGTACATTTGCAGTGTGTACACTTACAGATACAGCAAGAAACGTGCGCAAGCCGTGTACTGAACTATCGTATAATTGGTGTGCGAATTTGGTGTTCTTGTCTTCATTGTCTCTGCAGTCTTGTATGGGCCCACGTCCAAAAAAACTGAACCCTCCGCAACAACCAAATTCTCAACTCGGACGAAAAAGCTTTTCTTTTCTTTTCTTTTTTTTTATACAGCTCGACGTCATTAACGTCCCGTTTGGACGGGGGTGGTTGTTCGGTAGCTGCGCTCCAGAAGCGAAGACAACTCGCACTAATCGTGCTTTGTTTGATGCGCGGCCTCTTCGATCTCTTTCTCGCCGTCACCACTGTACAAACACTGGCGTGTCCGCGCTAAAACTAGCGTGAAAAAAAACCGAAACCCAACGCTCGTCTTCGGACTGCGCGACAGGTCCTCAGCGGTGAGGCCAACGGCAGCCTCGGGCGAGGCTGCCTTAGTTACAACGGCTGCGCAGCAGAAGAGGGTCGAGCTTCGATCGCGTCGGCCCTTAGCCCCCTGCTGCCGGCCAAATATTTACTCATTAATGGCGCGCGACCGAGGTACACTGGTCAGCCGTCATGAATAAAGAGGCGCCAGCCGCTGTTTTTCTGCTCACCCGCTCGCACGTTGAACGAACGCACCCGCGCATGGGCAGCGGGAAAGAATAAAAAGAAAAGAGAAAGAAAAGTAGGTCCTATCTTATCGGTAGTCCAGCTGCCGGGCCTGCCTCCCCGCGCTGCACTTTTGTCCGCTTCTCCGAAGTCCCTGGCCCCGTTCAATAATTCATTTAGTACTTAATGCACTCATTGGAAATGGGGAGGCAGGTGGACGCACTCAGGCAGGTAGAGAGAGACCCAACGCGAGAATGTTGGGCATCCAAGGCTAAAAACGGGAGTGGGTAGAGAAAGGGTCACGTGCAGGAGATGCCCCGGATAAACGACGAGGTTTAAAAAAAAATAGCCGAAGTGCATTAACCGAAGTCACACGCGAGCTATAGGGTAGCCGAGCCATCTTCTGGGGAGAAAGTCTGGTGATAAAGCTGTCCTCTCGAGATAAACAGCGTAATAATAAATTATAACGAAAGCGAGAAATCCGGGCGAGGCCGTTTCGACGGCAATGCTGCCGTGGCATCCGTCGTTCTACGGCGATTTGGGGTTGAATGCGACTGCAACAATGTCAAGAAGCACCTGCTTATCGAAGGACTTGGTTTCACGTCTTATTGCGACACCTGGGTCCGTCCTCAGGCGGCTCCTCAGATGCCGTGTCCATTCGCGTGGACATCGGCTTTTATCATTTGCAATATTACGGCAGACCAGATGAGCGGAAAAAAAAAGGTCTGCTTTGACCTGAAGCCAATCAAGGAGGATTAAGCACAACGAACTAGCGATGAACTGACGACAAGCGAGCGTCGGCGTCATTACAGCCATTTAAGCATACATACATACATACATACATACATACATACATACATACATACATACATACATACATACATACATACATACATACATACATACATACATACATGCATGCATGCATGCATGCATGCATGCATACATGCATACATCCATACATACATACATACATACATACATACATACATACATACATACATACATACATACATACATACATACATACATACATACATACATACATACATACATACATACGTACGTACGTACGTACGTACGTACATACGTGAGAAAATGTTCCAAAAGCCAGGGGAACTCATGCTTCAAAGTGTTGTTTACACTGGCTTTACTCAACAAAGTATAACAAAAACATAGACGTTTCGCCACCTATGCGGGTGGCATCGTCAGTACACAATGGCAACAAATGAGAAATACATCCTATACTTTGTTGAGTAAAGCCAGTGTAAACAACACTTTGAAGTACGTACATACATACATACATACATACATACATACATACATACATACATACATACATACATACATACATACATACATACATACATACATACATACATACATACATACATACATACATACATACATACATACATACATACATACATACATACATACATACATACATACATACATACATGCAATATCGTGTATAACGATATCTTTTGGGGTTGGGACGCCATCTTTACTACACAGCCAAGTACTGTTCCCTATTGATCGCTACCAACTTGCCGGTCTGTTTCCGGAAGCTTTTCCGGCGAGAATTTTTTTCTAATTTCTTTTGTAAAGCCACAAGTTGAGTCTCCTACATGGCGCGCTATGACAGAGCAACGCATTTCCAAGCGACCCTTCAAAAGTTTCGGCGGTGCGCTAACTATGACAAAAGTTCAGGTTCTAACCTTCAATCTCTGTCCAGCCGCAATGGTAGTAAAATCTAACGGCAGTGCGGTCTATATGTGGTTCTTCGTATTCATATGCTAACCACCGTAGACAGCGCAAAGAATAAAATAAGACGAAAGAAATGAAAGAAAGAAACGACGGACAAGGAAGAGTGAAAGCTGTGTTGTGCGCACCTTTGTTTAAATATCATTCCTTCCTTTTTTTTTCCTTGGGAACTAACCAGAACTGTGCAGAGTTATTCAGAATTTTTCCAAAACTATCCACATTATTCAGTCCGTTCATGCTTACCAACGCCACATTGATAGAAGCTGTGTTTTGCTTCATTTACATTTCCACAAGCTTGAGTCCTTTAGGAATGGGGAATTTCCAACCTGCCTTTTCTTTTTTCACTTCGGGTAACAAAGTGAACAATGCCGATATTGTGGTGTTCGTTGTCTTTTATTCGGCAAGGCAAGGCAGCGGAGAAAGAACGAAAGATGCAGAAAACAGTGCAGGCAGAAAGATAAAGTTTAGGCTGATTGAGATTCTGCTGATTAACTGTGTTAACGGGAACGTACAAGTGGTCCTGATTACTTACCGCCTCCCGTGTTCCTTGAATGCGGACGCAAAATACACCTTGGCCATTGCCCTTCGTCTGGCGTTAGAAGTGCCATGATGTATGATCTTGTTTAGCCATATTGTTCAGATTTACGAAATGATCTTCTCTTACTAAATGGTCGATAAACAATTCTTGTTCCTTAATTTGTTTATTATTGTTGGTCGTTTGTTTGTCGTTAGTCGTTAATCCACTGCTAGTTGTTTTTATTCCTCGTTGATCGGCTGTTGTGTCATTGCTCTTGCTTATTTTTATTTATTTATTTTTGCTTGCTTGCTAGGTTGAAATGTTTTGGGAAACGTGCCTAGGCACTGATTTAGATTATTATTCTCGATGAAAGGTACTAGGCTAGCAAAATTCGAGGGCTGTCTGAAGGCTGGGCTAAGAGGCTTAAGCCGCCAGGAAAGACAAAGTCTGCGTCCATATACGCATTCTCCCGAAACAATGGGTTTGAATTACCATGTGCACAATGAAAATCTCCTGGGCAGGTATGATTAAATTTTAGCTATAATATAAATGCCAGAGCACCATAGCGTAGTCAGAGTCGCTCATCTTGACAATGCCACTTTCGCGAATCTTCACCGGGCACATCGTGCTCCAGATCATCTTTTATACTATGAAGTTTAGAATAGAGCGAGGAACTAGGCGAGTTGGTCTAGATTGTTTCCGGAAAAAAAGCACGCAAAGGACACGACAAGGTAGCCACACACACACTCCCACCCACCCACACACCCACACACACAAACACACAAACACATACACACACACACAAACACAAACACACACACACACGCACACACACACACACACACGCACACACACAAAAAGAAACAATTCCAAATCACGGGCCTCGATCGCGCGGCGAAAAATTGCATGTTGCCACCGGCATCACCACCAACACCAACAAGTAAATGACCACAACGCAGTTGTGCTTTTTTTTCTTGACATTATCATGAGTTTGGTATATCTTTTGGGGAAGTAATGTTGCGCCAAATTACGCACGCCAGCGTGTCTCTTAGGGGCGTTACACGGCGTGTCACGCGCCCGCGGTATTTACAGTGCGCCTCTCTGAAGTGCCTAGCATGTCCTGGGTGCGCAATTTCATTTATCATTGTGCAAGACCTGCTTGAGTGCGCCCGATTTACCGCGTCACTCACTCACTCACTCACTCACTCACTCACTCACTCACTCACTCACTCACTCACTCACTCACTCACTCACTCACTCACTCACTCACTCACTCACTCACTCACTCACTCACTCACTCACTTATTCACCCGCTCATCTATCTATCTATCTATCTATCTATCTATCTATCTATCTATCTATCTATCTATCTATCTATCTATCTATCTATCTATCTATCTATCTATCTATCTATCTATCTATCTATCTATCTATCTATCTATCTATCTATCTGTCTGTCTGTCTGTCTGTCTGTCTGTCTGTCTGTCTGTCTGTCTGTCTGTCTGTCTGTCTGTCTCTCTGTGTATGTCGGTCTAGCTAACTAACCAACTAACTAAACTCAAAGGCTCGTTTTTACACTTACGCAAAAACAAATTCAGATGCCCCATTTGTGGCTTTGTCGGTTTATTCTTCGTTATCCATTCATGCCATCGGGTAGCAATAATTCGCGTAACCTTACTATGGCCAGCGCGACAAGGTGGCAATCACGACAACAGTGGCCTAAGCCTGCATCGAGCAGCGAGCTGGAAGGCCTCCCGCCGGTGCAATTCGCGGAGCCCTTTATTGAGAAGAGAATCGTCAGAAATGCGTGTAACAGTATATGGGTGCGCAAACAGCCTCTTCTCAATCGAGGCCAGCCTTATTCCGCTCGAGGCCGGGTCTCCAGAGGGAGGAAACGCCCTATATAGTGGCCTTCCTCCGCGGAGGGCCCCGTGCCACATCGACTGTCCGCGGTCTGCTCCATCGCGGGAGATATTGAATTCGGGGAACAGGGAGGCGGGACAGGACGAGAGACATTTCTGTCAGGCTGTGTACCGTGTTCCGAGCAGGAAGGACACCGCCGGGCACTCCTCGGAAGGAATTCGTACGAATCACGCGCGCGGATGCATACCCTGCAAGAGGCCCACGCATGTGCCTGCACTTTTCCGGTCACTGATTCGACGAGTATGTGTAGCTGCGAGAACCCACCACGTTACCAACAAGTATGGCGTATTCGTTCACGCGCATTCTTTCGATATGATCACAAGGCACGCTTCCTTATTTGTCCTGACGCAGTGCACCGACGGCCATACCCAGGAATTTCGGGCATTGACCCTGCGGCGTGCTCTTTAACTTCACCCCAATGCACGAGCGTAACTTAATGAGCTGGACTTCAAAAAATAATATTTCAAAAGGTCTCCCGAATTTCCGCAACTTTCGGTTTGCAACGTCGAGAGTAGGCCCCTTCTATTGGCATGCTCATTTACGGTACTGACTCGAATTTTGTTACAGCGTTATAGCAGTGTTTTAATCTTGACGTAAATGCTTCTTTAACGCAGCAAATACTTTACGACTAAGTTCCGTAAATAATCATGTTGATAAAAGGGCATACCCTCTTGACGATGATAAATGAAAGTTGTTGAAATTATGGTGGCCTCCAGAAATTTCATTTTTTTTTTAACTGCTGCCTATTGAGTTACGACAGTGCACTGCGGTGAAGTTAATTAAGTAGCCGAAGGGGCAATGTCCGAAATTCCTTGACCTGTACGGCTCGTGACAGCCGATCAGCAACGAGAGTCGACTGCGTCTGCAAGAGTCGCTGCTAGTCCTCCCTGAAGCTTTCATTTTGTCGGCGCCGCTTCGAAGGGCGATCAGAGGCCTACAATGGGGAAGCCCTTCTCTTGGTTCCCTCTTGTGGTTGGCTGATGGGACCCGTCCCTTTTTCTGCAGTGCGCGGAGTTGCTGAGATATGGAGTGATGTCCTGCTTACCTGGAACGTCTGTCCGTCTTCATGCCTGATATTCGAGTGCTCGTGGAAAAAAAGAGAGCAGCGCTTCGGTACGTAATAAAGGCAAAGCATAGAGAAGGAGAAAGCAAACCCACATAGTAGAACGCTCAGCGTGCCGAAGTTTGGGCAGTTGTCATGCGAGTCCGTGCTACCCTCGCCGATTCGCAAATGTAAATCGCCATTCCCATATACTCATAATTATCGCGCTCAGCGCTTCACTTTTGCCTTTTCTGGCTTCATGAATATGGTGCTCTGCGTCTGAGCACGAGATGGCGAGTTGCACTCCCGGCCATGGAGGCGCCTTTTCGATGGGAACTGAAGACCAAAACAATGTGCACTTAGGCTTTTTAGGAATCCCTGTTTGATAAATTTAAACCCGTAGGTTGCCTCTCATAGGCCTGGTGCTCCCTTGGGAAGTTGACCTCATTGATAGATAAATCGATCACTCACTCACTCACTCACTCACTCACTCACTCACTCACTCACTCACTCACTCACTCACTCACTCACTCACTCACTCACTCACTCACTCACTCACTCACTCACTCACTCACTCACTCACTCACTCACTCACTCGCTCACTCACTCACTCACTCACTGCTAGGCTCAATGCTAGGCTTTTATAGCTATAGTTATAGCTTTTAACTACTCATGGTTCATAATCATTTTAAGTCTTTAATTACATTATGATTTTTTCTTTATTAAATGCTCCGTGAATAGGCATGGAGCAGCGCTATACAGGTACCTCGACGACCGTCGAGATCCTTCAAACCTTAATCAGTCGCCGGGTCCGTATAGGAGTAGAGCTGCCACCATGACACATAAAAATCGTACACGGAGTTGAAAAAAAAAAGAGTGTGTGCGCTTGGCCTCGTTTCATAAAAGCGATTCCAGTCTGGAGACCACTTCTCTTCGTAAACAGTTTTTTGTGTCACAGTCAGTTCAGGCGATCAATGAACGCGATGTTGACAGTACCGCGAGTCGAAATAACTTTCTCTACAACGGTTTGTCCGTCTTGCGAAGTAACCTGAGTTTCTACGCTGTCACGCGAGACTGTCAAAACATCACTTTAATACGAACATGCGGCGTACTTATGCTGTAGTTATTTACTCTAGTTCTCGCAGCACCATTACGCTTCGTGCTTGGGTCTGCGGCACCCGAAAGGGAAAGGTAGAATAACAAAATGGCTGATGAACTAAGGAAGCACTCTCAATGGCAGAATGTTCAAAACCTTTCTTGTACAATGACAAAGCCAACAGAACACAAGTTTAATGTTCGCGATGTCAAACTACCGATCCATGTGGCTTAAGCGACTACTTTACGAGAAAAGCCAGTACGAGACATACTTAGAAAACTCAATACAGGAGAACGCTGTCGCGTCGCACGTCGATCTTGTATACACTGAAACCACAGCGATAAGATTGAAGTAGAGTAGATCGTAACCTCTGGAATTTATTCTAGACTTCCAAGGACGTAGAACGGTTTATGCAAATGCATTTTTTTTTTCATATATCTGTCTAGCCCACAAAACATTAGCCGGCTGCTTTCTTCGCATATAGATTATTCACAGAGAGAGAGAGAGAGAAAGAGCTTTGACAACGCAGTACAGCACCGAGGACAAAGAGGCTCAAGTTTCCAAAGTACACCATACGTCAAACAGTGAAACCCAGACAACGATTTCGGCAAGGGCCTGCTGATTATTAATTGATTTGTTTGTTTGCTTCTTCATTTTCGATGCGCTGTAGAAGCGACTCATGTGTCCTCTGCACCCCTTCTTTCATTAGCCAAACATTAAAGGAAGACAACCCTCGATGCATGTACTTCGCACATTTCGCAACGGTGTGCTGCTCTAAACAAGTCCGAACAACGTTCTCGTACAAAAGCTGGCGTGTCGATCGCTCCCATAACGTCCTGCCGCTGGCAGGGAAGCAGGTTCCCTGGCTCTCCTCTCTCGAGTCGTCTAGTGCGCTTTCAACGTTGCTTCAAAGAAAGCCTGCTAGTTTGCGTGCAAGCCGCCCTTCGAGAGCGACGTCACGCATAAAAAACCACGCGCAAGGCAATAAACCTTGTTTGTCTGACCTAAAAAGGTTACGCAACCTAAGAGCATACTCGAGGACGCAATGTTTACTCCTTGCTTCACTTGAACATGCTGAGTTTCGTTGTGAGTGGTGGAAGTCTTATTAATTTTCCGGGGGTTGACGTTAGCTTGCTGATTGGTTAGTTCAGATTTGGTGCACCAAACTCCGAAAGCTGCTTGTAGTCTACAGCCGCCTCATCGAATTGTTGAGAGTTGAAGTGGTTGGGACAAACCAGAGCGACTATATTTCGACCTGTCTCTGCCTCTGCCGGGGGGGCCGGTCGCCAGTATTCCTCGCTGTCCTGGGTCGATGCCGGGCAAGAATTTGGACAGACGTTTTCATTGGGAAAACTTATCGTTTATTTACATTTAATGTCAAAGATTGAAGAAAAGACAACATCAGACAACATTACCACCACGAAAACTGCCACCGGCACCCACATTTGCCCGGATTTGCACCAGATTTCGTTTTCACATATTGCAGTCCTCCTATGCGTCCTCTCTAGTGCTCGCAGTGCTGCCTTTCTCTATCTGTTCCTCTTTCTATTCTTTTTTTCTTTACACCAGTGGAGGTTAGCCGACCGGATGCTAATATCAGTGGTCTTAACGCTATTCATTAAATTTTTATCTCTCGCGCTCTCTCTTTCCCTCTCTTTCAACAGTTTCTCATTCGAGATATGTATACTAATTTTATTGGCTGTCTGCCATTTTTTTAGCCACCTGCCTTTGAAATTTTCTAAAGCTCGATTTGCCTAAGCGAACGTATGCTACGCGATCTTAAAATATGTAATATAGTACTTACTATGTTAGACCGCCTGGTTAGTCAGAAGGAATTCTTCAGGGCAAAATTCCAGGAAGGGCTCTGTTATTTCCGGTTACACATTCTATTTTTGTTTTCATAACGTGGTTCGTTCCTTTGAACACGAGGAAATGAACATTCAAAGAGAACTTCGGAAGGTATGCAGTGAAGGTCGCGTAAAAGGCATAGTTTTCCGAATGTCGAAGGTTCGTTCTCTCGACGCTGGGGCTTCCTTACGAAACGGCTAATTCCATTCGGGTGTTCTCTCGGCGAAATTGGGAAGTGCAGATGCCATCCTTTGGCCATCGCGACTACAGCAAAAAATGGAAGTGCTTCTTCGGAACTGATTGCGCGATGAGAAAGCCGTTTTCATTCGCGAATCCTCCAAGCTGCTGCCTCGCTCGAACACCTTGCGCACGTGGCAGTAAGGTCGTTAAAAATATGTTTTTTCCGCGCAAACGCGTGGTACGGCACAAAAAGGGGTTAGCACAATGGAGCGATAGTTATTATTCTCCTTCAGCCACTGCGCAATTCTTCTGTGCCACGAAAAGGCGGTGTTGCGCGAGTTTTGTCGAAAGCCTTGAGGGGCCGGAATCGTTTCGCAACGTTTTAAGAGACTTGACTAATCTTTTTATATTTCTTTCCCCTCATTTGCTCAAGAGTAAGTCTTCAGGGTCTTTTGTGAAACTGGCAATTTCCAGCTTTTTTTCTAAGGCGTATTCAGATGGTGATGACGGGAAGATTAATGGCGCGCGTTCATTGCGCGGGCCACCTCACGGTTATGAAACGCAAGCATTAATGAAGATGCAACCTTTTTTTTCGCATTTTCAGGCATTTGCAAAGAGATTAGTCGATGCTCCTGCAGCCGATGGCGGACGCGGAAAATCTGGCGCAACAATGCGTCGACCGACAGCTGCAACGTTGTATGTAAGGGAAGACCGATTATTGAGTTAGCAAGTTTGGGTATATTGTGGCGCAGCGGCCTCGGCGCCCGAAATTCGGCAAGAAGATTGCTTATTGATCGTAAAACTTTTATTGTAGAAAAACTGAACATACTGCTTCTTGCAGACTACAGATCGTTATTATTTATTTATTTATTTATTTATTTATTTATTTATTTATTTATTTATTTATTTATTTATTTATTTATTTATTTATTTATTTATTTATTTATTTATTAGGGCGGCAGATGAAGGGCAGGTATCCGGAAGAGAAGGTTCGATCGCCTCTGAGCTCGGAGACTTGCGGTAAAGTTCCTGGCGAGTTCGATAAAAGAGACGCTTAACGGACACGCAAGGTAATTTATAATGTTAAAGTGCGCTTCTGGTGCACCAGCCAGGTGGCATTTTATGCCATAAACAGAACATCGGCATGCAAGAAAAAAGAAAGCAACACTGAAGCACAACATGGATGCCAACGTCTAAACGAGCTCCTCGAAATCATATAGTGTGTGACAACCTTTGGTCGAGGCTACTTGAATTTTTCGTCATGGATAAAATCTGAGTGCGTTTAAATATAAGCTATGGCCGACCATGTTAACTTCTGTTCAATTTATTCATACATCTACGTCCCTCTACGTAGGGTACAAAATCGAATGCCCGTCTGGTATACATATATACATATATATATATATATATATATATATATATATATATATATATATATATATATATATATATATATATATATATATATATATATATAAATAAGCAATACAAAGCTGCAGGTTCCCCAGAGGAACTTCAAGGCGCAGACCTTCGTTATCAGTAAATGCAAGCAACAGTGACTGTTCAACACATCGATGTTTATCGCCCCACTATAGCTCTCCGATTTTCGATGACCATTTTTTTCTCTTTTGTGAGGTGGGCTTCCTCTCATTTACACCCAGACTGTGGCAAAGCATACTCCTCATTACACAGGCTTTTGCCGATTTTGCTTCGCTTATTGGGCGCACGGTTATTGCACACGAAACAAGCTACAAAGCTGATTCGTAACATTCAAGTCCTGGACACGTACTTGAGTCTTGCAACGCAATCAAAAAAACAAAAGAAAAGGTAGCATTTTTTTTTAAACATGCGTCTCATAGAGTTATCATGTGGTCTCGCGGAATTGCACCGGAGTTTCTCTCGCAGATTCTACTAGAGTCGTTGATCTTATAGAGCCTCACAAAATCTCGTTACACGTATCCTAAGACGCTCGCAAAATTCTTGGATACACGCTGAGTATGGGTAGTCATGTAAAGAGATGAAGGATGCAAGAATGGTCGCATTCATATATTTTTTTTTTTGACCTTTGGACACGCCGTCTGCCTCTTGACCGGATACAACAAGGTCTGTGCAGCAGTTATTGTGGTCGACATTGTCGTTTTGCTCCTCGTCCTCCTGCTCCTCATGATCGTCATCATCATCATTATAATCATCATCCTCGAACCGGAGCAAAGGCTGGTTCATGTGGGCAGTATACCTCTATCAACAGTAGGATGCACTCCTATATATATAGAATCAGTGACCAAGGCACGCTGTAGATCACTGGAAAGGCACGTCGGCAAAAGTCACCGCAAATTCTCCCCCCCCCCATCGAAAAAATAAAGAAAAAGAAAGAACGCAAACAGCCGACGCCTTGGGGACAGAGAAAGCATAAGGCATGAAGCTGAGGCATGAAAAACCGAATAAAGCCGACGGACGGGTGAAATCAATATGTGTACGCCTCGCGAAAGGCATGGCCGAGGAATATTGCAGCGCTGACCTTGACGACATCGCCTTGGTCCTGCATATTATTCAAGGGCTTCGTTCCAGTTCTGTCGGCGGGATAGCTTTTGATACCAGAATGGACGAGTGACAGGGCTGAGGATTGTGGCTGCAGCGACTTAATAAATTTGCTTCGGCTGCAACGAAATTGAAGTGACGTCGGCAAGTTTTTCCACGTGGAACCTCTTCCCTTATGGCACAGCGAAGCTCCGACGCTGTTCACCGTTGCTAACTCCCCTCACGACAACAGTTTCGCCACTTTACACGACCCTAAATCTGCGACAGTTTCTGAATCTTTAGATTCATCTACCTATTTGAGAATATCCGATGATGATTCATTTCGAAGTGAGCGCAAGAATAATTTTGAGTTGCACTGCTAAGACCTAAAGCAGCCACCTGCATGTTATAGAAAGTGCTCGGCACTCCCCAACTAAATATCAACAAGTAAAATATAAACTATCCGTCCCGGTAAGCCATGAGAGTCGAGAGGTGCGGCTATTTCCGGAAAGCAGCGTGAAACTTCACCCTAATTTGTGTTTCTATGCTAAACAGCGTGTGAGAGAGAGTAACTCCAGTTTGGATACTTCCTAGCGTCTGTAGTATCCCAAACGCTAACCGAGGCACACGGCAGCAGAAGTTGCCAACATACGAGAGATGTTCCGAAAGTAAGTTTCGTCATCTTTTTTTTTTTTTAAAGAGAAGATGGTACACTAGGGGAAACAAACAATAGCCATAAGAATCCACGCCCGCTACTGGTTCAACGACGGAGGGAGCGTCAGCGGAGGAGGAAGGACGCATGCGCAGAGCACCGAAGAATAGAGTCGCAGCAGCCCGGCGTCGTCCGAGTTTATTCGAGTACAAGTCACGATGGCAGACAGACGTGTGCTGACAACGTGGTCGCCAATAGAAGTGCGTTCTGGTATACAGTATGAATGGGCACCTGTTCCCTGCACTGAAAGCCGCACTCTCGGGGCGTCATTTCCAAAACACGGCTGAGGTGGAGCAGGCTGTGCGACAATTCATTGCATCGCAGGGCACCTAGTTTTACCAGAGTCGTCTCTTCAAACTGATGGCACGCTACGACAAATGTCTCAATGTCGGTGGCGACTATGTGGGAGAACAGTGCATGGTGCCATGGTGCACCCCCCCCCCTTTTTTTTTTCTTGGCAATAAAGCTTCCGCGCGAAAATAAATGATGAAACTTACTTTCGGAACGTGCCTCGTACAAAGAAAGCACAATGCCACTCCCAGATGTTTACATAAGGAGCTAAAAAACGAACTCGTTCTCGCGTGCAAGCGGAAGTCACACAACGCGTTCTTATAATTCCGCTCGAGTTGCGGCTCCGGCAGTGGAGCGAGCGCTTTCCTGAACAACGCCGGAAAGACGAATGCGGCGCTCGAGACTTCTCCCCCGCGCGCGCAAGTATTGAGACACGTCGGTACGCGCCTGCCACGCTCGCTTGCCATTCCATTCTTGTTGCGTTCTGCACATGCGCATTGCGAATAACGTCGCGCTGGCACGTATACGCATCGTCACTGCGTGCGCAACGTACGCAGCGCTAAAGCTCCCTAATTAGGGCAACGAACTACAGCACGAAACTGGGGCCGAGCTTTTAAAGCTTTTTGTTCGTAAGTTTTTCTTTGTCATTGGCCGACCACCTTCGCTGGTAATACGTCCAGCATCATGAGTGGGTGGCCTTTGCTCTTGCGAACACTTCTTGCGTATGTGTTTGCTGTGAATGCGGGCCTCGATCCGTGCTTCATGTTACGACACCAGTTCGCGTATTTCATTTGTTATTTGTCTGACGGCAGGACAGCGTCGGCGCGCTGCAATGCAGCGATGGCTCGAAAAGCGAAGCTTTCATGTTCTTCAAGCGTTGCGCTCAATCGTGCATGCGGGACCCCTGTTTCATTATGTGCTTCCGTGAAACCACTCGCGCTGCTGTGGCGAACATTACGCAACCTTTGCTGACAATCTTCCGAGAAAAAACATAACAAAAGAAGAAGAACAACAGCAAAGAATCGAAGACAGAGAACACGATGAAAGCCGCACTCTGTGCGTCGACAAAAAGCTAACGACTCTTTCGAAGCCACTAATCATTTTTCGCAGGCTCATGAACTTGTCGCACTGTTATGCTCGGAGTTCGCTTTCTTCACCACATCTCCCCTTCCCGCGTGTTTCATTTCTATTGCTACCGTGAAGAAAAAGTGAAAGGGGACGACGGAGGGGTTGGGGGTGGGTGATGAATCGATCCGTTTCCGGACAGACAGCGGGAAGTTTTCAAAACTTTCACTTACGGCCGTGACCGCCTCCTCCTGGCGTTTTCTCCTTCGCTCGGTCTATTGATTTAACGATTCACGGAAAGTTGCGCGCGCCCTAATCGCGTTGCCTAAACCGGAGAAGAAAAAAAAAGCAAAAAGAATCCTTCGTCCGAGAACGCTCCCGATTGTTTGTCTTCCAGTCCGCGGGTCCGTTCACGTGGACCGTTTTCTCCCGCGCAACTTAGTGCAGTCCACCTTCACGTTGCGCTGCTTTCCTTCGGAGGCTTTGCGCGGCGTCTGGAAATGTATTAAGCAAACAGGAGGCCCGCGGCGAAGGGCTTCTTTGTCGTCTACGTATAGTTGCTTTGTTGCCACTAACTCGGTTCTGCCTTCTTGTTGACCGTTACACTAGACCTCGCCCTGGACGTGTCTTTTTTTCGGAGCGTCCACTTTCTCCCGTGACGTGAGTGATTTGCGGGCACAATGGCTTTCACGAAGCGCTCCCTTCCTCTCCGCTCCTTTCGCTAGGTTTTCTTCCTTCCGTTCTCGTTCTCCTCGGTCGAGCTTCCGCTCGGCGGGCGAAAGCGTGAGCGTTGCGAGGAAGATAGCGGCGGCTGCACAAAAGCCGCCAGTGGTGGGTCGACCGCCACTGGCAGGCTTCCGCTCTGGTGCTCGGGAGCACAAAAGAATGGTGGCGGCCTTGACTGTGCCTCCCCCCCCCTTCCAACAATGCCTCCCCTACGCCCCCGCCGGCCGAAGCCACAGCTGGCATATGTACCGTCTGTCCAGCACACTCGCAAATATCGTGCAGTGTGCCGCAAGCCAAAGCCGGCGTGATGATTGCCCTACCGCTGGCTGTCGAGATTGGTATCGTCGAGGGGGCTCAGTGGCTACGGAAGTCGGCCGCTGAGCGCGGAGGTCACGGGTTCGTTACCGGCCGCAGCGGCCGCATTTCCACGGGGACTGGAAAAAAGCTCGTGCACACCCGTGCTTTCGGCACACCGTGGAGAACCTAAGCTGGTAAAAATCAATCCGAGTCTTTCAAATATGGCTTTCGTCGTAGCTGCTCTGTTTCTTTGTGACGTCAAACGCCGTCAATAAACCCCGTGGGCGCCGCACTATTATGAATTACTGCCGGCTACTAAAGCTGCTGCCAGTGCTTTCCGTACACTACTAACGCCGATAGGTGTGCGACTGTTACTCTCGTGTCCGTTACTGGCACAAACACTGGTAACGGTGGTACTGAACAACATGGGGAAACTAGGGCTGGCGTATGTTTCGAGGGAGGCAGCGCACCGGGCTTCGTGAATGCGTCGTTGGTACAAGGCAATCACGTGTTGCCCCGATCCCTCTATTTCTTGTTACTCCTCTTGGTACTACTACTATACTACTGCTGCCGTTACCACTACCACCACCACCATTACCATTACCATGCTTCGTCTTCGTTGCAGTGTGGCTGACACTAGTAGCAGTAGTAACAGTATTATTGCTATTATTATTATTATTATTATTAGTAGTAGTAGTAGTAGTAGTAGTAGTAGTAGTAGTAGTAGTAGTAGTAGTAGTTGTAGTTGTAGTACGAATATGAGCAGCAAGAAATAGTGGAGTCGGGAGGAGGAGGGAAAAGTGTCTGCTTTTTCAGTGGCGAGGAAGCCGTCCAATAACGTCGACTACTTGTGCGGCTGTCAGGTGCAGCTATCAGGTACATACAGTCCCGCAGCGATGTTCGGCGCCGCTGTTTTAGACGACACGTGGCTCTGTCCTCCGTCGTGCTGCACTGTAGTGCCGCGAAGGGAGCACGCAGTTAGTTCCTCGCGGGGACCAAAAGTCGGGCTGGAAATTATCCCCCGCGGCAGCGAGTCTCTTTCTCTTGTTTCCGCCCGCAGAACGAAGGGGATAAAAAAGTTGTCCCATGACGTTTGGAGAAAAAGCGAGTGGCGATCTGGGCTCGAGCCATAAGTCAAGTTGCAAAAGACGCAAAAGCAAATCTCGTTCTCTAGCTGCAGTCTCCATAACTGGTTTAGGTCCACTGTTAAGTTCAAACAGTGCTCTTGACTATGCGAACGATGAAGAGAGAGAGACAAAAGGGAAGGAAAGACAGGGAGGTTAGCCAGTGTAAATACCGGCTGGCTACCCTGTGCTGGGGAAAGTGGTAAAGGGAATAAAGAGAGAAGGAAGAGAGAAAAAAAAAACAAGAAAAATTCACACAGACGCGCAACAATAGTCAAAGGCGTTCGCACAATTCACATGTCCTTAAGAACTTGAGCAAAACCCTTAAGGCCTTGAGTGCCGAAACCCGTCAGAACCAGATAACGAGGAAAACAACTATAAGTGATGACATGCTGTTTTGTTCGGTAAGGCCTTGAGTGCCGAAACCCGTCTGGACCAGCGAACGATGAAAACAACTATAAGTGATGACTTGCTGTTTTGTTCGGTAATAAAGTTACTACGCACTCTCTCTCTCTCTCTCTCGCTGTGAACTTCGGTTTCTTTATTTTGGACTTTCGTTTCTTGCTCCTTATTATAGTTATTTTTTTAGCTGCCTTTGCATTCGTTTGCCCGACAAAGCAGTTTTCGATCAGTTTGTATGAATCATGAACGTTAGGTCGCCGTAGCACTTTTTTTTTACTTTCCATGTTTTTTTTTGTTTTTTTTTTAAGAGCAATCATAAGTTGAAAATGTCTGCGTATGGATTCTCATTTAGCGAGGATCCATTCAAAGATGTTCACTAAGTCGCACTACCGTACCAAGTTTACATGGCGTGTTGGTTTTCCCGAAAATAAAATAAAATATGTCACTGCACCATATTTTTCAGCACTAATGCATAAGTTGTGTTGATATCCGCGTGCTTTGATGTAACTAATGAAGATTAATTCAATTAAGAACTCATTTAATGTGGTGGAACTAAAGCCTCTTAACAGCTCGACGTCTGACTTTCTTTACTTTTCCCTCTTTCTTTCTTTCTTTCTTTCTTTCTTTCTTTCTTTCTTTCTTTCTTTCTTTTTTTTTGTAAATATAATGCTCGTTAGAGGCCTTAGCCGCAAAGAGATTAATAAAATCAAGCCACCCTCACTTTTAATCTTCCGCTTCGGTAAGGGAAAGAAGCAAAGAAAACCGACCATACCTGGCCCTTGCACCACTAAACATCACACGTTCATTCAAGCAAAGAAAAACCAACCAAGAATATGTATGGTAATCTCAGCGCGGTAATTAAGAAATAACCTAAAGACGTAATTACTATCCGTGAACGGGAAATACTGAACTGCGTTCATTAGAGGCCAGTCACCGGGACGCATTATGTTACCTAAACAAGAAGAAAAAAATCCGCTTCTTACAAGTTTTTTTGTTGATGATCGGCGAAATGCATAAAGCAGCGAGCTGCGTTGCGGTGGAGACCCAAATAAAGGGCTTTCCATCCGGTAGGTCTCTGCCACTGGTGCGCTCATTAATTTTCAAGCACTCAAGCACTCAAGCAGCTTTCACTGCTCTTGCTGTATGAGACTTACAACGAGCATCATCATCTTTATACTGACGCTTCAACCACGGTGAATGGGTCTGCAGGATCGGTGATCTTTCCTGCAAAACCTTCCACAATTAAGATTCGACTATCTCACCAGACTACATCGACTGCCGCGGAGCTTGCTGCTATTCGTTGTGCACTTCGTGTAATTTCTGAAGAACTACCCAGGAAATGGAGCGTGTTCACTGACTCCAAGGCTGCTCTTCATTGTTTGGTTTCTGCCCTACGCCGAGGACCCCACGAACAACTAGTTATGGAAATCAGACTGCTGCTTCACCACCTCGTCGAGCAAGGACACGACATCACGTTGCAGTGGATTCCAAGCCACTGTGGCATAATGGGCAATGAACTTGCCGACGCAGCAGCACGATCTGCACACGAGGAGGGCTTACAAGACTCCATTCCATTCTCAAGAACAGACGCTGCAACGAAAATTCGTGTGCTTGCAAATGAAGCCATCAAAACTTTATGGAACACACCCAGCTTAAAGCATACGCGTCTACACCGACTGGACCCATCCCTTCGACTTCGACCCCCGCCTGGACTCTCTCGACTAGAAACAGCAGTACTTTGCCGACTGTGGCTTGGTGCCGCCTACACAAGATCCTTCGCCTTCCGGGTCGGTATGGATGACAGCGCGGCTTGCAGACACTGCGGCGGCGAAGAGACTATCGAACACGTGCTTTGCCACTGCCCTCGATACAGCGCGCACCGGCTGTCACTAGCGACCGCGTTGGCGCGCCTTGACGACAGGCCACTTTCAGAACAGTCAGTTTTGGAATGCCGACGTGACCTGTCGTCGCAGCAAAAGTCGGTCAAGGCTCTGTTGACTTTTCTACGTGACAGTGGCCTATTAGAAAGACTCTAATGACCCCATTTCGTCCCTTCTCATATTTTTTTTCTCATGCTTTCATTTTTGTCACGCTCTTCTTTCCGTCTTTATTTCCCCTTTCCCTTCCCCTAGTGCAGGGTAGCAAACCGGACGTTTTAAGTCTGGTTAACCTCCCTGCCTTCCTTTCATTTGCATCTCTCTCTCTCTCTTCATTAGTTCTTTCGTTTGCAGTGTGCGCAGGTGCTCGTGGTTGCACACCTTTATCGGACAAATAGACATCATTTTCACTGTATCCACATTGCCGTCAGTCGCACAGATCTTGGCACCGTGTGCGTACTGCGAGTTAAATCGCTCACGTGATTTGCTCACATGATTTACTCGCGCGGTTAACTTTACGTAGCTAAGCCCGAGATCGCGGGATCGAGTCCCGGCCGCACCGGCCGCATTGGGGTGGGCGGGGGGAGGCGAAATGCAAAAACGCATGTGTGCCAAGCATTGGGTGTAAGTTAAAGAAACCCAGGTGGTCAACAATTGCTCGTCAGTGCGAAGTCCACCGAAAATACACTCACAAGTTAGCGGTAAAGAGTCCGCCGATTGGCGCACAATAGAGAATGGGGGTATTCCCGCATCTGAAAATGCTTAACGCAATGTAACCCACTCACTATAGGGCCAACTGGCCTTGGTGCGGTGGCATACCCACCCTCATACATGTAGCCTGGGAGTGCACTAAGCGCCCCTATTCGCACTTTCCAGCGCCTATAGGTGGCGCGGAGAACGTTGCAATATGGCGGGGATAGAGGTGATGGAGGCGATACGAAAGCGTGCGCATCTGCAGAAGCAGGCGGTTTACGGGCCTCTGGTATCTCTAAGCGCGATCCTTAACATTGCTAAGGAAATGCAGAGAGGTGTTGTAGAGGGAGAGGCTACGTTTAACGCTGGCCATATAATATGGTGTGAAATACGAAAGACGACAAGCGCGGCTGTTCAGGTCGAGTAACTCTGCCTGCAGGACTCCGGCTTCCCAGCTCCGGCGAGACGCTCGGCCGCCGCGACGGCGAAAACTGCCGGCCGCTGCTATCTCGAGTGCGCACGACTACACCAACGCTTTCATACAGCATGGAGGTTCAGGTGCAAGGTACCGACATGGACCCGAGCCAGTATGACCCTCGGGACTGGACCCAAGTCCTGAGAACACAGGCGAATCACCGGAAAACCAGAAAAGCGACCCAAGATCCAAGCGCCGATCCTACCGGTCGGGAATCGCAGAGTCAGCCGCGGGAAACGCGGGATACCGCCACAACTCCCGCACCACACAGCTCCTCGACGCAGCTACGCGTGCTCCGTACAGCTGCACAAAAGATCAAGCAGCTGCCGGCTCTTCCGCCAGACGAATATAAAGTCGTCTTCCGCTCCCAGGGAGGCCTTGACCTGACGATGCTCCAGCCACGCTACCTCCTCACCGCTCTCATGCAGGCCGCTGCACTTACCGACCCCTCCACGCTGACACTTCGAATTCACCCGGTCAATAACACTTGCATAGTGTCTGCGGCGAATCAAGATGACGCTCTCAAGCTTGTGCAACTCCAGCACATCATCTACGACCAACGTGAGTATGCCATGGCGGCATATATCGCACCCCCTGATGGCTCAGTTAGGGGAGTTATCACGAATGCCTACTGGAAAGAATCGCCGCAAGAGCTTCTAGCAGACCTGATCGCCCGCAACCCCTACGCTACTATACTAGATGCTCGACGGATGGGTCTTACACGCTCGATACTTATCACCTTCGGTCAAGCCATCGTCCCCCGAAAAATTGTTTATGGCGGAGGGCTGCATATGTGCACGCCTTACACACCAAGGATCGAGACCTGTAGCAACTGCCGGACCATAGGCCACCGCACAGATGTTTGTATCCAACCTAGGACACACAAGTGCCCCAGATGCGGCGAGTCACACCCGAAGGAACCAAATCCAACATGCACTCCCGTTTGCATCATCTGCCAAGGCCCGCACTTGTCCGGAACCCGGGAATGCGAGCACCGCCACCTCCACAGGACAACGAAGCCTACCCCCGAACGCGAAGCACGATCCCGGCGACAAGACGACCACAACTCACCGCGCAGTTCAGGATTCCAACGCTCGGAACCATCTGCCGGCCAACAAACAGGGCGCTCTAAGAGCTCGGACCGACCGACATGGGCGGACAAGCTGAAGACGCCCAACGTGAACAAAAAACTGGCAAGCAACACCCCGCATACCCCGGACCCCCGCGACCAGGAGCTTCGGGCTCTGCGTGTGGAGGTAAGCCGCCTCACCACACTTTTAACACAGAACCCCGTTCCCCCCTCCACACCCCAGCATCCCTCCCCAGAGCGCACCCTCCCACCCACTGCAGAATCACCCACCGCACCTGCCATACCCGCCTCACCCCCCCATAAAAAGAAACGCACATCGGACTCGCATGCCGATTATCAGGCTGATCTCAAAGACTTGGAATCCAAATTTGACGCCAAATTGGTAGCTCTGGAGACGCGCCTCGAAACCAAGTTCACAACACTCGCCGAACAGCTATCTTCTCGCCTTGAGCAACAGATGGACACACTTTTCACACGCTTAAGCCTAACTCTCGAACGTACTTTTGCACAATTTGAGACGCGCCTTCAGAGGCTAGAGACAAACACCAGCTCTTCACAGGAGGTTTCCCCTTCCTCCATCCTGCACCTACCTACTCCTCCTATTCCACTACCACCACGAGAACCTATCCTCGCCCCACCCACGCTCCAATATGGCGGGCCGGGATAATTCTACCCACCTATCACTAATTCAATGGAACTGCCGCGGCTTTCGGGGCAAGCAAGCGCCGCTGCAGCTCTTAATACCTACCCTCCCTGCCATACCTAAGATCCTTTTGTTTCAGGACACACAACACCAAGCCAAACTTCCCAGTTACCACGCAGTACACTCAGACACCACCGCCAACCCTCGGGTATCCACACTGATACATCGCACTATTACCTACCAAGAACACACAATCACCTCCACCACTCCGTGTGTCCTCATTGAAATCATCCCCACGAAACGTAATACACCTCCGATCTTTATTGCCAACATATACCACACCCCGCGCCAAGCTATGACCACTCTCGATACTCTACTCCATAAAATTCATAGCATCGCGGGCCGAAATCCCCTACTCATAGGAGGCGACCTTAACTCTCAGCATACAGACTGGGGTTATCGGTACACCACAGCACGGGGTCGCAGGCTTTGGACTACTGTCCAAGACCTGCGCCTTACTACACATAACAACTTTCACACACCAACCCGAATTGGCAACAGTGTAACCATGGATACTAGTCCGGACCTTACACTTAGCCGTTGCCTCAAAGGTATCTCGTGGTCACGAACGCAACACACACTCGGAAGCGACCATTACATGATAGCCATCCAAATCCCTCACACACAACACAGCCCTCGACTCCTCACCCACAATCTTATCAAATGGGATGCAATCCGGTCCGCACGACAAGAACACCCAGACACCCCGATACAAGACATTGATCAGTGGGTCGCATCTCTCCTAAACGATATAACCGCACACACACAACACATTACCACGTCACCCGACACCCCAACACTGGACACGCGCCTAGCCCACCTCTGGGAGGCACACCACAGCATCCTAGAGAGATGGAAAAGCCAAAAACATAACAGAAAGCTAAAACGAAGACTGGCCACGCTACAGACACAAATCGCTGCACACGCCGAGGAGCTGTGCCGTTCCAACTGGGGTCAGGTGTGCAACAGTATATCTGGCAACCTCTCTACCAAGAACGCATGGCAACTCCTACGGCATCTTGTTGACCCCACACACTCGCGCACAGCATCACAACATCACATCACACGCCTCATCCACAACTCCACGCTCTCCCCCGACACCCTTCTGGACCAACTCCGGACAGAACACACGGCACCCGGCACCTCCCCCCCTCTACCACCCTACACAGGAGCCGCGAATGAGGCCCTTGACACCGATATTTCGGAACAAGAGGTCCGCATGGCCCTGCAAAACATCCGCACAAGCTCTGCACCGGGAAAGGACAGAATAACAAACTCTATGCTCCGTAACCTGGACGATCGATCTATCACACAGATTACAGAATATTTTAATCAATGCTGGAGAGAGGGCACCCTGCCACAGTCCTGGCGCCATGCCAAAATTATCTTCATCGCGAAACAGAACAAACCCCACACCATATCAAACCTCCGCCCCATATCACTAACATCATGTCTCGGGAAGCTTCTGGAGCATGTTGCTTTAAACAGACTCAATCAGCATATGCACGACCACAACCTATATCCGCACAGCATGGTGGGCTTCCGCCCAGGTCTCTCCGCCCAAGATGCAATGCTTCAATTGACGCACGACATCTTTGACCCTCTCATCCCCGCTCATACTAAAGCCGTCTTGGCCCTGGACTTGTCCAAGGCCTTTGATCGCGTAGAACACCAAGCGATCATGGCGGCTCTCTCCCCCCTCGATGTAGGCGTCCGCATGTACGCGTACATACAAGCGTTCCTCTCGGGACGCACGGCCGAGGTTCATATGGGCTCCCATGCGTCCCCTCCGTACACCCTCAGCGGAGTGGGTACTCCGCAAGGTTCTGTCCTTTCCCCTTTTCTCTTCAATTCCACACTCATTCCCTTAGCCCATGCTCTTGAAGATATCCCTCACCTTCACCACACCCTCTATGCAGATGACATCACTCTGTGGACCACCCACGGCAGTGATGGTGACATAGAGGAAACCTTACAAACCGCTGCAAACATCACACAACAGCACGCACAAAGCATTGGTCTATCCTGTTCCCCGGAAAAGTCTCAGATAATTTTCATGCGTCCCTCACCACGTACTCTTCCCACAGCCCCAATCACCGTTACTCTGGCCGGACACTCCATCCCGGAGGTCGACACACTGCGGATCTTGGGCCTACACATCCAGAGCAACGGCCGGAACACTTTCACTATCCGGAAACTCAAGCGGGTGACGGAAGCGCTGTCGCACCTCATCCGAAGAGTTTCCGGCAAACACTATGGCATGAAGGAGCGCGATTTGTGTCGTCTCATTCATGCCTTCATACTTAGCCGTTTCCTCTACACAATACCATATCTTCGACTTAGACAAGAAGAAATCGCCACCCTAGATGCTATGCTTCGCAAAGCCTACAAGGTGGCCCTACACCTCCCCCCTAACACGCAAACCACCAAACTTCTCCAGCTTGGGCTCCACAACACCACACACGAACTCATAGAGGCCCACAGGCAAGCACAATACACTCGTTTAGCTCAATCTATCACAGGACGTTACATACTAGACGCTCTCCGAATTCACATACCAGCAGCCGACCCCACACTCCTATCAGTTCCCCGCCCCATACACACTCAGCTCACAGCAAAACCTCTCCCTCGGAACACCCACGCCACCTATCATTCGGCCCGCCGCAAAGCCCGCGCAAAAGCTCTACACAAATACTACGGTAACGAAGCTGACGCCGTATGGGTGGATGCGGCCTGCACTGGCGACGACGCGGTAGCTGTAGCCGTCGACAATACTCTCCAACCCATCGCAACTCTCCACCTTCCTGGCGCATCCACCCCGGAATCCTCGGAAGAAGCGGCGATCGCGCTTGCCCTTACACACACTAATGCTCGGTACGTCCTTTCCGACTCAAAAACCGCACTCCTAAATTTTGCACGAGGACGAGTCCACGAGACCGCCTTTCGCATTCTCAGCTCGCCCTCCGCAAACCCGCCCCGCCAGGTGGAACTGATCTGGGTGCCTGCGCACTCTGGGAACCCCGGCAACGAAGCCGCCAATGACCACGCCCGAGGTCTCATCAACCGGACGGCGGCGGAATCGGAGTCGAGCTCTTCCCGGGAGCGCATGCACTCTTTCAGCGAGCTGACCCAGGCATATCGCGCCGAACGTCAGCTATACCCCCCGCCCCACCAATCCCTTGGCAACTATCACCAAATACTATGGCGCCGCCTCCAGACCCGCACCCTTCCCTCCCCCTATTTCCTCTCCCGCATCCGCCCGGGAGCATACACCCCCTCGTGTGCTCAATGCACTCACCCCCATGCTACGCTTACCCACATTCTCCTTGAATGCCCGGCGGACCCTCCCCCGCGGGGCCCGGAGCTCCTGACTACATGGGAGGAATGGGAGACCTTTCTGCGCTCGACGGACCCGGCCAGGCAGAAGATCGCCACTGACCGGACCGCCCACGTCATGGAACTCCATGAACTCACAAACATATAGCGCAGTGGGGTCGTGCGGGGACCCTGGGACCTACGTGCCCGAACCTCTTGGTCAATAAAGTTGTTTCTCTCTCTCTCTCTCTCTGCCTGCAGACAAGCGCCGTGAGAGGCCCGCCGCATACTACAAAAGTTCAAGTCTGCAGTGTAACCGGCGCCGTAAAGGTCACTATGCATCCTTACGCTTCGTAACCTATACGCGATGTACAAGAATTGACACCAAGCAGTTAATCGGTAGCGCTCAGATGTAAACAAAGCGCAGTATGCGCTTTATGCCGCTGCATAATGTAAACTTTGGGTGCATTCACGATGAGATAAATGGCTCGACGCACCGGCTTATATACGGAATGCTTGTTAATGATGCCACATAATACGTAAACATTTCAGTAGTGCCGATTTACAATATATGAGTGACACTATGACGTGTGCCAGCGCGCCCCGTTTTACAGCACGATTAATGTTTTCGCGTGCTGTAGGGAAGCTCGCATGCGCATTCTTTATCAATGACCGCTTCAGGTACGTAGTCCTGGCCCTTGTTTCTTGCAACATTGTTATAGAACAGATACTTTAAGACCAAACAAAACTACAAAATCAGAAACACGTGCGCTCGACCCCCGATCAGTACACACCTTTGAATACAGCAAAAGAAAAAAAAATCAACGAACGCCTTGTGCATAGACCGCCTGTTTCGTTCTCACACAAAACGACTACGAACAGTTGCGGAATAGGTTCTCTAGTTTGCAATGCTCGCGACGCAGCGTCAGGCACCGTCGCAGGGTATTTGCCGAAACAGCGCGAGTGCAGGCAGAAAACTTAATAAACGGTGACACTTGTGTACTTAAATTTACTTCGGGAATCTGTAGAGGGCCTTCTTCGGCCAACGCTAGGTCTCAGTTACACCATGGTCTCAGTCTTGCTTCGTGGGAACGCAGCGGGATCTTTTGCGAAGGCACAGCGTTTCTCTTCAGCCGCTTTCGTAAGAGCTCGCCACAAAAATAAAATGAAATCATTGAGCAACAGTCAAGTACACTCACCAAAGTGGCCCCAAAAGAAGTTTTTGTTGAAATTCTCGCTACATATGACTATTTCTTCGCTCACTTGCTTCCCGATGCGGAGCTTGATCACCCACAACTTCCTGTCTTTTTTTTTTTTTGGAAAGTGGTGCTTTTCCCAATACTTTTCCCAATATTGCACGATTTGTGCATTGTGGCACACTGCACATGCGGTTGCTCTTCGCTCGTCGACTGTTTTTTTTTTTTTCCCCATATCAAACAGTACCAAAACGCCAACACAGCTGCAGAAACCGCGTGGGCGGGAGATCCATCACCGCCTCCCGGGTTCCGAAAAAATCCGCGCGGCGGCGCTAGCGTATCTGGAAAGCGCGAATAGGCCAGATAGCATAGCACTAGCAACCGCACAACGGACCAGTGGGAGGCACAGCTCGCCCGTTCCGACTTGGCAGGACAAAAGTCCTTAACTAGCCAGATCAGGCAGGCGGTAGAGGTCAGTGGGGCCCTGCTGGACGCGGGGAGTGGGGGCTCCGACCCCCAACCCTCTTGGAATCCTTTCCTGTGAAACACCAGAATTTCATCATTATTCTTTTCAGTGTACGTGTACCCACTGGGCGGCGCAATCAGCACTGCCGGTGTTGTGTGCGCAATGTGTGCAATGGCTGTGCATCGTGTCTTGTGCGTCTGCGCGTGATTTGAAGCAGCGCTAGCAGTCCTCAAATTTGCTTTACATTTGCGCGGAAGCGGCTTCGAGCTTCCGCCATGTTCTTGGACCTTGGAGCAGCGCCTTGTGTTCGAACACTGGGCCCATCGCCTTGCTGGTACAGTCACGCCGCCAACTGAGCTAACTAACGGCTGCCAGTTGGCATCGCGATGACAGATTAATCACAAACCCGAAGCGCAGCCATACATTGTTAACGAAGAGAGTTTACAAATACAACACGCTGGATGCAAATTATCTTCGCTTTTAATTCTCACAGCTTTCTCGGCGATAGATTTGGATTCGGGTATGTAATGAAAGCGTGGAGGCCCGGCTCGTGTAACAATTGTAGCAGTGGCTTAAAGCACTTATTGTCGATGGGTAGCGTGTCTGTCTGACCAGTTCGCTCGCTTGGCAGCTCTTCAAACTTTCTCCCGTGTATCTCTCGTTCCTAGGCAAAGCTAGAAAGCGTAGATGTTCACCTTAAGTTCTGGAGGAGCACGCATCGGAAAGCAACGTTCCCTTACAATAAAACGTCCCCTTTCATGATTCTGTTTGTACGTATCTTTGCGGATTTTCGTTGAACTCGTTTGGCACGAATGTTCTTTTTTTTATGACAACAATGGTCATAACGTATGCCTGTAGGTTGTAGCAACGCAAATTCGACTCTGTTTTTTAAAACAGAAAATAATAAATAATGACACAGCGCCCACAAGGCGCTTCGCTGATTTTCGATTGCGTACGTGTGATAGTGCACGAGAAGGGTTTCGCGTGAACACAGATGCCTCAAAAACCGCAGGGAATTCCATTTCCTGATGAGTAACTGTACGATAAGATTTAAAAAAGATATGTAAGAACTATAAACTTTGATCCCAACTTTTGATTGTAGCAGTACTGGTTATTCTTCACATGGTAGCAAAAGTTCTGTTTACGATATTTCTGAAGCATAAAGGAAGAGTGTACGCTGTATGTTTGACGATGTGGATGTGAAACGGAAGCTGTCTGTAAGGAGGGGGAGGGTGAGGAGAGGGGAGTTAAGGTAGTTATTCTTTCTTTACCTGCTTAAAGACAGCCTAACCGCTGAACTGTAGCGAAATTTGTACGGAAGGGAGAAAATACAAGGTTGCCTCTGCCTGATCATACTTAAAACTCGAAAAGACTGGCATTGCGCGGGTGCCTAGAAAAAAAAGCAACTAACGGTTCGTTGGTTCCTTTTTCTTGGCACACGAAACGAAAGAGAAAACTGCGCCGTAATAACCACAATTTCATTGTGGGAACACAATGTAATGTCCACCTAGCAACCAACTACGCCGCACAATGAGCATGATAAATGAATAAGTTTAAATGGGGCACAAAGATTTGTGAACCGACATCGCGAACAAAATACACACCGAGAACGGAGGCAGGCGCAGCCGGGAGCGGTTCACACGAAAAATGAGAAACGAACCCGGTCGTGCAAAAGGTCGCGCCGCATAAACTTCGCAATGGACGGTTCCCCAAATTTCTATTCAATTTCGGACTCCGCGATTCTTCGGTCGACATTTGTTCCTTCGTTGATGTTTTTTTTTTTCTGTTGTCGTTAGTCGCCTCTATCTCGGTGCACGCTCCATTCGGTGGACATTCCTCGCGCTCGACTGAAGAATCGCGCCCGCTCCGGGTCCGCGCGACCGCCGCGCGCAGCGCCGGGCGAGCGTTCCCCATGAAAGGCTGCGTCCGTCTCCACGGTCGAGCGACCCTTTGTTTGCAGCTCATTAGCATGCCGACATGCTCGCGCCATTTGGCTGCCAAACAAACGCACACCCCCGTAAAGTCGGAAGGGGAGCCGACGCGAACGCCGCGCGATTTTTCCATCCAGCGAGCACGCTTCTCCTACGGCGAGGTAGGACGGGGGTGAAACTTAAGCGCAGGGGGACCGCTCTTGTCTGGCGCAGGGAGGCTCGGGAGCACGGGTTTTCAATCAGGCACCGCTCGCTCCGCAGAGTGCGCGTCTCGGGGGTCTCTTTTGCTCAAAGCTGAACTTGGGTTTCTTTTTCTTTTTTTTTTGTATTCGGGCACCTCGCATGGATAGTAGGCAAGAGGAAGGAACGGGCAGATAGTGCGAGTGACTGAAGGCGACGAATCTTGCCGGCCGGCTATGAGCGTTGTGTGAGAGAGCTTTAGCACAGCGGAGGCATACCAGCGACTCCCCTGAGGGCTCTCCTGCTCGCCGCCGACCTTGGCCCTTAATTGGCCGTCTCTTCAGAACGGGACCCAGCCAAAAGAAGTAATGGACAGATAGCGCGAGTCCCTCTATGCTGCGAGTCTTGCAACCAAGCTACGAGCTTTACGCTTGAGACTTTTGTCACAATGAAGGCGCATCAGCGACTCATCGAGGGACTCCTTTGCTCATTTCAAAGCTCGGTTTTTCTTTCTCAGGTGGCTAACAGAGGCCAGACAAATTCGGCAGAGACACTTAACACTGCTTACGTGTGGGGATGCGAAAGCATTAGAGTCCCTTTGCTGAAATGTATTCAAATTATGTTTTCAACATGCACTAAAGTTATTGTTGCTGGGCCCTATAACGTAAAGCTATCCCAATCAAGACTGCTATAACGTAAAGCTATTCCAAACTTTTCTATTCCAATTCTGCATTCAGCCTTCCGCAGTTGGTCAAAAACTTTAATGGCCACCCGCACTTCGCCTGTCTGTCACGCGATGTCACGAAAACCTCGATAGCTTCCCATCTGAAATGACGTGTACGCACTGATTATGCATGATTGAACTGAACAAAAGAAAAATAGTTACTTTTGATTCGACGCCTCTTCGCCATTAGCACTCTGCTATTGGCAAAATGTTTTCGGGATGCACCCACTTCACCTGCTTGTCACGCGACGTCACAAAACCGCGAAAACTCGCCAAGTGAAAGCGACGTGTAGGCGTTAAAGATCCAGAGGCACATGTCCAGCAGCCCGGGTTGTCTATTCCTCACATTTTATTTAAGCATTTTGATTTCTCGTAGAAGTAATGGCCGCCTCACCGAGTAGAGAGAGAGAGAGTGAAGTGGAAAGGCAGGGAGGTTAACCAGATATGAGTCTCCGGTTTGCTACCCTACACTGGGGATGGGGGATAGGGGTTAGAAAGATCACAGAGAGGAAAACGCAAAAAAAAGGAACGCGCACACATGGAGACACACACTCAAAAGGCGTTCCGAGTAATTTAGATGGAAGGTTATAATTGTGCTATCTGCCACAGGAAATATTAAAAAATTGGTGCAACTAAACAAAAAAAACACCATGCATAGCCCGTGTACACTAACATTTGAACGGCCCTCGTTTTCTTGATTGAAACCTCTGCAACTAGGTTGGCAAACTCACTGATGAGTCGACTGCCTCAAGTTCACGCTCACCTATGAGTCTGAGTGAGCGTGAGTGAGTGATAGGGTGTTATTTTGAGTCTTAGTGAATCGAGGTGAGTCTGAGTGGGCGGGAGTTTCAGTCAGAATGAATAGAACGGAGTCGAGTGGGCGTGAGTGCGAGTATGAGTCAGTAGAGGGGATTCTGACTGAGTTTGAGGCCGAGTGAGTTGAGGCGAGGCGGATTGAGCGCGAAGCTGAGTGCGACTGAGCCCCGATGAGCCTTATTAACTGTTAGTCAAGGTCTCATCGAGCCCGGTTAAGTCTGACGATGGCCAGTCTGCGTCCTAGTGGCCCCAAAGCTAAATGTATATTTTCTGAAAGTCCCAGTAAGTTTCGTTTGTTTTGCCGACCTATGTCTCTGTATACCGTGTCCAGAACAGTTATGTGGAAATCTACGAGGTGGAGAGAGTTACATTGAAGGAAAATTTTATCTTTCACCGAAATGCACGAGAATATTACGTTCCGAACCACTCTTACAAAAACCATCGATGCTATTCAGCTGTATTTTAACAGAAACCTTATTGAAGGCAAGAATAAGTCGATAGAAAGGCAACATAATTTTCATAACCATCTTAGAAAAGGTAACTCGCTTTCCCGAAAGGCTAACAAACGTATAGTTAAGGAAAACATTGATCCCGTTTCAAGACGGAATTCGTAATTAGGTTTTGGATGAGTTCTTTGTATACACAGCCCAAATGAGGTTTATGTACACGGTCTCAATGACGTCAGCGCTTTACTCAACTGCCTTCTGCGGAAATCTGCGAAGTGGAGAAATTTTCATTGAGAGAAATTTGTTGTTTGATTGACGTTAGAAGAATGCTAAAACGGCAACGAACTCGTCTTCTCGAAAAGCAACCTTTCGTACAGTTTAGAAAAAGAAAAATGGAACCTTTAGTTCACTAGTATAGAAGCCCAAAACGGTGGTGTAGCTCGTGTTAACGCAGCTTCAATAGAACGATTTTCCCAGGCCATGAGTGTCGTATCACGTTTCGATCTCCAGACCAGGGCAAATCTCTGTTGTAGTCACGCGATGCTAGCTAGCGCTTGGAAGAAGCGAATTCAGTTCCTTTGTGGGGCAGCGTTCTGCTACAACTAGGAGCAAGTAAAGATTTCCCTCGGTGTGTACCATTGTATGTTGCGGGTTAAAACGGCAGCGTTCTTCAACCGTGTAATGCGAGGAGGAAATGAACGGGGGGGGGGACGTTGCGGGAAAGGGGAAGTCGCGCACCCTTATCGGGATGCGCAAGCGTGCGCTGGCGCTCGGCGGCGCATCCGGCGAAGGGGCCCGCGCGGAATACGGAGGGCTTCCGAGACCCAGGGGAGCGTCGCGTGTTTCATTTCACGGCTCAGAGATTAGGACCACGCGTCGTCGGCTCGCGGAAACAAGCGCCTCCTCTGTCGTACAACGGCGGCTCCTCGCGGGCGACATATATCAGGGAAAGCTCGGCCTGACCGCGGCCTGGAGGCCGACCGTCCGCTCGTCTCCCGCAATCTTTCGGCAGCGACGCTTCGTTTTCCGTGATTTTGTGCCGGGCGCCGCGACGTTTAATGCGACGTGCATCGTGTGTGGCCAACGTCGCGAAAAAAAAAAAAAGCTGATCTTTCGGCGCTTGCTGAGGCGGGCGGTAATGGCCGCGCGAGAAGGCGTCGCTGCGAAGCGATCAAATTATCCTGCTCGATGAATCACGATTCTCCTCCTCCTCCTCCTCCTCCTCCTCCTCTTCCTCCACCTCTCTCCCTCCCTTTCTCTCTCTCAATATTCGTCTGTGCGTGTGTGTACACAATAGGAATCCCGGAACCTCGACTCGAAGGCGCGAGATGGTATCGAAACTGACGTCCGATATTGATGTCGTCCATTTCTTATCTAAGGGAAAAATGAACACCGCGAGACACGCCGAGGGAACGGGCTGCAATTCGACATATGTCTGATATCCGCAGGCTGCTATATAGAACTGGGGGCGAGAGTGATCAGTGTGCTGCGTGAGATCAGAGAAAACCTGCTTCGCGGAAGCGAGAGCAGCTGTCACATTTGCCGCTCTTCGGGGAAAAAAAAAAGGAAATAGCATAACGAGACGGCAGCTGTTGGCTCCGTGCAGATCTCTGGCTTTCCAAAAGTGCTGCCATTCAGCTGACAAATCGTGTTTGTTTCCGCCGAGGTTGGCTGCGGGGCACAAAAAGAGATGACAGATGCACGTCGTCGTCTGTTGTCTTCATTCGTCAAAAGTTTTTTTCTTTTAATGCATTAGCATTAGGAGCGTCAAAGAAATATCGCAAGAAATATCGATCCATGGTTCAGCACAAACAGTCCTTGTTCATCGTTGAGACGAATCAGTTGTCCTCACCTGATTCTAAAGAAAGCTACAAATACAGTGAAATGTCAAGCGCTGGCTTCTTTCCCTGCTATTGACTTGAATTTCGAAGTTGTAATTTATGTAACACAATGTAATTTCGCGCTTTCTTCGGCACCATAGATGGCATACGACAGCGCGCTCACCTTTAGTGAAAACCAGAAGCTAAACGAAAATTAACTGACTCTGCTGTTCCCAAAGTAACGAGTGTGGAAACAACGCACACTTTACGCTGACGCAGGGATTCTCACTAATTACCTCTGTCTTTAATATGTGTAACGAAAATCCACTTGATCTGTGCAATTTCTAAATTTCTACCTTCACTTGATGAATCGTACGCATGCTGCCAAGTCGATAGTGCTTACGGGATATGGCCATTGAGCAGGATAAGATGGACTGCGCCGGACCGGTTTCCGAACCGGTTACTATATGTAGGTTGTCCCAGCTAACTTGGACCAAGATTTTAAATATACCCTACAACTTTGTAATTGATAAGTTTGCGATTCAAGCAATAATTATAAGTTCATTAATTAAACGTAATTGATTAAGTAATACCTCGTGATGAAAAACAAAATGCTTGCCGTAAGTACGTACGACTACGGCTACTATGCAGTCGGTACGATTTCTCTAGAGGTTTTGGGTATGTTTAAAATTTTGGTTCAAGTTAGCTGGGACGCCCTGCACACACACACACACACAACCGTCAATTGCACTTCGCCCCCCAAAGAGTAATTACGTGTGCCGAGTGAGCTCCCGACTCCTGAACAACACTTATCAATGTGGTGAACGCAGTTTAAATTATAGGTCCGGGACCTCAAAGAACTGCAAGGTAGTGCTAACGCATTTCTCTCGCATTTACCGCTAAACCGCCACTGATATTTTTTATTATTTTTGTAATCTTAAAGTAATAGCTTTCTTTTCTCATCCCGGCCTTCTGTTACTCTTTCTTGTATTTCTCGTTCACACGCTTCTAGCGAACTAAAACAACGACATATTTATAGCATGATTGATTGTGAGGCGACCCATGTTTGTTGTGTAAAAAAGCACTCTCTGACATATCACGAAAGATGCCACCACATCTTAGCCAGCTTTACCGCCAGGTCGGTACCTTAGAAGCTCTTCGATCTGCGTTAGCTGCCCAAATAACAGCTGTAAGTTGTCCTAAATGTCGTGTGGCATTCGCCAAAGACAGAAAGAGAGAGAGGGAGAATGCGATGGGACCGATCGATTCGTTAACGCCTAGTGGCAAGCAGTGAGTAGGGAAGCCGTTTTGCTTTTTCGGCGCCGAGCAGTGACGCCACAACCTAAGGCCTGGAAGTCGATCCTCTGTACTCAAACAGACGACACCCGAAGGCATGCAGACGGATCGAAAAAAAGAAAGGGATCATTCGAGCCGTGTCAGCCTATACGGCATTTCCGTTTGGGCATCGTCTGGACATCGTCTGGACATCGGCGTGCGACCTTTCCGGCTTTTAGTTTGAAGCAGGAAAGAAATAGCTCTGCCCCGGTGGTCATGTCACTTGAACGGTAGAATTCGATAGCACTTATGGTATCTACACTTCTGCCTTTGACTTTGGCGCCTCTGCACTGTGTTGGACGGCGGAGACGTACTTCCTACGGTACGCTTGCGTCATAGCTGACAGCACGCTGTGCTTCGACACTCGTTTAAGTTTCACCTATGGGGCAAATCCGTCACCTCAAGGTAGAAGAAAAATGAAAAGAGAAGTTGAAAAAAGAAATGAGAAAGAATGTACATTAGAACAAGAAAAGTACAAATAATAGTATGAGAACAAAGGAGTGGATGGAATGATGAAGGAATAAAAAGAACGACGGAGACGAACTAGAGAAGCGGTCGAAATAATAGAGAAATGAGATGACCTTGTCAAAACGGAAAACAGTAGGTCATGAGGGTTTAGGAAAGTTCTACGCTTGTGGTACGTTAGCTTTATGTTCGCTGTACCATTGTCACGAACAGCGACCTCTCAGACTGCGCGTACTGTATTTGCAGAGTTCGATGATTGCACAATGGGTGTCGCAACAATCTTCCACTACGAATGCATCGCAAATGAACTCGTCCAACGCACCTGTCGCTGAATACTTCTGTGGACGAAAAAAAAAAGTAACGGTGCTTGTTAGATGTTTGACAGAATAAATACAGAAAGCACAAGACATTCATCTAGCTGTAAAATAATGTGCTGTAACAGCACATTATTCACAAACATATAATCGAATTCCTTAACTCTAATGATGTTCTAACATCTGCCCAGCATGGTTTCCGTCGTGGTCATAGTCCTGTAACACAATTGGTAGATTTTGTTCACGATATCGCTTCTAACCTATAGACATAGGTAATCAAATGGATGCCATCTTCATTGACTTCTCTAACGCTTTGGCTATGTGACTCATTCTAAGCTACCGGTAAAATTGAACGCCATATTCCATAATCCCTGTCTTGTTGCTTGGATAGCCAGTTTTTCTTCGTTATCGCTCACAATTTGTTTCTTTTAACTCAGTTAAATCAGTGAAAACTCTTGTCTAAGTTACGTCAGGCGTTCGTCAGGGATCCGTATTAGGTCCTGTTGTTATTTCTAATATACATCAATGATTTAGCTCGTAGCACGTACCTCAACTAAAATTATACTTTATGCAGATAACTGCGTATTATACGAATCTATTAACTCCATTGATGACCATCACCATATTGCCCAATCCCTTATGTCTTTCTGCGATTGGAGCAAGACGTGGCAAATGAACGTCAGCTGTAGTAAAACAGTCGTGATGTCATCTACCAATAGACACAGCCCCCTCTCGATCGATTATTCACTGGATGGCATCCAACTTAAAAGAGTGTCTCGTTATAAATACTTAGGTGTCATTCTAACAGAACATCTTTCATGGTCTAAACATATTGAATATGTAAACGGGAAAGCCCTGAAAAAATTAGGTTATTTGCGCCGCCGTTTAACTAAGACCCCTCGCGATACTAAACTGCTACTATATAAAACATTAATTCGCATCGCTCTAGAATATGCATCTGTCGTTTGGTTCCCCTAAAAACAATGTGCAATGAGCTTGCTCAATAACGTTCAATGAAAATCCATCCGTTTCATTTGCCAAAATTACAGCCGCAGTTCCTCACCAACACAGGCTGAACAATCTTTGAACATTGAGCCATTACTTCCGCCTTATCACATTGCAGCCTTAAAACTTTTGCATGCGATTAATAACCCTACCTGTGGTATTTCTGATTGTAGCTATATCACATTCAGTAACGCAAGTCATGCCCGTACTCCTGCGCATTGAATCATAACACCTATTTATATATGCCTATACTAACACATGCAAGTACAGTTTTTTTCCCGCGTACGATGGAGCTTTGGAATTCCCTACACGGTAACATTCGTTCACTATCACTAAAATATTTTATAGCTATCACTGGTAACCACCTCGCTAACATGTAAAGCGCTTCTTGTTGATCATCCATCTTGTTGTGTATATCTGTGTTTTTAAAGGGTAATACATAGTAATGTATAATATTCCCACTCCTGCTATAGCCCTATATTAGGCTGCAGTAAAAATAAATAAATAAATGAGAACAACGTAAAGCAACATTCCAAACAAGAGACGGTAATTGCAAAGTTAGGCCTTTTATAGACGTTGTATATATATATATATATATATATATATATATATATATATATATATATATATATATATATATATATATATATATATATATATATATATATAATATGTATATATAGGCGAAGCGCTAAAGTTGCTGTGGAGTCATGTAACTTACCACCGACACAAAAACATCGCAAAATAAAATAAAGAAATTGAAAATTTTCGCAAATATGAAGCTGCATACGGGTGTTCTCGCACCCTTCGAACGCAAGATACTGCTCCGAATACAGTGCTCCGGATACAGGAAGCAGGCGTGCTTGTCATGCCGCTGGAAATCTAAAAGGGAAGTTTATAAGCGTAGCTGGTGCAGAAGTCAACAAAAGAAAAACACAACGTACGTGTCAAAAACAGACACTAAGACACTGTGGTATAACGCTGCGTACCCATATAAGCGCACAAAATTGATAAAGACATTATAGAAACCAGAGCGGATTGATTTACATACTGAAGATGGTCACACGTGTACACAGGGACAGGTTAGGGGTCGTGGAGGTTGTACACGAAAACATTTTCTACACATAAGAGCACCAGCTAGCTTAAACTGCAAATATTCAGTTGTGGACTTCATGGCGTGAGCCACGCCTGCAAGAACCTTGGTACGGAAATACTGGGAACTTTGGCTGCCTCTTCCTTGTGTTTAGAGAAACGCGTGTGTCACCCTCACAAAAGGAGCTTTCTCGCCGTGTTCCATTCGAGGTAATTCCACGCCATCAGCCGCGCTCTCTGGAGTGCGGGATGTGCACCGCTCGTTGAGGTTGGCGGCGGACTCCCGCTGAACAGCGGCGATGCCACGACACATGCAAGGTTACCGTCATTAACAATTGTGAAAAAAACAGAGCCCTCGCTCTCTTTCCACACGGGAAGCACGGATGCCAAAGAGACGCTGTACCAAGTGCGAGACTGCCTTGGCTATATACTGAGCACTGAAAGATGGCGCGATGTGCCGCCGCCTTTCTGTCTCGCTTGTGGCAGTGGTCGCTTGGAACAGCTCCCCAGCGTGATGATGGCTGACGCGTAGGTAGTGTAACCCCAACCTTCGAATTAAAATTCATGAAGAAGTCCCAGTTGCGATACCCGCAAGAACAAAAGAGAAATAAAAACATTGTTTGTAGACTTGCACCCCCTCCTAGCCGACCTCCAAAGTGGAGCGGGTTAAACGTGACGTGATAAACAAAAATTACTAATTGCTGGCTAGTGTAAACACGCAATGAAGTTTTTCGCTATTCTAGTTCTACATACGCAAGAAATGTTCTATGTGGTACAAATCTTCATAATGATGTTTCGGAGCGAAATCGATGAGACTGCGTTGCTGCCTCTTCTCTGATTGATACCTAGCGCACCATCGCACGACGCCGCACCAGAAAGGGCGCGGAAGTCCTGTGACAGCTTTGCCGTAAAATTTGATCTGACGCAAAACTCAGCGTAACCTAGCTCTGATCGCGCGCTCATGCAACAGTAAATAATAACGCAGAATAATCGGCTCAAACTTCGAGCCATAACGCGTGATGACAAAGCCTGGGAAACTTGTGAACGACTCGTCTGGCACATTTCCCACTGCGCCACAGCGACGCAGCGCATTTGGGAAACACACGCTTCCACGAATGTTTCGCGGGCGCTCGGTTCTTCGCATAGTAAACACAGCGACGCAAACACGCAACGCACGGCTGACCGTGCGGCGCGGCTAAAAGTGCGACTATGAAGTGAACGCGATTCAAGCAGAGCACAGCGTTGTTGAAGTGTGCAGAAACAACACAGAAGCGCAGCGCAGTCGCCTCTCACCAAGCTGGAGCAGCGCTCCTTAACGAAGCACCGTAGCGGGGGCGGTGCAATCGTGTTTCCGCCGCTGAAGTGCACGCGGTGCGCTTCCGAACCGTGACGATTTGAAAAGCAACACGTGAGTCTCTTGCCGAGTCCTATATGCCGAAGGTCAGGGAGTTGTCGTTTTTTATTCTTCTTATTATTATTTTCTCTTTCTCCTGGAAGGTGAAGGCAGCCTCGCGCGAGCGTTTTCACGAGGTAAGTAAACAAACCCTTCCATAATCATGTTAGAAGTTGATGCTCCCGGATCCAAGGAAAGTATAGTGCGCCAAGACTACACCACTGTTTTGTTTTCTTCTTCTTACTCTGCAGTTTATCTGTATCTCTGCACGCAGCCCTACTAAGACCTTAACGTGTGAATTTCTAGGATTATTGCGAGCTGCTGCTTTGCCATCGTTCGCATTGGTGTTCATTGAGGAGGAGGAGGAGGAGGAGGAGGAGGAGGAGGAGGAGGAGGAGCTATGATTTATGTACCGCCAGGAAAATAGGCGACGTCTATGGCATTTATTCCGGAACTTCGGTTCCTTCTTTCATTGCGATATCAATTAAATTGACACTCCAGACACATTTCTGCCGTCGGCGTCGCCACGAGGTTCCGCACAATGTTCAATGGCGATGAAATCGTCTGAGTCAGTGACTGAGTGAATAAACTTTTATTTGGTCCAGCAAAGCACGATAAAACGCGCACCTGGCTAATCCCACGACGGGACTGACAGATCTAGTCTGCCGGCCCAATCGCGGGCGCGCTGGACGGCCAGGATTTGATCCTCAAAGACGGGACTTCGCAGGAGGGCGTCCCACTCTTCCTTGGTGAACTTCGGGCCCAGCGACGCGCACTCCCAGAGCATGTGAGGCAACGTAGCTACCTCACCACAGGCCACGCAAGAACAATTCGGATAGATCTCCAGATATATGATATTAAGGGACGCCGGATTTGGGTACGAGTTCGTTTGCAGAAGTCTTAGTGTGATCTCCTGCGGCCTGCTTAACTTGGAGTGAGGCGAGGGGAAAACCCTTCTCTCTAAGTAGAAGAATTTAGTTATTTCATTGTGTGTGAGAGGAGCATTTCGGTGTCCGGGGAGAGAGTCGCCCGACCTGAGGGCAGCGCAGTCGATAAAGCCACGCGCAGCCTCGTGGACAGACTCGTTGAGGTTCAGAGGAACCCCCTCAATCGCCCCGACGTGTGCAGGGAACCAAAGGATCGAGTGCATGGAGGTGTTGCCGTGTTTGGCGCCTTTCAGAATTTGAACTATCTGCCGGGCTACCCGGCCTTTATGGCGGTTTTCGAATCGCTATACACCCTGTCTCTCCGACCGTCTTGCATGGCGAGTGCAAAGGCCACTTGCACTCGCGTAAGTGTGTGTAAGCGTAAGAGTGTGAGACGCTGATGGCGTCTAAATCTCGCGCACGCAACGGAGGAGAGCCCGGGGGAATCCCGTCGCCTTCCGTCACGCGCAAGACTTCGGGAGTAGAATAGGGAAGCGGGGTTGCGGGGTGGGGGAGTTACTCGGGCAGCTCTGGCGGTCACGCGCGCCCGGCCGGGTTACTGTACCTTGAAAGCCACCTGCGAAGGTTCCGCGCTGCACTGCGCTTTCGCGAGCGTTTATGCGAGCGGCATCACGAAGGTGAATTCGCTCGTTGCTGCTGCCGCGTTTCCTTACCGAAGCGTTTTGACAGGAAGTTTCCGCGGTCATCGAGTAAGACGTGTTCATGTCTCCTTGTGCGCACGTGACACTATGTTTGTTAATTTAGTTAGTATCAAGTTTTTTACGGCCGATAAAAGTACTATCCTTACTTCGTATGACTGTTCACTAATTTGCTATCGCAATTGATGCGTTGCCTTTCGGGCGAAACTGCGAGTTTCTGTTTTCTTCGAGAGTCCAGGGGAAAGGCGGAGGGTATGTGATGATGTCAAACACGAGAACAAACTTCAAGAAGGGGAGGTTCTTTCATCATGAGCCTGATCACCGATACATTGTATGATCTCTGTTGGTCTAAATTGCTTGGTATTTATTGGCTCTTTATTGATCCCAGCTATAGATATTTCGCATAAAACCTGCACCTTTAGTGACCAGTCTTATTTATTTATTTATTTATTTATTTATTTATTTATTTATTTATTTATTTATTTATTTATTTATTTATTTATTTATTTATTGTGCTGGCAACAAGTACAACATATCGCCAGCTTCTCGTCAACGTTAAATTGTATGAATGAAGAGAGAGAGGATAGCAACGCCTTCCGTCTTTATCAAGTGAGAAAGAGAGATAAAGGAAAAGGGAAACAGGCTAAGAAAATTTATTCCGTTTTGCCACCTTACACTGAGTGAGAGGAAATGGAAACGTAAGTTGATTAAGCAAGCTATACCTGTCTTCAGGAAGCATAGCAGGTCCCCAGCAGTTGTCTGTGTGATACTAGAGGCCCCAGTGCTCCGATATGTTCTGTTCTACAGGGTGTCTTCTTCTTCAGAGCACAGCTCTTAGACGTTCTTTCCTGCGACGAGCGTCGGCGTCGGCGATGGCGGTGGCGTAACGGAGCGAACGAGCACGGCGAAAGAGCGAACTCGGAGAGGGAGCTCAGAGACGCTAGCTGCGAACGGCGGAGATCAATGAGCGCGGCTCCTTCAGTGACATGCGCGCGGGAAACTAGTGTCATGTGGACTCATAGAGTTTCTCACTATAACACCTAGAGGGTAATCTGGCGCCACCGTCAAGGGAGTTTCTTAAGGGGGCACCGTGCCGTCATGGGAATGACGGTAGATGTGTCTCCGAGGCTCGTGTTGGCTGGTGTTGTAAGAGGCTTCGTCTAAAACGTGGATATGGCTACGCAAATAACGCGTTCTTAAAGTAAAATCTTCATAAAATGTTTCCATTCACGCATACTACATCTTTACTCACCAACGATGCATGACCAAGCGAAGAAAAGCAAGAACAGACGACCAACTGTTTCAAAGCGAGCGCGAACCTTGTCGTCTGTCCTCCAACTTTAGCAGCCCGCTGATACTTTTTACGTAACATGTAGTCGTACACAAATTAACAAGTTCTCATAGTTAAACAAAACATGTTTTCGCGTAATAATAAAGCTAAAACAGCTTTTCACGTGCTGTTCTAGTAGAAAATGAATCATTGTGACAGACGGAACGGTACTTGCCAAGCGCGTCTTCAAGGATGCCAATCCGAATCCACAAGGTACCGGCATTCCCATGCATACCACAGCTCAGCAGCGCCAGATTTCCCTCTAGGTAATGTAATGAGAAACTCTATGTGTGGACTCATCCGACCGCTCAATGCGTACTCGTATCTTGTCCCAGCCGGACCGCTTGTTTCGTAGTATCGTCTGCTTGCGTTAGCTCTCGCTCGCGCTTGTTAGGGTTGCTTGGTTTGGTCCCGTTCGCGCTTGTTTCGATTGTCATGGTTCGCGTTTGTTTTGTAATATGATTGTATGCGTGATGCGAATTGTGTACTACTTCCTGGAAGCCACGCGGCACCAGCGATTGCACCGAAAAAAAAAATGAAAGCTGACGCGCTTGACCCGCAAATCAGATTTTCAACGATCGCCGACTCTGCTACGTGTCTCTCCTCAAACTCTTTCCCTCAGTATATCGCGAAATGAAAACACATATAGAGCTGCGCTCAAGTTTCTCAAGAGAAACTATCATAATCGTCGGTGAATTTTTTTAGGGAGGCTTTTAAAGATTGCCTGTTCCGGATAGCGCAATTCTAATAGTTGATCTAAATTACTCATGAGGCGGCCAGTACTTCTATGAGAAGTCGAAACGCTTAATTGAATAAATAGCATAATTACGCAATGTTGCCTTTTAACAAAATTAATTTAACGCACATATTTCAATCTGCGAATTGTAGCTAGTGAGTACGCAAGAAATATCAACTTGGAACAAATTCTTAGGGCTACACTAGTTTCGAGATATTAATTTTCATTGTGTCCGACAATATGCATTGGTGTTCTAGTTACTTTTTTACTTCAAAGCATGAAATAACGTTTTCTTTAAAAAAGTACATGGAACAACAGTGCATTTTTACGTCAAGTTTCACGGCGAATATTTCGAAACCGTTGCCATACTCGGAATTCGTTCTAAGTGGATGTGCCTTGCATTCGCAGATTGAAATATGTACTGTAACGTAATTAATAAAGAAGTCAACTAACGTAATTATGGTAATTATTGAACTACGCATTTTGAGTTTTCGTGAATGTAATACTCGCCTCATCGAGCAATTTAGATCCAAAGTCAGAAAAGTGTTATCTGTCACAGGCAATTTTTAAAATTTAGCAGCTAAAAAAAAAAGAAAACACCCTGTATAAACTGTCTGTCGTTCACCTTGTTTAACAGAAAATATGCTTAAAGGGACTGACAGCCAATTTTCAAGGTACTTACTTTTTTGTGTGTGCAATGGAAAGCTCACAAGTCAGAGGGTCTTATGGTAAGCGGTAACAGGGAAAACGCCGTGGTACATTTTTTTATCAGAATTCTTCGATCAGCAGTAAGGATTTAGTCGTTCACTGGAAGCATGCAGAAAATTGTGACAGGTGAGCGCGATAGCGATTATCCGCAGGCATTAGTGGGAGGCATATGACAAGAGCGGCCGTATCTCTGAGAACGTAGTATTATAGCAAAGCTGTGTATGGTTAGCCGATTGGTCCGTCCGTCCGTCTGTCGCCTGTACCCATGCGCATGCGCGAAAAAAAGAAACAAGAAAAAGAGGCACGCGATTGGATGCGCTAGTAGTGACGTCGTTGCCCTCCGCCGCAGCCGAGCGTGCGCGCAGCAGTTTCTCTCCGTCTCCGAAATGGATAGGCCACGCGTCATACATGCTCCTGAGGAGCAGGCAGCTTTCTATCAGCAACGCCGCCAGCAGAACCGGGAACGAGCTCGTCTACCGCCGTGCCGCTGTTGCAGCCCGGGCATAAGAACAGGCTCGTACAGCCGAGCGCAAGCAGCAACTGCGTACCAAAGATCCAGCAGCCTATCAAGCCGTCGTTTAATGAACCGTCTGGATTAACCAAGTGATAAACACCGGGGCTGCACGTTTCAGCTTCGTTGGTTAACCATCTCTACGGATTCCTTGGTCGGTGATCAAGTCGATGTTCCTGCGATTCATGTTTTCCGAAGTGTCCGAAGTATCCGACCGACCCCGGGCCTCATCGTTCGAAAACTACAGACCCACCAAGTGGCCAAGGCGATCGTCCAAGCCACCGGAGGTGCGCCGACCTGCAAGGGGGACGACTTCATCGTCCGCCTGCGACACGGCTCGAACATCATCATCGTGAGCACAATTCACGAGGCCACGGCGGCCACCCTCATGCAAATTATAAGCCTCACCTTTCACGGACGATCACACCCTGTGAAGGTGTATCTTTCAACACCCGAGGGCCTGCTTAAAGGTGTCGTACACGGCATCGACGCAGGCACCGGCGAAGAAGAGCTTATGGCGAATCTTCGGGTCCGCACACATGGAGTCCGCATCGTGCGGGCCCGTATGCTCGGAAAGTCCCAGACAGCCCTACTCCACTTCGAGGGACCACAGGTGCCTAGATTTGTGTACTACTATGGAGGGGAGATGCCCTGCCGAGACTACCAGCCGACAAGGCAGTTCTGCTCCATCTGTAGAATCACCGGACACCGACCAGACGTCTGCCCCAACCCAACGGTTCGTGCGTGCAACGTTTGCAACTACATTAACCCAGACGCCGGACACACTTGTGTTCCGAAGTGCGCCCTGTGCGGAGGGGCCCATCTCACCGCCGCAACAGAGTGCAACAACAAGCTCAAACGCATTCCACCCAGATGGAAGCCTGCCTCCACCACCACACCCAAAACCCAACGACAGCCCCGCCCGGTCACTCACTCGACCAAGGCGGCTGACCTTCGCCCGCGATGGTTCAGCTCCGAGCGGGAAGGCTCCGACTTCGACTACTCGGAGTCTCCGAGCATCTACGGATCTCGGTCCGGTTCCAACCCGAGGTCCAGGTCCAGGTCCCGCTCCTGTTCTCGCCCACGGTCTCACTTTCGGTCGCCCAGACGGCGATCTCGGTCTACGCCCAAGCAAGGACAGCAGGCAGCACCAGCCATCGCGGTACTCAAAGACAAGGGGCCCCAGCGACACCACCGAAAGACCAAGGAAGCCTCAGTCAAGAGGAATACCAGTGAAGAACACGAGGTAAGCTGGGCAGCAGTAGCCTCCCCCTCGTATAAAAAACCACAGACGCCACCATCGGTGAAATTGGAACAGGAACTCGCCACCATGCGCGCAGATACAGACACTCACACAAGAAAACAGACAACTCAAACAACAAGTGACACAGCTCACACAAATACCACAAGAGGCGGCTCCACACAAGGACATCATTGACCTCCAAACCCATGTCGATGCCATCCGCACCCAGATGCAAGCCTTTATGGACGCTACACGCGCCCAGTTGGAACAAATAACACAGACTGCAATACAACGGACAGATGCAGCAATAAAACATATGGAAGCCACTGTAGACAGCAAGCTTAAGAGCCAGCTTCACTCCGTAAAACTACGAAAGACACTACGACAGAACCTTTACAAGGTCACACCTGTAGCAGCACCAAACCAAATCGTAACATCACCGACCACAACGTCCAACAATGCCTAGACCATACAGGCAAGTCAAAGAAAACTTAGAAATTTGGCAATGGAACTGTCGTGGGTACCGCAGGAAGAAAGGGCTGCTGGCACAATTGATCGCTCATTCCTCAAAACCACCAGGGGTCATAGCCCTACAAGAGCCCGGTAACCGACCAACACTACATGGCTACGAAGAATATCACACAAGTCAAGACGACAAGTGGAAGGTAGCCACACTAGTAGACAGAAACATCACAACCATACAACACAAACCCATAGACGACGTGGACGTACTACATGTACTTCTCGAAATAATATACAAAGGCAACCAGAAACAGAGCGCCTTCGTACTCAACATTTATTGCCCCCCTAGCCAAAGGCGGGAAAACATAGGAAAACTCTTTGGGGACACCCTCCGCCTCGCTAAAGACAGTCCCCTGGTAATCATGGGCGACTTCAACGCTCAGAACACCCTGTGGGGGTACCAGAGGCAGGATTGGAAGGGTCTCCAGCTACAAACACTAATTGAACAGTGTCACCTTACACTCATCACAGACCCGAACATACCGACGAGGGAAGGGAACAGCGTAACACGCGACACCACTCCCGACCTCGTCTTCATCACTCAAACCACTCGAGCCGAATGGCTCAACACACTCGAAAACCTAGGCAGCGATCACTTCATATTAAACATAACACTACAGACTGGACGCCTACGCAGGCAGATCGGCACAGCTAAACTCACTGACTGGCGAAAAATCAGGGAAGCCCAAGAACAGGACGCCGACACAATCACGAATCTGGAAGATTGGTGCGACAACCTCCGTCGACATAAACAACGCCACACAAAGGAAATCGCCAGAACGGAAGAGACCCCAGAGGTGGATCCCCACTTACTACACCTGTGGGATGCGAAACGGGGCCTTACCCGCCGGTGGAAAAAACAGAAACATAACAGGAAATTGAAGACGCGCATAGCACAAATAACAGCGGAAGCAGAGGAATATGCCATGCAACTCGCTTCCGCGAACTGGTATAGATTCTGTGACTCCTTCGGTGGCACGCTGGACACGGCGAAGACGTGGCACATCCTCAAAGCAATCCTGGACCCCACCAAAACCAAAGGAGAAGGACACAGGGCTCTGGAACGGTTACTACACACCTACCCAGGCAGCCAACAAGACCTCATCGATGCCATCAAGACCAAGTGCTATGGAGATCCCACTCCCACACAACCATGTAGAACACCCTACACAGGACAACCCAACCCGCTAATGGACGAACCTATCACCGAAAATGAAATGAGAGCGGTTATCGCAGCCACCACCCGTAACACAGCGGCGGGTACGGACCAGATCACAAATTCGATGATCAGAAACCTGAGCGACAAGTCTATCTCCGCGCTCACAGCCTATCTCAACAAACACTGGGAACAAGGTACGGTACCGGCGATGTGGAAACATGCACGAATAATTATGATCCCCAAACCGGGCAAGAAATTGGCAATTGAAAACCTCAGACCCATATCGCTCACCTCCTGCCTCGGCAAGGTGTACGAAAAAATTATAAACACGAGACTACAGAGACACTTGGAAGATAACAAACACCTGCCGGACACCATGTTCGGTTTCCGCGCAGGCCTGTCCACACAAGATGTGCTACTCCAAATCAAGGAAGAAGTCCTCAGCAACGTTTCCCGCTGCGGCGAACACGTCCTCCTAGCAATCGACATCAAAGGGGCTTTCGACAACGTCAGCCACCAAGGAATCCTAGAAGGGCTGGCCAACACCAACTGCGGCGTGCGAACGTACAAGTATGTTCAGAGCTTCCTGAGCCACCGCACGGCGGAGCTGAAGATGGGAGAGATCCAGACCCCAGTGTACCACCCTCCCAACAAGGGAACACCACAAGGTGCTGTCATCTCTCCCACGCTGTTCAACGTCGCCATGATCGGCCTCGCAAGCAAACTGCAGGACGTAGCGGGTCTGCGGCACGCAATCTACGCAGACGATATAACACTCTGGACCACAAGAGGGTCCCTCGCTGAAAAAGAAGAACGCCTGCAAACTGCAGCAAATCTAATCCAAGAATACGTCAGCCAGCGGGGACTACAATGCTCGCCCGAAAAATCTGCGCTCCTACGAGTCTGGCGAGGCCGGGGTAACCACGCAGTCCCCACAGACCCAACAAGAAGACTCGAGGTACGCCTAAACGGGGGCCTCATACCAGAGAAGCCATTGCTGAGGGTGCTGGGCATGTGGTTGCAGTCCAACCAGCGCGCTACACACACCCTTACACTCCTCAAAACCAGTGTCAAGGCGATATCACGCATGATCTTCCGCGTAACATCCAAGAACAGAGGAATGAAGGAGAGGGACACCCTCCGACTGGTCAGTAGTCTGGTGGTGAGCAGAATGACATACAGCCTGCCTTACTACCACCTCACACAGTCCGAGACGAAGCAGGCCGACACACTTTTGAGGATGGCATTCAAGACCGCTCTCCGCCTGCCGATGAGTACATCGACTGAAAAATTATTGGCGCTAGGGTTGCACAACACCCTCAGCGAACTGACAGAAGCCCATTACGTCTCGCAACAACAGAGACTAGCGCGGACTCACACGGGCCGGCAGGTCCTACAAACCTTGGGGTTCCCAGCAATAACAACACGAACCCAAGAAACCTGCTTAATACCTCGTCACGTCCAGGACAGGTTTCACGTTGCCCCGATACCACGCAACATGGACCCTAACCTACACTCCGGCAGGAGGAGAGCAAGGGCCCAGTACATGGAGAAAGCGTTCAGGTTCAATACCACGGCCCGTTTTACGGACGCCGCCATGTATGGGACGAACAACAAGGGCGCAGTGGCAGTGGCATGCGACCACCGAGGCAACGTTACCTCCGCTGCATCGACCCGCCCCTGCACGATCACGGAAGCCGAAGAGATGGCCATCGCGTTAGCCATCCGCGAGGGCCTACGCGCAAACCAACCACTGACGATCCTTACGGATTCCCAGCAGGCCTGCCGCAACTTCCTACAGGGAAGAATTGGAAGACCTGCAGCACAAATCCTAGCACGAATACTTAAGGAGGACCCTGAGGACTTCACCACCCAAACCATCATCTGGATACCGGGCCACACTGGCATCACGGGCAACCTGCAGGCCGACAGAGCAGCTCGAGGATTCGTACATAACCGAGCACTCATCACGCCGGCTGCAGAAGACCCGGACCCTGTCGACCTCGAGTATTCAGCCATCGTTAACTACTACAGAGGGCGTTGCTTGCGATATCCACCACCCCATCGAAATCTAAAGACAGAAGATGCCGCTGCCTGGCGTAGGCTCCAGACAGGCACTTACACAAACCTACACATATTACATCGGATACACCCCACAGCCTACACAGACGAATGCCCATGGTGTGGGGCCACGCCAACCCTATACCACATTACGTGGGAGTGCACACTACAAAACATAGAACACCTAGACACGAACACCACGAGGGAGCAATCGGAGGCACTGCTGTCCAGCTCGGCCCTCGACGACCAGCTCAAGCTGATAAAGAGAGCGGAGAAGATGGCAAGAGCCAGCGGAGCCCTGGACTAAGGGCCCCGACCATTAGCGGTTTTCTGATTATTCTTTTTATAAAGTTTATCTATCTATCTATCTTCCGAAGTGTCAAAGTATTTCTGCGATAAAACCTGCGTGTTTTCGTGGTTTCCTGTTCAATGGTATTTTACCAGTCAAAACTAAACCAATCAGATCGAAAACGGAACTGTGCTTTTAAACGTGATACGCAGTTGAGCGTGTTGACATATCCATGCGAGCGCTTTTTATTTCGGAAGCATAGAATAAAGCGCGAGTGTCTAATAAACCAACTGCAATTTCAAACAATAATTATGCTGTACTTAATAACAATCGGCTTACGTACGCGTACACTAATCTCATAGAATACATCCAAAGTACCAAGTTTTCACCGCCAGGCCTCACCACTTACTGCTTTTCAGACTTTCTTTGCCAATTTAAAATTTTGATTCCTACTTAACTCGCGAACAGTGTTCTCTATTCTTTCGCTATAAATCACGGCCGCTTCATTTCCATCAACGCCTCGCAACACATTCTGCTCAGTTGTCAGTCCCTTCAGCATATGAAGAGACACTTGAGTGCCATACTACAGCGTTTAACTTACAAGGAATGCCTTTGTTGCCTGTCTGTATCTGGTATGATAAGAATTACCACCAGTTCGTTGTTCGACACTTGGCAGGATTATCGCTTTCGCTGAAGTCATTCTTACCACGTTATCACTGTCGACCGATGCGCGCTTTCTCTATCAAAAGTTAGCGAACGTTGTCGTCGCTTCAGTAATGAGATCGGCCATATCATTATGGAGTTGTACACGCTCCCGTCGCAAACACCCACAAGAACAAATCAATACATTCTCGAACCGACACGAGCACCGCCGACTGTTCTGGAACGTATGTACGATGAATGGATGCATCAACAATGGGCCTACTCCAACATCGTGATTCGATTCGACGGTCACTGACCGTTATCGCCGCTATGGTGGCCACCTAAGTATCGCTATGCTTATTTCTGAGCACCGGTTTGTCCAAGTGTTCGTATTCATCCTTCGGATTAGTGTTCCCGCCTTTGCACCATCGAGACCTCATGACAATATGACGTTTGGCTCTGCATGCTCAAAATGGAGTTTCCGTATTTCGCGTTGAAATCATGTTCCCACACATCGCAACTTCACAAGCCGAATATTGATGCCCCGTTTAAGAAGCCAAATTGTTATCACACGAGAGAAAGTAACGTGCATGACCGGGGAGACTCACAGTCAGCAATTTGCTCAGCGAAAGAAAACACAGTAACACGATCCACGTTATTTTAATCGAGAAAATGAAATATTGTAGAAATAAACACGGTAATGCTAAAGTCTACAGTATTAGCACCGTACACAGTGCCTTGGCCGATTTTGTAAATCGGCTATGTCACTGAGTCTCTATTTCCTTCCGTATGTTTAAAGTACCGTGCGCAATTCGTACAATGCCTAACTGATGAAGACACACTTACTGTTCCCGAGCCTCACTTTGAGTCCCGTAGTCTCCCTAGCCGGCGGTAGGAACAGCAAGAAAAGCAGAGAAGACGGCGCACCCGAACGCTAGACAAACACAGTGGCAGACGGACGCACGCAGCGGCAAACAAGTGCACGTGCACACACGCGAGCAAGATTGCAAGAAGCGCTGTCCACATAATTGGTTCAGAGCTGTTGCAGCCCATCTGGAAGTATACTACAAGGGCCGGGGCTCGGACGAAAACAAGCGTGCTGTTCTTTTATTTCTCATTACTCCTTGCGCATGTGTCTTCTTTTTTTTCTCTCTTTCTCTCCAAGAATAACGGAGTAGCTGGCTATATCTGGAACAGCCTTACCGCAGCAAGAAGAACCCTCGCTCCTCTTCGGTCACCGATGGCCTCTGAGCAAAGCGTCTCTGAGCGCCCGGAACTCTTCGACTTCGAACGAGGAGACCCACGAGGCCCAGCGAAGACACATGCAAGATCAATACCGAACAATAGAGCCCTGTGCGCGTAACGTTCCTGTGCTAAGCGTGCAGCGGCCTGACATGCTCTCCCCAAGGTGCGGCAAGCCTGCCAATTTAGGTACAGAATTGAGACAGCGCCGCAGAAAAAGGAGAGCAGGAGCGGAAGGCCTGTCGATCAGCCAGCTGGGGAAAAAGACAGAGGATAGTTGTCCACACGCGCACACACGCAAACACATACATACATACACACACACATACATACATACATACATACATACATACATACATACATACATACATACATACATACATACATACATACATACATACATACATACATACATACATACATACATACATACATACATACATACATACATACATACATACATACATACATACATACATACATACATACATACATACATACATACATACATACATACATACATACATTAATGCCATTTCTGTGTACGCACGAACTCACACAAAATAAATAAAAACGGGGATTCACGTGCCGAAACCACAATCTGATTATGAGGCACACCGTAGTGGGGGACTTCCGAATAATTTCGAGCACCTGATGTTCTTTAACGTGCACCTAAACTAAGTATACGAGAGTTTGTGTGTTGCGCCCCCATCGAAATGCGGCCGCCACGGCCGCGATTGAAGGAAACGTAGCAAGCACGGTAAAGCGGCAAATGTCGAACTAGGAAGGTGACAAGTAGTGCACATTCAAGAATAGAAAAAAAAACATAGGATAACATATATCATCGACTTCGTCTGAACGTCGCCTTCACCAATAGCTCCCTAGATGCACCGCCTTGAACTGACCCCTAATCCGCACTGTGATAACTGAGGTGCGTTAGATACTGTGGAACCCGTTTTGTTCGAATGTTCAGGTTACGGAAACGAAAGGTCTCTCTATTTCAGTAAAATGGGATCGGCTGCCCAATAAGCACTACATCTAGGAAGAATGCTCGGTCCTGCGCCTTCTCCTTCAAGGCAACAGCAAACTAATATTTCTTTTCATAGTCCGTGAAGACATTGCCTTAATAGACAAGCTCTAGCCTATCGACACCATCACATTTGTAGCACCTGTGCATACGTTGATCATATATTTTCTTGTCTTTTTCTTCAGTTTTTTTCCTTTCCTGCCCCTTTCTTCCTAGGACCTTTCTGTTCCCTATCCCCTTCCATATGCCGAGTAGCATACATACGTATACGTATACATACATATACGCTGGCAGAATTACCTGCATTTCAGTAAAGAGCTCTCTCTCTCTCTCTCTTCTCTGTCTTTCTCTGCATGCAATACCAATATATAACCTTCGCTCTGCTTCAATGTTCAGTCCCTGTCTGAAGTCAATCTCTCATCGTCCTTTGTGGGAGTATCTAGCTCTGGAGCTATATACCGTGTCCGTGAAAGAATGACAAGTTTAAGCTTTGCGCAGCCCGCCAGCGAACATTAACTTCAATCCATCCTGAAAAGTTGCTCGGTGTCAGAAAGTCTTTTAATCCGGGTCTAATCCCATGTACATACCCTCTTGTTTACAATGATAGTTTACACCACGCGACCGTCGGGATTAGCGCCGCGAAACATGAAAATCAGTTTATATTTATATATATATATATATAAATATATATATATATATATATATATATATATATATATATATATATATATATATATATATATATATATATATATATATATATGTATATATATATATATATATATATATATCCAGTACCAAACTTGGTAAGCGGCGAATGCTTTTGAGCGCGTAGGGCGTTGCGTTGCAGAGAAAGAACCAGATATATTCTGCCGTGAAAGTCCGACCTGTCGGTGCGAGTACGCCACGTGACTTCTTTCTTTCCTTATTTATTTGCGTTGCGAAACAATTTGTCGCAATACCGGAAAGATGGCTTGCATCTACGTTCTCCGATATTAACCTGTGACGTGTGTTTCCTTCGCCTTGGACTGCGTCCGTGTATGCTAACATGCGCAAAATACGTGATGTGGGAAGAAATATTGTAAGCAGATTTGCCCGTACGTGTGTGTTAGTTCATGTGGGATACCTCAATCTCACCATGCTCACACCACTATCGAATTTTAATGTCACGTCGATGCAAGCAGCGAGGACGGAATTGGAGATCGCGAGGATGGAAACACCGGGTCGAGCTCTCGCGATTTAACGTCCACTTCTAATGCAATGTGCCCAATATGGTGGGACTGAGACAAGCTATATGAAAAAGCGCACTTGTGAAATTTCACATAGGCGCTCTCCCGTTAATTTTGTGGTTAATCCGTTCATTCATTCCTCGAATTCATTCATTCATTCGTTCATTCATTCGTTCGTTTGTTCGTTCGTTCGTTCGCTCGTTCATTCATTCATTCATTCATTCATTCATTCATTCATTCATTCATTCATTCATTCATTCATTCATTCATTTATTAATGCATGCATGGAAGTCCTCGTTGGTGGAAAACGCAGCGAACAGAAACACGCAAAGAAGAAACGCAGGAACACGATAATCGGAGCGAATACGGGAAACACGCATAAATATGAGAACGATGAAAAATTGAGTCACTTCGACAAATACACTTTCTTGATCAAAGTTACATTAATAAAGTTTAGTAACTTTTTTAAGTATTCCCTATTCTTCAAGAAACTATTTGTAATGCACGTGCTGCACTGTGTTGCAACTGTTCTGATGGCCATGCACCCAGGATTTTGTCTAGTAATAATGACCTCCTATACAGAGCGCATATCTTCGCCAAAGGCCTCTTACGGAGAGTATTATGGTTACTGCGATATAGTAGCTGATATTCTATGTCATCACAAGCCTTCTCGCTAGAGCACACAGCAATGTCAGTTTTTTTTTTCCTGTCACGTACAAGAGACATTTAGTACAGGCGATGCCAATCCAAACCCCATGAATTGTTTCTATGGAGCGGGTGGTTTCCATAGGCATAGTTATTTGCAGGTGACGGTCTGTCGAATATAGTCGGGAGTTTTCAGCACCATTTGGATTCGGCTTGATACGTGTTTAGCAACACCAACAAGCTTCGGTGCATTCGAGGTGATTTCTTACTGTACTGAAAGAACAATGCTACTCAGGATAACTTCTTCTTGGGAGAGTTGGCGTTTGCCAACTTTCATAAAAAAAGAGAGAGAGATTTATAGTATTCATATATTCTTATTAAAATTGAATGAACGCGCATAATCCTACACTATAAAAAGAAAAGGCAGTAACTGAAATATCGTGCGGACATCCACGAGATTAGACCCACGCGAAACTATTTTATTACTGAGAAAAGAATAGTCAGAGTAGATTGACTTTTTTGCAGACAAAGTTAGATGCCCAAGAGAAGAAGGTATTGTAACAAATTTTTTTTCAGTAGTACCTTGAAGAACAATATCTTTATTACGGAGACTGCTTAGAAGACGTTGTGACGTAAATCACCCTTTCAGTTATGTTAGAAACAGTCTGTAGCGGCACTTCTCCAGCATGATTTGGATGCGGAGTAGACTCAGCGCTAAAACAATGTAGGCACAACAAGCGCTGGTTGTTGCTACTTTCTAACACTTTTCTTTTGCAAGTTCTACATTGCTTTCTGTGTGGGGTTAATTGGACTTTTCGTCATCCTTATCAACCGGCGACTGCTATGTTTGCACTTGATTAATCGATGTTTGATGATATCGGAAATGTCGACAACCTCCATGGCAGGCTTCCCCACATTTATTGAACAAGAAACACAATAAAAAAAACATAGGAAAATATAAAAACAAAACACATATACACGTATATAAAACGGCGGAGCATACGAAAAGAAATTGCAGAAGTAGAAATGCGTTGAAAGATATTCGCTACCAACCAAGAAATGTGTGCCTGAGGACAAAACATACATAAGGGAAAATACGCATGAAGAAGCAAGAATAAGTTAATAAATGAAGCGGAAAATGAGAAACATAATATTCAAAACAAATAAGAAGTTGTTTCTAAGATATTGTTAAACTGCTGTGGCTGTTTGCAACTTACCTGAGTCACTCGTCTGTTGTGCGCGCTGAAGTTTAGCATTGCACATTTACCAACTAGCCAAACTTTAAGTTGTATTGTGTCTAGTATCTTGGCGTCAAGTCGACTATGCATTCCGAAACAACATGCCAACAAAGCTCTCCTGTATTCATGGTCTGAAAGGGTAGGAGTGACAAACGTGGGCAAAACAGCAATAAAAAAAGGCGACAGAAACACCTCTTGAGTTCGTTTCTTTAGATGTATTCTGCACCTAACATTCCAAAGCATTATTCCTTACGAACTCGCTCAGCTTCTGCTATAGTCAAACCGCTCACCTTTGAGCACGAACATTTTCTGCAGAGTTTGTGCGCTGACCTGAACCCGTCCTTGACGAAACAAGACAATGCTCAAAGAGAGTTGGTGACGAAGTAATGGCGGAACAATTCTGCAGGGGTCATAGAGTGGACGGATGTCTCAGGTGCGCATGGCTCTCCACGACGTGGCGTAATTCTCGCATGTCTTTTATGGCTTGGAGTAGCATTTGGAAATACCCACTCCTTCCTCGTGGGAGTGGCCACAAGCCCCGAATGTGAAACTTGTGGGTGCAAAGAGACGAATGCGCACCTTTTGTGTGATAGTCCTCGTTTCGGCGCGCACAGAAACGCGATCTGTACCCACGCTCGGCAAGATTTACAAAAATCCTCCACTGGAAAAACAGAACTTCTGGACCTTGGTTCCAGCAGACATGAGCCCTGGTTCCTCTAAAAGCATTAGTGTTCTATTTTTGAAAAGAAAAGCCTTGAGATCCCATGAAAAACTGCAGTCTCCATCGTAATGGTAGTGCGAGCAGACTCTCTTGATATCTTTTCTTTACTTTCTCCTTCTATTTCTGACCTTTTCCTGACTACCCAGAGCAAATTAGCCAACCGGACAGTTACTCCGGTTAGCCTCTCTGTATTTCTTCTCTCTCTCTATCTATGAGACGTACCTTGTTTCGCCACTACGGCCTTTGTCGAGCGTCTTCGGAGCGTGAGAACTAGTGCGTGGACAAGGGCAGGTAGTCACGTGACATCACCGTCCGCGCGTGGGCGAACACGACTTCTCGCGCGCTCGCGCGCAGCCAGCCCTGACGGTGTGCGCAGTGTATTTTTTAAAAAAAACGAGCTAACTGGTACAGTGGGCAAAGTCGCCGGTGCCTGTCACTCACCCAGCGCGGCGAGTAGGAGCCGTGGCCAGGCGCGCATACTCCCCGGGAGCGCCACATGCGCGCGCCCGGCGTCCGACGCTCACATGGCCTGCGCCACCGGCGGCGCTCGTCTGCTTGGCGCTCCTCACGTGTCCCGAGGCGGGACCGGATGTGACCGCCGGCTCACTTTCAAACGGGATGCGGAACGGAGGAAGGCACCGGCCGTTTCCGGCTCTCTCTCTGCGTTTCTTGCGCCGCCCGCGCCGAACTAGCGTGCTCGAGGAGGCTTCTCTGCCGAATCGATGGGTTGTGCGGTGGAGCCCGTCTCCCAGTGCCCTCCCGTGGTCGTTTTCGAAAGATTCGGTTCGGTCCAAAAAGAAAGGAATGCTGCGGAGAGCGGCCGCTGAAGGAAGAGATGAGAACGTGTGGTCGTAATGAGCAGCTCCGAATCCACTGAGCAAATGGCCGAACCTGTATGTGGTCCTGGTACAAGTGCCAGAGTGCTAAGAGTTGGAGTGGTTGAGGATGGTGTGCCTCACTCTATCGAGCTTTGGAGCGTCCTGCTTGTCGCGCGAGCTATGCAACAGGTCCCCAGCGGCAAATATCGCTGCTGCAAGAGTTGCATCCAAACTTTCGACTAACTTTACGTGTTGTAAGTTACAAGAAGGGTGAACTAAAATGCCCTTGTTGTGTCAGCAATATACATGCGGCTGTCTGCGATACTTTTGTTTCCAATGTGTTCCGTCTTTACCCGCCGCGGTGGCTTAGCGGCTATGGTGTTGTGCTGCTGAGCACGTGGTCGCTGGATCGAATCCCGGCGGCGGTGACCGCTTTTCAATGGGGGCGAAATGCAAAAACGCCCGTGTCTTGTGCATTAGGGGCACGTTAAAGATATCCTGGTTGTCAAAATTATTCCATAGTCCCCCACTACGGCGTGCCTCATAATTAAATCGTAGTTTTGGAACGTAGAATCCCAAAGTTAATTCATTCATGTTCGGTCTTTGTCAAAAATTTTTCTGCCGAATGTGCATCGTGCAGGATTTCTACTGTTTCCCATGATACCGGAAGGCTCCGAATCGTCGAAGGAATTCTCGCTCTTCTATTTCGCTTGAGAACACAAATTGTCATACGCGGGAAGGTTTGGACGTTTAAAACAACTCGCGAGCTCTGAGCCTGTAAACGCGACGATAACCGTGAGTCACACACTTCATAGTAGGAGGAGGAAAGAGAAAAGCAGAAGGCAGGGAGGTTAACCAGAATAACGTCCGGTTGGCTACCCTACACCGGGGAATGGGAAAGGGGAAAACAAAGATGTCAGGGAGAGAGAAGAGGGAATGAAAGAAGGAAATTAGCGGTGAGTTCACTGACGCGTGCGGTCTAATAGTAATTGCACTAATAGTCACAGACGTTCACACAAGCCCGTCGTCCTCAAGAAGCACAGAAGTGCCTTCACCGCTTGATGGGCCGACGAGCTATGGAGGCGGTTTTCCAGCAGCACCTGCACGGAAAGTTATCGATTGTCCAGTTTTTGGAGAGCGTTAGCAAGTTCTTGTCTTTCTGGGGCATATCGTGCACAGTGGCACAGCAGGTGGTCGATGTTTTCGTCGGTGCCGCAGACCTCGCATGCTGCACTGTCAGTCACTCCAATTAATGTAGAGTATGCCTTTGTGTAGGCAACTCCTAACCAAAGGCGACAGAGAAGCGTAGCTTCACGTCGAAGAAGTCCGAATGGAGGTCGGAGTTGCAGTGAGGGGTTTAATCGATGCAGTCGTGCAAATCTCAACTTTGGCGAGTTCCACTCGGTCAGTAAGAGACTGCGTGCCAAGTGTCGAAGCTGCCTTGCCGCGTCTGTCCCCGAAAGTGGAATTGGAACGCTGTGCTCTTCTTGATGTGATGTGCGAGCAGCGTTATCAGCGGAATCATTGCCACTGATTCCACAATGGCCAGGTACCCATTGAAAGACAACCTCGTGACCTCTTTTTTTTTTAGGGGGGGGGGGGGGGAGTGATGATGAAGTTGCACGATTTCGTATGCCAGCTGTTCATGACATCCACGTCGGAGGACTCACTGCGTGCACTGTAATGCCGGTTTTGAGTCGGAAAACACAGCCCATTTTCTAGGTCTTTCAGAATCAATGAATTCCGGTGCATGACGCAGAGTCGGTAGTTCTGCCGCCGCTGAGGTCGTGACATAGGATGTCACGAACCGCAGTGTTATTCCTCGCGTTGATATAACCATCGCACCACCAGAACTCGACGATGTAGTCAATCCATCGGTATATATGTGCACGTGGTTGCTGTACTTCTGATGCAAGAGGTGTAAGCTCAATTGTTTTAAAGCAGGGGCCAGTAGACCTGACTTCTTCTGTAGTCCTAGAATCATTATATGCACTTCTTGCCGGTATAACATGATATCAGTGAATGAATGTTCAAAATTTCCTTTTAATTGGTCGTATATGTCACCGCTTATACTGTCAGAGTTCGTTCAGGAGCTTATAGTTGAGGCACGAGGTTCTCTGAGTTTGATTATATTATGTCATGCGGTCTCTTGACCCTCTGTTCGACCTAATCGGACGTGAGCAATGCAGGAAGCACGCAAACAGCAGGCGTGGCATGCCACATAGTGCTGTTATACCTTCAGCGGCGAGAGACTACCGCCTGCAGGAAGTTTCAGCTACTTCTGTAAGTCGAGACTGATGTCAAAGCATTTCGCAAAATCGCAAATGCACCAACATAGTTTTGCGGTGAGGAGAGAAGCACAAAGCATATTTACAGGAATATTTTCATTAACCTTAAAGGCTGACAAGGCGCTCGACGCGTATTACACCAGATCCAGGCTGAACCATTGTGTAGTCAAGAGGGGCACTTTCGTGCCCGACGTCAGCCACTTGACCCAACACACGGCTATGGCCAAAGTATCGCGAAAACAACTTTTCCGCGAGACCAACGCGAAGCAACGGGGGCCAAAGAATGACCAGGACACCCGATGCGTAGCGGTCGTCGAGAAGGGCGCAAAAACACACTGCTGATATTCCTGTGAATCCGTGAGTCGAAGTCGGGCGATGTGGAGCGCCTCTTGGACCTTCAATATGGCGTCACGAATGTACTCCGATGTGGAAATGGTGCTGGCAAGAAGGAGGGTGTCGAAAGGTAGCGCGGGGTCACGGCCGAATGATAGGAAAAATGGAGATAAACCAGCGGTGTCATGGCTAGAATAAGTATACGCAAAGGTCACGAATCACATCACACAGACCCAGTCGCTACGGTGTGGAAAAACGTACACGGAGAACACGTCACTAAGGGCTCGGTTGAAACGCTCGGTCAGGCCGTTTTTTCGTGGCTAGTAAGCAGGGGTAAGATTGTGCTTAGTCACCCAAGAGTGTAGGAGGTTATCGGCAACTTTGAATAGAAAGTAGCGGCTTCGGTCGGTCAAGAGCTGTCGAGGTTAACCATGGTTAACGACGATGCTTTCCGCTGAAGCATGATAGCGGCGTGTCAAAAAAGACATTTACGAGCCGTCTCGTTCTTTTCGCTTCTTATGAGAAGTTATCTCTTGGCTTCGTTACAATCAGTGTTAAAAGTACCAAAGAAGCACAAATAAAGGTCACAAGTCATCATCTTACGCTCTCGGACCTTCATAAGTCATAATTTGGCGAAATGACGTGAAACCTCTTGTGCGCAGATATACCCTCCACATAAGGATTCCGCAGCAGAACAGCACGACTAAGTATCGCGGTCGGGTCAGTTGCCACGAAAAAAAAAAACATACTAGAAAAATAGCTTCCACGGAGCGCGGGTTGTCAGATTGGCTGCTTGCCTAACGCTGCACTAGCGCCGTCTCGTTTTCTTTTCTTTCCTTTTTTTTTTTTTGTTAAACCAGTAGATTTCAGTGAAGGGTGAAGCGTGGTTGCGCGGCGACTGGCGCTAAAGTGCAGAGTGCGTTGAGCGTTGTGTCCACTCTCACGTCGGTGCCTTGGGGAGCGCCACGCGTACATGCTGTCGGAAACTGTGGCGCCACTCTGCGAGCACAGCTGTGGACCGCGCTCGGCGGCGTGCAAAGAGCTTCGGCCACCGCCAAGGTCCGGCTGTCTTCCACCGCCCTCGGGACATAGCGCTGTCTCTGTAGATAACTCCTGCGTGGACTGCGTGTCTGGATTTTTTTGTGCTCCGCAAGCGCTTTGTTCTTTATCTCTCCAATATAGACGGAACGACGCGAGCCTATAGATGGCGTCACGTCGCCAAAACTCTATTCCAGATACTTTTTTATGTAACTGTTCCTTTCTTGCTCTGACTTTTTTTTACTTGCATTATAAAGTTATACTTAATGCTTGCACTGGTTCATGACGTCCGTTCGCTGAAGCCTTTTGTGCGTCATATATGCCTCCGATATATATGATCACGTAAAGCTTTGATGTCCGAAGCCTTTTGTCATACGTACCTCCGAGCTAGGTGTGCAACGGCGGAAAATGTTCACGTGGTCTGACATTTTGTCTATGTCCTATATGTTTCCGAGATGTGTAATCAGGAAACATTTTCATATTGTGTGACTAATCTTTTGCGTCCTGCCTAAATGCCAAGAGAAAGAAAGAGTGAAAAATCCAAAAGGACGCAATGCCCGAGATCACTGAGATCTCTGAAGTATAACAGTTGTAATTCGCCGAATGCATGCTAGGTGCTGTCGACATACCGTGCCACAATAAGCACCAAGAGTTCGCAAAGGTGCCAAAGTGCTCAGTATTGCGCTTGATATGTCGTCTTCTCTTACGTCCGTGTCGTTTTCTGTTGCGCAATATCATTGTAGTAACGGATTACCAACTTGCCCGGAATGCTGCTCTCATTCAGCATTTCCGCTTTGCATTGCAAACTCAAGTTCTTCAATGCGCGTAAAAGCGGAAATTCATAAACGAGAGCACGCATGTCAGCCGCGGCGTGTGCACTGCAAACTAGGCTTGGCTTGGAGTAGCTTTTACCAATGCGTACTTTTACTTCATAGGAATGGCCACAAATCCAGATTGTGAAGTTTGCGAGTGCAAAGAGACGATAGCGCACATTCTGTGGGATTGTCGTCGTTTCAGTGCTCGAAGACAAGTCCACAGCTCCCCGCTCGACAGGATTGACAACCGTACCCTTGCTGGGGGGCAGGACCCTTGGAAACAGAACTCATTGAAAAACAAATGCTTTCCTTCTTTATTCTTCTCTTGTTTTGTTATCTTTTCTGCGCCCTACCCCTTGCCCCTGTGCAGAGTAGCCAACCGGACACTTAATCAGGTTAACCTCTCTGCCTTTCACCTCTTGTTTTCCTTCTTTCCTGAGCTTGCCATCTCAAGTCCCTTCCGTCGCCGTTCCATACGCAAAGCGCTTTGTTTTTCTTGACTATTTCCCTTTTCTTATTTTTTTCGTGATAACAATACGGATAGAAGCGGTTCTTTATGAAGAGAAATATTAGCACTAATATTTTTTATCTTTTTTTTCCTTTTTTTTACGTGAGACAAGCTTTCGTCGGCGCCGCCTTCTGTCCCGACTGCGATGCGCATGCGCGTTCCAGCCCGCTCAGCCCGCGCGCCACGTGTTGGAGGAGGTCACGTGATATGCCGCGGATGCCAGGGCGAAGGGTGAGCATGCAAGGGCGATCCGAGAAGGCAGGCGACTTAACACGCGCTGCCTTCCTGTACCGTGTCGCGGGTCACGTGATCTGCCGAGTTTTTCAGACGCGGAACCGTTGAAATGGTGAAGGGAGCGGCAGCACGGAACGTTCGCTTTGGGACACGCCCGCGTGCTTCCCACTGCCGTCGACTCTCACACCAGCATTGTGACGGCAAACGCTCGTGGTCATCAAGTAAATGTTATTCATGTGTATCTTTGGGTGCAAGTTTAGTTAGTAAGCGAGAGAGAGAGAGAATGAAGAGGAAAGGCATGGAGGTTAACCAGATATGAGTATCCGGTTTGCTACCCTACACTGGGGATGGGGGATAGGGGTTAGAAAGATGACAGAGAGGAAAAAGCTAAAAAAGCAAAAAAAGAAAGAAACACGCACACATGGAGACACACACACAAAAGGCGTTACAGTTAAAGTCGTTCACACAGGCCGGTAGATCGCAATAAGCAGTTAGTAAGCGAATGTTTAATGCAGCTTATGGTGCCCATAGAACTGCGAGCCCATATATTTTGCTATCGTTATCAGCGATGTGTCCTTAGTGCGAAACTGCGATTTTTTTCCCTTGCCCTGTTGAAAAGTGACTGCTTCATGCATAGAGTTTCCTACAATAAATAATAGAGGGAACTCTGGCGCTTCAATGGTTCAGCAACCATTAGAATGATGGGTAGTGCATGGATTTGTCTGACCTTCATGCTTGTGTATTCGGACGTTCTTGCGGCTTTGTTTATTCGGCTTTGTCCGCCTTCATCCAGCGACATATTTGTTGCTAAGATGTTTAATACCACCACAAATCAATCACTCAAGAAGCATAATCCCAATGGTACTCGAAGCAGGGCAAGTTGTTTGACGTTCGTTTCGCAGATGGTTACAGAGTCATAAAATATATAAACGGACTAAAAAAAATAAAAGAATAACATAAGGCCAACGAACTACTTCTTACTTTTCGCTTTTGAAAGCACCTGCCGTATCCGGCCTCACGTCAGCCTTTTGAGCAAAAACAAGGTTGCTACAGTGTTGCGCCTCAGCAGCAATGGTTCCCCTTATACAGCTGTGTGATACAGTTTTTCAGCTATCTAACACTTTAGTGCAGTCAAAATTTCAGCTTTCGTTACTTTTACTAATCATCACGAAACTGATTAAATGCGATAACGAAAGAATCCGTCAATCAGTGCTAACCAGTAAAAACAGCTGAGTAGCAAAGCAAGCAGTCAGGCGTCTACACTAATACATAACAAGTAGACTAGGTATGTATGTAGGGTTTACTGAAGTCGAACTGGTGAGGCTGAGAAGCAGCATGTTTTCTGTTATTGCGCTCACTTATGAGGAAATAGAAATGTGCGTTAAAAGCAATAGATAGAAAGGTGTAAACCTAAAATGACACTTTGGCAACTTCTAGCGCTAACCTATAGCTGCGAGTCCAAAAATTATTGTATGAAGGAAGGAAAGAAGCAGTCAACAAACAAACTATACGACGAAAAAAAAAGACATTAACAAATTGTCATCCGCGACATAATTGTTATCGTTATCGACAGCAAACGCGAGTAACTGCACAAAAAATTGGAGGACGCTTAAGCTTCGCCTTCAAGAGTGGGACGCGACAGCGTTCCCGTCGACCCGCCAAGGGGTATAAGACAATGCGCTACGGCACAGCGATCACTTACGATGCGCCCCGCATCGGACTTAGCGCCCACCTATCACGCGGTGAGCGTCGAGCAACGCAGCGTTCGCCGCGGCAACGAAACGTGCGCCTGAGCGAAAGAAACGAACCAAAGAACTCGGTGTCTCGGAGGGGAAACGATCTACGCCAGCCGTCAGCCGCCAGCCGCCAAACGTCGTGATCGGCACGGGCAGAGAGATAGATAGTAATCTAAACCGGCAGCACGGCGAAGCGTCGTCAGGGGAGAGGGAGTCCCGCGACGCGCCTGGCAGCGGTCCCAATGCGCGCGCGGCGCGCCTCCTGTCGGGGCAGCGCCGTACATTGAGAGGAGGGGGTCTTCTGTGTTTGCCGCAAGATGGCTCTCCGTGTGCGGAAAGCGCAGAAGAAATGCAGCGGAAACGCACTTCGCAACTCGTGTAATTGTGACTTCTGTACGTTACATGTTCATAATTACCGATATACACCGCAGTATAACTTTCCACGGCTCGTTTCGAAGGCAACACCGCATTCACTAGAGGCGCGTTTGCACCGCTTGGAAGCATCGAACTCGTGGCTGAGTGGTAGCGTCTCCGTCTCACACTCCGGAGACCTGGGTTCGATTCCTACCGGGCGAATCTTGGAAGTTGCTTTTTATTTATGAAGCGCCTGCCGTGATTTATCGCTCACGGTCAACGCCGCCGACGCCGACGCCGACGACACCGGCTTTTCTGCGACACGAGCTCCTTAACGCTATCGCGTTAATACGAGTTTCCAATGCGTCCAGCGCGTGCCCCGTCTAATAAAGAAGTATTCCACGGTAGCGAAAGCTGTCCTTTCAAGTCACGTATCGGACCAAGTATTATCCCGAATGGCAATGCCTTGTGGCCTCCCGCACTCAGTTCGCAGTATAGCTAACTGCCATCTTTAAAGTTTGAAGTTTGAAATTTATTATAGGCTTCCTCGAATCAATACCCTCTTGGGGATCCAAACAAAATTGTTAAATGCTCCCGAACAATTCTAATAGCACGGACAAAGGTTACACCACGAGTATGTGAAAAAAGAAAAATTTTTTTAACAACTATTCATAAAACCAAGACTGTGGACATGCACGAATATGTAATGCAGCAAAACATCAAATACTGAATAAGTAACGATAAATGATAATCGTAATAAATGATAAAAGTAATGATAAATGATAATTGGGTGTCTGGGTGTCTGGGTGTCTGGGTACCGTGTCATGGCATTAGAAAAAGTAAGCTAACTACAAATTATTGTGGATTGAATTCTTTATGCTCTTCAGGAATAAGGGAAACAGTCGGAGAAAAGTTTGTATTATTAATGAGGCTTTGTTAGATTGTTGTACTTGTGAATTTTAAAGTTCGTCTACCGTGATTAGTGTTTAGTTTAGGTATCAAAAAGCGTTGACGTGAGGTGCACTCGTTAGTGTGGTCTGATGACGAAGGGACAATGTCATTATGTTCAGATTACCTTTAATTATTCTGCATAATATGGAAACAATATTATAAGTAATCAGACTGAGCACGTTCAATATACTGCAGTATTTAAATGAATCCTCACCTCTCGTATTTGTTTACTAGGCTTTATAACGCGGAGAGCCCTTTTATGGAGCGTTAGCACAGATGCGATATGGGTTTTCTATGTGTGGCCCTGCTTAAATAAAACGCATAGCAAAGATTAATGAGTAATGCTGTGGGGAAAATGTGTCGGCATCTTGAAAGAACGTATAATCCGTACGTACTTTTTAAGCAGCAATGCGTGCCGGCATTTAAACTTTAGTCTGGAATATATAGCTACTTATAGTAAAATTTTTATCATTGACGACGCTTCATTAATCACTTGCAGTACATTACGTCATTATTCTCTAACGTTAGCCGTCTTTCAGAGGGAAAAATAATAAAGACTGTATTTTTGTGAATAAGTGTGACGACGTTATTGTTAACCAGCAATGCAAATTTTGGAGTTTACCTTTAAGTTTGCTAATTATGGAACTTTTTTTTCCTATATATCTGATAATAGTTGATTAGTGTCATCCGCACGTACGATCGCAGTAGCATAACCAGCTGAGTAAGAAAATCATTAATATACAAAATAAAAAGTAATGGTCCAAGAATGCGATCTTGTGGTACACCGACATCAATTAATCTCATGGATTATTGTGATCTCCCAAAATGAAAAAAATTTACCCTGTCTCTCAAGTAACTGCTGATTCGCGCTGAAGATCTACCAGTAATTCCGCATCAATCTAGTTTGCACTTAAAGATATTATGATTTAGGGAGTCAGACGGCTTTTGCGAAGTCGATAAATGCCCGTACTACTATTAAGCCGGAGTCGATGGATTTCCTAATGGTCTCAACAAATGTTGAATTCACTGTTGTCGTCAAATAATTTTTTTTTGAAGCCGGACTGCTGAGGGGAAAGGATTTTGTATCTTTCCAAAGTAACTTGTTAGGCGGATAGAAATTGTGTTTTTTAGAAAATCTTACTGAAGAATGGGCGCACCGAGACAGGTCAATAAATTTCTATTTTCTCTTTTCCTTTTGTTATGCAATATGGCGTTACTTTGGCAACTTTCATTTTAGTGGCGAATATACCAATCAAAAGTAGATTGTTTACCATGTGAGCTAGCACTGGCGAAAATAATGTCATCAAGAAATGTGACAGAATAAGCTGACATATTGTCGACGCCACAATCAGTGTTGCTTAATCTGGAGATAACATCACGTACCTCAAATTCATCCGCGGGCTAAAGAGAGAAAAATGAGGTTTAAGAACGTGACATATAAGATGCATCGTACTTTGTTTCTGTTGGTATCGCGTGTGAAGAAAAATAATTGCTAAAAGCTTTACTGATATAATCTAATGATTCATGCGAAACATTGGTATATATCCTCTTTTTTGGGTGTCTCTGACTTCTCTGGCAAGATATTTATTTAGAAGATACCAATTCTCTCTCGAATCCTTTCCATTGCGAGCGGTTTGATCGCTGAAGTACTCCTTCTTTGCAGCGTATATGGTTTCATTCAAAGCGTAAGAGTTTATAGTGACACGTGTACTTATCTTTATCGGGCAACCACGTTTCGCCGCTTAACAACTGTAATCGCAGAGCGAGGGACGCGCCTGCATGTATCCGACGTTTCTGGAAAGTTATCGACGCTTCTATCCGCGTGTCTGTTGTCGCCGAATCTTGTGTTATCAGATTTCATCGCGTGACACGAATGGTGTAGAACTTTGTGGAAGACACGCGGGTCCCATCAGTTAATCTGGAACATTCGACGACTGATCTATAAAAGCCGACGCGCTTGACCCGCTGATCAGTTTTTCGACGATCGCCGAGCGTGTTCGCCGCTATCGTTGTGCTATAAGTGTAGCCTGTTTTGTGGGCACAGGTTCGCCCAATAAAGGTTAGATTTGTGGTTCACAGTATTGCTACTGTGTTATTCAACGTCACCACCACGTGACAATAGCGTATCGAACACTCACTGAAGAGTTAAATTGGTGTTTCTTTAGCTTTATGTACATTTTGTGCTGTGTTTTATTATAGCTTAAAAGTAAGTGCGTTATCTGTGGGTTTCGAGAAACATTATACTCGGAAGTCAGAAAACAAAGGCGTTGATGCGGAAGCTACTGCATAGGAAAATAATTCAACAAAGCTATTATAGCTCTTATTCGAGCAACGCGTCTCGAGCAAAAGCTTCCAATCAACAGCACGTTCACTATCAACAAGTACACTCGAGTTAAAAGAAGTATCCGCCTAAACTTAATATACTTAGAGAGAACAACAGCAACACGGTAATGATAAGTAATGTCTACACTAAGAACGAACTAATAACTACAACCGTAACTATTTGACAACTATCAGACACTTCTCTGGGCATAAAAGATGATGTCCAACAACACCGACAACCCGCCGATTCGTTTGGCGCAACACACAGGTGCTGTACGGCTTTCGCGGCGAATAATAAATCCCATTATTATAGTGCATGGTGCTGGTCGCAGTACAGTCTTTGCATGAGTAGTATTCAGTGCGAGGCCCTCGGTACGTAACGTATACGCACGTGGCATTCACCATCTCTGATGAATGTCTTTACCGATGCACTCTCAGTGACTGCGGAAGTGTCCTTCTGAGCACGAGGACTCGGGTCCTATTTCCGGGCACTACAAGCGTCTCTCATATTCCACTGCGCTGTCCCTCGTAGCGACTTGGCGCTCTTTGGCCATATCTAGCCCTTGCACCATAAAACCCCATACACCATCATCGTAGGCACTGATTTCTCTAGATTCAAAACTGATCAATGAAGATTATGATGATGATGATGACGATGACGAAGACGATCTTAAAGGTAGTGGCACCTACCAGATCTGGGGCATCGGCCACGAATCGGGCGGATTTCAGAAATTCGTTAGAGGTATTATGTTTTAAAATATTGTTACGGGGATGTTGCGAGTATATAAAAACTATATTTACAATATATACAGAGGATGAGTCAGAATAGCTAAGATGGCTGACCAACAGCAACATGCAGCAGCCAGCGTCTCCAATCTTCTTCTTCCTCTCTCTTCTCTCATCGTTCCCTATTTCATTGATGACCATATTATTCTATTCATTCCTCCTCTATTGCCTCATTGATATATTAAAGATAATTTTTTTTCTCCTCTACGTAGCATGACAATCTACTGAACTGTTTCGATTTTCCCTCGCCTAAATTCATGTAACAAAATTTTAGATTTTTACCTCCTTTTCTGAACACATAAGCAAAGTCTGCCCGACTCTTGGCCAATCCCCGCGAGTGGGTAAGCGCCAAACTCATCCAGGACATCATCATCATCATCAACAGGACGCCCCGGATGCCGAAGCGCCGTCTCGGCGCATGGCAGGCGAAGAATTGCGAGCGAAGTGTGGCTTCAGCCGCGAAACGTGCACGACGTCGACAGGCGTCTGATTTGAGGACGCATCAAAGTGTAGCGGCGAAATCACGTAATTGACGTCTTTCATTTGGCGTATAGGACTTCATAAGGCCCTGTGTAACGAGAGAGAAGCTTCTGGGAGAGCCCAACCCGACATATTTACAATAAATAAGCGAGAGCTAGTCGGATGCAGAGATATATCCTTGAACAGTCATTCAACAAAAGACACGATTAGTGAAAAAACAACTGGCGGGTGAGATTAACAGTGAAGACGATTCATTTCGAGCTCGTCGCCGTTATCTTGGACATTCTATCCTTTTACCGCGGAGCCTTGGCTGCGTCATCATTCCGCTCGATTCCACTCACAATTGCACTCGAGCTTGCATCTCCCCGCGATGCCTGTGCACCATTTTCTGGAGCTTTTTTCGGATAACAATTCTATCGGCTTCAGCGATGCACGATAACGCATTTCGAGTGCGGCGGCATGTATAGGCAGTGGCTCGCCCACAGGACACCCACCGATCTTGCGATTTTGTCGCATTCCTCAGTCTGCGTCACTTATTCGTTTATAATATCTTCGGGCACAGGTTCTCGCTGGTAATGTAACCGCTTGATGTTCTTCGAGCTGTGGCCTTGCACACGGCGTCGCAGCTACATATACGTTAATGAACGATAGTATCTTCGATGTGACCCTGTATAAGTACCGCCTCTATTCCTGTGTTTGCGCGCTTTTGTTTCGCGGAGGCAAGTCAATTCTCCTCTTGGTCACTCGTCAGTAGTCTGCTGCAAGCATTGCGGTGAGCAATATTTGGGCAACGTATCCGTGAAAGTCGTGGCGTTGGCTTTTTTGTAAGCCGTGCTGTTGATTTGTATGTGTGCATGGTTACGTAAGATATATTGATTATCTGAAAATAAGGTTTATGGCAACTTTTGTGCATGTGTGTTGCTACGGTTACGGCTTAACAAACGATGCCTTCCTTCGCTGTGTACTGCCATTTGCGTCAGATTAGAGAAATGTCTATTGCAGGTAGTCAGTTTGCATGAAATTTGCACGAATATTGGCCAGAATGCAAATAATTTTTTTTTTTTGCAGAAGTGTCAAACTTCAGAATTCTCCTGCTGCGTAGGTGATACTCGGGACCCTTGCTAGCTTTCTCCTCTAACCGGGCTTTCCTTGCTACACTGAAATGACGAGAGTTAGCTTCATCTATCTTTGTTCTAGAGATTTTTTTATTGAACCATAGTATGGCTATAGGAGTGACCACATCCACCACAGTTCACGAAGCAAACCTTGTTTCGGGCCACAACAACCAAATTTTGCTGTTTAGAGACTCAAGCGCATGTTTTTAGTTTGTTCTGAATCATCACCATCATCAGCCTATTTTTATGTCCACTGCAGGACGAAGGCCTCTCCTAACGATCGCCAATTACCCCTGGCTTGCGCTAACTGATTCCTGCTTGTGTCTGGAAATTTCCTAATTTCATAACCCCACCTTAATTATCTTCTGCCGTCCTCGACTGCGTTTCTCTTCCATTGGCAACCATTCTGTAACTCGAACAGTCCACCGGTTATCTACCCTACGCATTACATGGCCTGCCCAGCTCCATTTTCTTTCTGTCTGCTATAATATCGGCTATCCCTATTTGCTTTCTCATTCACCACCGCTCCCATGCTGTCTCTTAACGTTACGCCTAACATCTTTCGTTCTCTCTTTGCGCGGTCCTTAACGTGTTCTCGGGCTTCTTTCTTAATCTCCAAGTTTTTACCCCTCATGTTAACACGGGTAGGCAGCATTGATTGTCTAGAATAGCTGCAGCTAGACAGCCGCTTTTCGCTTGTTAGCCTCACAAACGTAGGAGGCATAGCTGCTGAACAAGGCGGTCCCCCTCCATGTGACTAAGCTAGGCTAAGCTAAGCTAAGCCATGTGACTTCCCGGGATCTCTCACCCGGAGAAGGCGACTACCACTCTATAGTGCCGAATCCCGGTATTGTACGCCAATTTGTGCATAACTTGGAAATAAACACCTATTCGTTTGTGCCACTGCTGGAGTCGTGTCTATAAGCCCTGCCGAACATTCATCGAACACCCCCTCACCTCCCCCCCCCCCCCGGCGGCGCCCCTTTGTTCGCTGCGTAGTTGGCAGAGCTACGCGTCTCCTTAGACCTTGTCTGTATAGTCCGAAGCCCCGTGTATGTGCATACCGCAAGAGAAACTTCGGGGTAGCACAGCGCACGGCGCATTGCATTTTTGTCAGCCTCTCCGAATCTCTCTCTCTCTCCCTCGCTCTCCAACTCTCGCGCTATCAGGGACATTGCCCCTTCCGCCGGAAGTTTTCGCGTGGGCTGCCTGCTATCATTCGGCGCTTCTCGTCGTATTTGTCGCCGCCGTTATGACTGTAATGACCTATCGCCAGACGCTCGCGCAGTTCTATTATCCGGCGATAAAATACGTCGAGCACAAGCACAAAACATTGTGAGGCCGAGCCTTATTTTTATTCTAAAGTGTCATGTAGGGGTATCTTTTTATTATTATTTATAGTTAACTCGCCTCGGCAAGGCGTTAACAATTTCTGTGACGCCACGAAGTGCACGGTGTGGGAATTCTAACGTGACGTCGCCAGTCATACGCCACTTCCAAGGTGTACCATATGTAAGTTTTGAGGTGTGGCCCACCAATCCAAGTTAGCTTAAAATTTCTCTTCAACGTTCCTTGGAGGCTCAGCGGCTGTGAATAAAAACGGCTAAACAGGCGGTCATACACAGACAGGACAAAACGAGAACGGGAACTAGCGCATAGTGATTTCACTTTGTTGCATCAGATTTAACGCGCAGACAAGGTGATACATACACGTGCTACATAGCAAAGCGTTCCACGTTAACCGCGCAGCTGTTGCAAGAATGTCTTTAGCATGCTGTCATCCTCGCTCGTGCCACGTCCGGATGTCGGCGTTCTTAGTCATAAAAGTTGACCTCTTTAACATCACCGCGCAATATCTATCTTTACCAGGCACACGGTGCTTCATAAGTAGGCACCAAACATACTGCTTATCGAATACCCTAGCACGAAACGCCCCAAATGCACCTTGTTGCCAATTGGGCGTATCCGCACCCGCAACTACTCACGACTGCTGGCACTGTCCCATAGCATTCCTTTAACGCACCTACATATGGGCGGCCCGGTTTGCCAACTTGGATTAAACGACTTTTTCGTGGACCACTCTCATCCGCTACGTAATCGTCATCACGGGAGAACACTCACGACCCTCCCCTGTGGACCACACACGCGGAACACGGGTCTTGTAAATAAATTAGCAGCAGCGTACGCAGCGTACGAAGGACGCTGCAAAACGCAACGCCGTCGCTGTGTTGTGTCATGCACGTTTATTTGTCCCTTGTTCGCTGCTACTAGGCTACCAAAATGTATAGCACTCACTCGCCCAGCTCTCGATTGTCCTACATCTGTAAACATATGTTTGTTGTGTGTCTGCAAGTGTATAAAAATGCGCTGTCGCGCCATGTAGCTCGCCTTGTCTTATAAATGAACGCAACTTGGCCTGAAAAATCATCGCTGCGCCGATAAAGCATTGTTTGCAATCATCGCAGCTAGGCTTCTTTATTTTTTTACGCCATGACATCTCGCGGTTACATTCATTCTTTCTTTCTTTAGATTTAGTGTTGGAAGTGGACAGAGGTTATGTAAATATCCAACAGAAACCGGAGTGCAGTGAGTGCAGAGATTCTGCTCTTTTCTACAAATTTAGCGGCTCGCTTGCTGCTAACGTTCTATATAACTGCGTACCCTAATCCAAGTGCTGATGTTAGGACGGCAAACGCTTTTGTAAAATGTTATAACATGCGCAGTATTATTTTTTTTTTCACGAACTGCGTGTTCACAGTGTGCTGATTCTCCACGAAGTCAGTCCGAAGCTTTACACTTGCCGTCATTACCGTACATGCAAAAAATGCCACAGCACCACTTTGCACCCTGTCGGTGATTGCAAGAAACTCTATGCTTTTGTCATTCCTTGATGAGCGCACGCATGCGCATTGCACGGCGGCGGCGGCGGCATATTAATGATGGCTACATCTCGAATCGTACAGCGCATCACAGCGCGCCTCCTTTATCTATCTCTTCCGAGGGCAACAAGATAAAACGTGTAATTATCTGCGCAGCTCTTTTATGTGTATGCGATGAAGCAGTTTAAGTGCTTGAAAAGTAGCGCTCTCCTAACGCTGAATGTTGCGAAACGAATTCGAATTCTCGAAAAATGCGGCCCTCAAATATCAGATCGAATACTCAATACGTTTGTTCGTTCGTTCGTTCACTCGTAGAAATGGAAACAGATGCATGGAAAAGTGGCCATCAGATATAAACAGAGAGAAAGAGATATCATTCTTTTCAATTATTACAAATAAAATAATGCAGGCCAGCCAAAGCCAGCAAGTCACGATGACGATGCAATCTTATTTTTTAATGCGAAGCAATATTGGGACAGATTCCCTGCTTTTCTTTTTTTTTTCATACGCCCGGTTTGGTAGTACGGTTTAATTTCGATCGACATAACAGTACCAGTGAGCGCAACTGTGCTCCGCGTTAACAAACAATAAATATCGACATCCGGTACCAATTCAGAGGTCTCTGCAAAGCAAACAGATTCCCTATTGAAATAACGCATGCTATTCAACGGCTCATATGAATTATATATATATATATATATATATATATATATATATATATATATATATATATATATATATATATATATTGTAATGAAGCAGACGCGTTGCACAACCCGAAGGGCATGACGTTAAATTCGTAGAGGCCATCGGGTGTAACGAATGCGGTTTTCGGACGGTCAGGCTTGGCCATGGGAGCTTGCCAGTACCCGGAGCGCAGATCCAAGGAACTGAAGTATTCTGCGCCTTGTAAACAGTCGAGAGCGTCATCGATTCGAGGCAGAGGATAAACGTCTTTCCTCGTTATCTTGTTTAGGCGTCTGTAGTCGACACAAAAGCGAATGGAGCCATCTTTTTTCCTCACCAATACGACAGGTGAAGACCAAGGACTTTGAGAGGGACGGATGACTTTACGTTGGAGCATGTCGTCCACGTGCTCCGTGATGATTCGGCGCTCTTCGGCAGAGACACGATACGGGCGCTGTCGCAAGGGGGAGTGGGAACCAGTGTCGATGTTGTGAGAAACACCGGTGGCACGGCCCAGTGACGTCTGATGACAGTCGAAAGAAGAGACAAACTTGTGAAGGAGAGCGAGAAGTTGGCGGCGATGAGATGGGGAAAGTGCAGGGTCGATGGCTTTGTCAAAACCCACTGAAGGTGATGAGCCGGAGACCGAAGCGATGGCGTCAAGGTGACGGAGGGAGGCGGCAGGAACATCGAAGTCGTCGACGTAGTCGACCGCTTGAAAGTATCCTACCGTCTCTCCACGCAGTAGGCTGATCGGGTACTGGTAGTAGTTGGTGACCAGCATCACAGTTGAGCCAGAGGTTACAGTAAGCACGGCAAACGGAAGAACAATGCCCTTGCGTTGAGCAAACACATCGGACGGCGTGAACACTACGGTGGCGTCAGATGCGGAATCAGACGACAAGACAACAGCCATCGACGACTCAGGAGGTACGGTTGTGTCGGCATCAACAGTGAGTTTGTCGGCAAAGTGAGGAGAGCTGGTCGGCAGTGATTCACATAGTGGTAAAAGCGACACTTCTGCACGTGAACAGTCAATGACAGCATGATGACGTGACAGGAAATCCCAACCAATGATGAGGTCGTGAGAGCACGATGGTAGGACGAAACACTCGATTATGTACAGAACGTCGTTGATGACGACACGGGCCGTGCATACAGCTGAAGGGTGGATTCGCTGCGCGCTGGCAGTGGCGAGCACCAGGCCAGAGCGAGCTGTAGTCACTTTTCGTAGCTTGCGGCAAAGGCCCTCGTGAATGACGGAAACGGCTGCTCCGGTATCGACTAGTGCCACTACTGGTACTCCCTCTACAAAAACGGTAATTACATTTTGCGGCGAAGATTGAGGTCTTGAGAAAATCGACGTATTTGCAGTTCTTGCCTCAGGAACTGCAGCAGTCAGTTTCCCTCTTCAGTGGGAACTCGACGACGCAGGGGCGAAATCGAATATAATATATATATATTATATATATATCGCAATCGCAATATATATCATCGCAATATATATATATATATATATATATATATATATATATATATATATATATATATATATATATATCGCTTACCCGTATCTTGAACCACTATATATGTGCCAATGGACATACGCGCCGATTGTTGGCCAGTATCCTAGAATGGGCGTGTACAGGTGCACCTAAATGCATTTACATGTGCATAGACCTCGCCTCACTGTTGTTCCCTTGAGGAGCATCAAACACCGCCTTTCTCGTGACATCGCTGCGTCGACGCGCCACAGCGTGCGCCGCACTAACGGGTGCTTGCATTTCGACGTAGCTTGAGAACGGTGTAGTGCGTCGGGAACACCGCTTACGGTAAACGCATTACAAGCTTGCTTGTTTACATTACAAGAATTACATAGCTTACGTTAAATCCATTGCATTAAATTATATTTGGGACCTGTGTGGCGCTTAAAAGTAAACATATTGCATCAGGTTACAGTTTTGCGAAGTATGAACGTAAAGACAACTGTAACATGGCATTTAGTTGAATAACATTTAGTTCACCGTTTCACGAAAGAGAGAGAGGCAAAACATATTTACTGAGTTGTTTAGTTTATGGGATGGATCATTATTTCAGGTAGCCGTGTGCAGCCTTGGCTCCACCGACCCTCTTGACCAGAAGGAATTGATCTTGAGGTAGGAAACTGAACAGCAGTATCTCCCACTGCTCAGAGGAAGGTGTTGGTAGGGTCTGGGTAGTTTACACACTCCCATATGATGTGTCTGACAGTGACTGGCTGATTGCGGAATTTGTTCCGATTGGATGGGGAAATGTGCTGGTCAGTATTAATCTGGGTACGGTTTCCTGGCTTTTCGTGAGGTTTGGGTTCAGTTCGCGGAGCCATTCTTCCACTGAGCCAAAGCGTCTCTTCAGATAGACTCCAGCACATATGTGTGCGTTAAACTCCAGTATATATGTGTGCGTTGTATTAAGGCGACAGTTTGCGTGTTCCCACCTCTTGGCGGTCTGGCCGCTGTATTACCGGGTATATAACTTTGGTCGCGAGGTTCGGGCCACTGGGTATGCTACGCAATCTATACAACATACAACTTGGGACAATAGGTGTAAGCAACTGTGCATGTCACAATATAGGCATGTGAACATTCTTGGCCAATTCTTTAGAACGAATATGCGCCACGGGCAAGGGGACCGAATAGTCTAGAAGAACAAGAGGCAAGAAATTAAGGAGGCGGCAACAAAAGCAGCCGAGTGTGAAGAAAGAAGGGAAGGGGACCAAAACGTAACCAGAACGCGCATTGAGAGAGGAGCGTTGAGTTACGGAGAAGCAAAGAAGTACGAGCAGCTACGAAAACAAGCTATAACTAGTTTTGCAGAGTATCGACACCTTCTATTTTCTCGGCGCAGACATTTCTTTCAAACTCGTAAAGCTAGAGTAACTTTCACTCGATTACGGTGTCGAATCACCTTGCTTAAAATTTTATCAATTCAGGGTTGGTCTGGCTCTCTCCCCGCGGTGTCCGTTCTGCGGTGAAGATGAGACAATTAACCATTTTCTTTTTCTTAATTCTGTTGACGATTTACACGTGCCAGGAAAAGCATTCTAGAAGCAACGTTTAGAAAAATCCGAGTGAATTTTGCAATTCCTCAAATTCTTTCTGTCTGAGTCTCCTCTCTTGGGCAACGTCCCAAGGGTGCTTCTTCAGCTTTTGAAGAGTTTATAGTGGTTTCAAAAAAAAAAAAGATTCTTTAAATAAATTTATATTTATTTGTTATTTTGTATTCCTTTGGTTCCTTCCCACTTATCTATGTCGTTTTGTCGGAATTACTAATAGCCTTCTAATTCCTTTCGCATCTTGGCCAATCACCAATAGTGGGTGTGAGCCAGTGACAGAGGACAAACGAACAAACAAACACCAAAGAGAGTTTCGCTTATTATTCATTAGCACTTGTGCGCAGGCACCGCAGTTTCTTCTGCTTTCTTTTTTCTTTCTTTTTATAGGGATGTAGGAGCACTACGGTACTATTCAGCATCGCACTCCTAATGTTGTCTATACCTCCCACTCTGCGGGTCGCGCGCCGAAGTTCATTAGGCGCGCTGAAATTCGCGGACTTACAAATGCAAGCTTTTAAAGTACCATATACTACCGTTCCTATACAGGATATGAAACGAGGCACTCAACAGAAGGTCCAGACTAACAAACTGAGCCGTGAAATCAAAGCTGACCGCGAAACGTGCTTTGTACACGCGTCGCGTAACAGCCGCTGCCGATGAATAACGAGCTCGGCTTCTGAAAGAAACAGTTCTGGCCGCGCACGTTTAATTGCGCCGGGCGGGGCTCTTTCTTTTTGGAGAGACGTACGTGCCATCTGTGCGGAGCCGTTTCTCCTCAAGAAACACCGCGCCCGGGGGGCGAGAAGCAGTAAAAGCGGCGAGCAGGTGATTTAATTTCCGTCCCACAAAACGCTCTTCTTCCTGCTTTGGAACGGAAAATGAAACACGGCGCGTGCCCGCTCTACGCTCGGTCGGGAACCGCTGCCGCTGCTGCAGCTGCGTTCGCCCCTTTCCCGCCTTCCTCCTCCTCCCCCCCCCCCTCCGCTCTTCTTTTTTGTTTATCTTTGCCACAGGAGCGCCCGTTGCATAAGCGCCGGCGGCAGCCGTCGCCCGCGTTCGAACCCGTGCCGTTTGCGAGCATAATGCACACCCAAGAGAGGGGCGCGCCGTTCCGCGTGCAGCAGGAAGAAGACACGCGCGCGGTGTGCCGACACGTGGTGAAGAAAAAGAAGCTGCCGCCAACCGCGGCTGCCGTTTCCAGCGCGACGCCGCCGGCTCAGCAGCAGTTCTGCCCGTGCCCGGGGAGCGAGAGGGGGCGCGCCCGTAAAACCTCGGCTCCGCGTCGTGTGTTCGAAGCGTCGTTCGTCGCTGCGAGGCCGACGTCGTGGACGTGCGGCGCGTGGCCTGCGGGGAAAACGGCTCCGTTCGACACCGGGAGCGCCAGCTGCGCCAGCCGCCGCCAGACTTGGACGCCCGTCGCATCGGCCCGACTAACCCAACGCGGCCACTAGTGTGTGCATTAGGAGGAGGAGGACACGCGTCTCGAGTCGCCTAGCTGGCCGCCGGTGAGTGCCTAATCCGCTACCGCCGCCGCCGCCGCCAACCCTTTCCTGTCGCCATCCATTCTGGCTTGAAGGAGCCCCGCTCTAAAGCCGCCGCTCCCGCTTAACGCTAATCCGGCCGCCTTGAACGGCCATCGAAGGGAACGTGTCACTCTCCCCCTTGGATCCTCCACGGCCCTCTGCGGTGTCTGTGGCGATCAGCTGTTCAGCACGACGTCGCCGGTTCGATTGCCGGAGTGTCGGACTGAGGCTGAAAACGATAACGTCCGTATGCAATGCTTTTTCCCGCCAATCACCGATTGACAGACGCCGTTTAACGTTCCTAATATCAGCTTATGACATTTAGCTTCATCTCTGGCAGCTTATGATATTTAGCCTCATAAGGCTAAATGTCATAAGCTGCCAGAGATGTTACGGTGGGCTCCGGATTCATTTTTATCGCTCATGATTCTTTACCATTGCATTAAAAGCTCCACGAACGAGCGCCTTTTTGCATAATGCCCTCATAGGCACGCGGCCGGCAATCGCACCTGCGACCTAGGGCTTGGCAGCAGAACACCACGGCCGCTGGTCATCGCGGTGGCTTTTGGCCCGCGTTAAAGTGGCCCGGATAGCACGAACTAATCCAGCGCCGTATAGTATAGAGCTGCATCATCGCAGTCCCAAGTGTCGGTCGAGACAGAACAGGAATGCGATGCAGTGGCCCCTATAATGCTTTCACAAAACGAACGTAACGCGCTACGCCACCGATGCGATAGGAAGCGTTAAGAGCAGCGAGCAAGTGTTTTATCTCCCGCGCGTGCGTAATGCGGCAATTTGTTCACTGTTCTTGCACTACCCTTAAGATAACGTCGTCACGGCCTTGAAGCCACAATTCGTCTCTGCCGTGTATACCCATCACTCAAGTGCCGTCCTGCAAAAGGTCCTTGCATGCGAGTGAGCTTCACCTGCCCCCGATCTGCTGGCACCTGCAGCTCTCTGAACTCGAGCATGCCACTGCCGCGCGTTGACATTTCTGCTGCCACGTGTGTATAAGCGCGTTGAATACACTGTGTCCATACCGAGAACACCGTGCCTCTCCTGAAGCACCTGGCTCCGATGCACCGCAATAAAGTGTTAGCAGGTTATTTATTTATTTATTTATTTATTTATTTATTTATTTATTTATTTACTTACTTACTGCGGTCAAAGAAAGACTTGCAGGTGGGGTTACAGAGATACAAGGATATTGTCTGTCTTTTTTTTTTTTTTTTCGGACGACGATATCGACTATTGTATAGCAAGACACAAATGCTGTACAAGTTGAGCAAAATATCTCGCACAGACAAGGATAACTGGATCAACCGCGACGTGAACAGAAAAATGCGTTATACAGTCGAAGTACTCGTACAATATATGCGATAAGACACTCAAAAGTTGCAAGTACGCAAATCAAACATTAACAGCGGAGCTCTGCGGCGCGGTGGTCGATGTCCGTCGGTCTATACGTGTCGTGTCGACACGAAAATATGTTCGTCTCCAGTTTCTCACGAATGCATTGTAGCATTCAATCTAACATAGATACGTTGGAAAAATTTATACTGAATTTGATCGCTAAGACGACTCTATAATTACGCCGAGTTTCATTTACTTGTCATAATTACTTCACACTGAAATTGTAAACGTTACAGAATTCCCATCTGCTGTTAATACGTGACTGTCTACGGAGGGAGTATGCTTACAGAAAACGGCTGTAACTATTGTTTTATCACAACTATCCCAAAACAAATTATATGACAATTATCCGCTAAGACAACTCTAACATTACGCCTGGTTTCATCTACTTTTCTTAATTGCGTAGTTAACAGTGAAGCTTTAAATATTGTGGAATTCCCATCTGTTGTCAATACATGGGCTTCCACGGAAGGGAAACAGACAGCTCCACGTTTGTCCACTAGAATATAACAGTCCCTCGAAGTTTCATTCAGCTAATTAGCTAGGAGATATGCTCAATCGCAAATTACAAACGTGTTTTGTTTCGTGTACTCCTTTGGCTGTTACCGCCAATGGGCGTTATGTGTCGTTCCATTCGAAAGGGGACGCTCATAACATCCATCCATTCATCCACGTCATAGTCGCCTATAGGCGACCTTATAATAGTAATAATAATAATAATAATAATAATAATAATAATAATAATAATAATAATAATAATAATAATAATAATAATAATAAATAATAATAATAATAATAATGTATACATAGATTTGCCGATTGAGGTAACATACCACAGCTTCACTGCTCGTCCTTCACAGAGTGGGAGGGCTGATGAATTTTCATGCGTGGAGCGGGGAAAGGTTTTTCTCGCCTGCATACAATTACTTCGGGGCTCGAAATGTGGTTTAGCTTGCCGGCGTCGCGGCCCGCTGACACAGTTCTGGGCAAGTGTGCCTGTTCGTTCGCCTCCCCAGCGCTCCCGATGTCCCTGTTATAGCTGACGCAATTCCCGTCGAGTGAGTCGCCGAACGTGAGGGCTGGACGTGAAGGCCAGGGACGTAAACGTGGCGTGACAAGTCCCGCCGACGCAACTTCATGAACAGAACACATTTGTTGCGTCGCTCAACCGAGACATGTCCGTCCGCGCCGGCGGTGGGAACGAGAGAGAGAGAGAGAGCGTACGAGCTCGGACCTCGCCCGGGCCTGGTCAATGGCCTGGTGTAGCGTTGGCGCAGAGAAGGCGCCGGAGGTAGCGCCAGCGATCAGTTACACTGGAGGGCTTAGTCCGATGTAATGTGAGCGCGCGGGCACGCTACGTCACGTTGGCGAGAACAGCGTTTACAGCACGGTGTATTCTTACACCGTGGTCTACAGTTCGACCGATGGTTCGACGCGCTGGCGCAGCCGACGTAACCGGACGCGGCCAACGCGCTCCGACGCGCCCGGCGTCGAGCGACGCTCGCCCGCGCGCAAATATTTTTTTGCCGCGCGCAGATAATGTCGGACTATAAAGGCGCCTTGAGAGGGGCACTCGCACGAGAGCCTATGGTACTTCGTGAAGTAACAACGCGTCCAGAGGTAGTAGATCATCGCAACAGCTGGATTTGCCTCGCTCCTTGTATCGTCAGCGCCATCCTTGCATCATTCTGTACAGGGTGTTGATAAGTTTCTAAAGTGGTATTTCGCTACATTGTGCGTGCGTATTCGGTTACTTGCTAATGGTTTAAGAAGCTGCGCGTGCCGAGCTATAGTGTTTGGCGAACGTGGTCGTGAGAGAGGGTGAACTTAATGGTGCATAATCGATGCTGCTATATGTCTTTAAACGCGTTGATCATGTCCGGCTTCATGATAGGGATAATTCTGACTGCTCTCTTGTCGGAGGTAGAGTCCGTCAGCCGGTGTCCCAAGGTTTGTTGAATTAGTTTTTGTTGGAAGCGTGTACGGCTGTTCCAGCACGACATTAGCCTCTCTACTCGCCCGGGCGCACTGCCACAAGTACGCAAAGGTACTCGAGACTCGTAAATGCACACGAATGATTGAGGTCTGTGTGTTTTCAAGCTTCACATAAACCTTCGACGGCTGCCTGCGATTGAAAGGGACTGTAGGAATAGCAGGTCCAGGGCGCAAGGTGTTCAATGAGTTAGCAGCTAGTAATGAGCCGCGCGTCGCCGAGGCCCTTAAGACAGTTCGCACGACAGCACCTCCCGAACTCTCTTGTTCGTCGATGGCCTGCCTAGCACAATGCCCGCTACAGGACACAGAGAAATTCGTAGCCTGAACTATTCCTCGAAATGTGTAAACATGAGGCCTGTAATAGCCAGCTACCTCTATCTCTTTCGCACATACAAGGTGTGTTGATCGGGGTGTATGCCTTCGACTTACTGCAAACATTATTCTTCAAACTACTGTCCGCAGACCTCCATAGGTCCCTGAGGAAGTGCAAACAGCTCCATAGACGAGCACCACTACCGAAAGAGTGAGCGGAATGTGTGACGTTGCTTCTGCGACGTCCTACACTGTAAACGAAAATAAACCCACCTGGGAGTTTTTAACAGGTGATGTACCCTAAAACCTCCCCTCCTCAAGTATTTACTCCGATGTATGGGAGCAAAACAGCGCCATTCCCTCGTTTCACTCCGCTGGCTTGCTGCGGGAGTATTAGGGCGACATGACGCGATTTTACTCCGCTTAAAAATCTTGTTCTCCCGTGAAACTCCGACAGGGAGTTTTAAAAACTCCCCTCCGCCGAAAGAGCTTGGTCACGTGGCGCTTCCCATGAGGCTGTGCGCCTCGCCAGCGACCGGGCGCATTCGGCGGAGTCGGCAGTGCTCATGGCTGACGGTTTGTTTACATTTGTGAAGTGTCGTTCCGTGACAGCGTTTCGTCAATTTGTTTCCCGTATTTCCTTCCAGAAAGTGTTATAGGCATGCCTAAAGCTCGCTGTTTCTCAGCTTCAAGTACGTTTGCTCTGATCACTTTGCTGACAACGATGAATGCAAGAGCAACGTTTTCAAGTGCGGAAAAAGGCTTAGGTATACCTCGAAGCTGCTCACTGGCTCGTGATGTCGGCTCAGGTTCTGACTGTGTTTTCGTGCTGCGTGACCCTGGCTTGTGTTGTTCAGTACGTGAAATGCGACTTTTATGTCCTTTTGGGTACATGCTGACAACGTCTGGTGTAATGTTTGAAAGGACCGCGTAGCAATGGCAACAGCAGCCACTGTTCAAGCGACGACGTCCGTGCTAGTCGCACATGTATGGCGTACCCCAAGTTCGTTGCGGTGCTGTGTTGCCAGTGAGAAAGATCGGAGTGCAAGCAACTGTTTTTATGTATCTGCGAACGGATATTTTCACCCGAAGAAAAACGGTAGGACATAAGTATGCGTACTGTAAATAAAGCTTCTTATTGAGCGATGTGCATCGAATTGTTATCGCGCATATAGGTTTTGGTCACGTCATTGCTTCCGATATTGCATTAACATTACGCTCTATCCGAGACACTGATTTAGACGCATGCCTGCTCGCTCCGAGTTTAAGCATTCACTCGACGGATCAGCTATGTAGCTCCTTTTCACAACCGAGAGATATTGCTTGGACGCGGAGCAAGTAGTGCGGTGTATAATATGTATGACTGCGCATTTTTCGGTGTTACGTCGGCTGCTGCGGGTCATGCTCACACGTAATAATTTGTTGCTACGCTACCACTATATCGCAAAAATTTAATTTTGCTATGAAGCGCACGCACTTACATTTTTCTTGCTTACTGTACCTAACGCACTACTTTTTGGCCGCGAACGCTGGCAGTGTGCGAAGTCGCTCCAGCACTCAGAATGGCATGGTAATTGTGAAAATGCACGCCATTAACTCTTTTCTCTCACTATTCTGAATTAACAGTTTTGTGTTGATTAAGGTATTCTGTTAATATCAGAGAGGCACATCTCGTATGAACGAGCATGGGAGTCGTAATTCTGAAAGAAGCACAGCTGCTCCCTAGGTGGTTTAGAGGCACACAGTATCGTGGCTATATATACTGGCACCGTTGCTTCTTGGGTATCGCGTGTACGTGGGATGTCTTTCAAGTTTCTGCATTGGGCGTTTCTGAAATGTTTATGTATGTCATGATATATGTGCTTTCATTGACTTGTTTCGTCGAATTTGACGCGGTCTCGTGTGCATATTTCGAAATTTGACCAGCAGCCTCTGTATGTAAAGATGTTCGCGCAGACTGACGCGATGCCTCTTTTTATACTCTCGTTGCACCTCAAAAAAACTCCGTCCGTTGCAAAGCAAAAAAGAAAGAAAAGATAAAAAAAATACCTCCCATAATTCCACGCGAAAATTCCGCTCACACGGAGTAAAAATTCTACTCCGATCATACGGAGCATAATAAACTCCGAACCGGGGGGTCGCTAGAGGACAAGCGTTATACTCCCACGTCGGAGTTATTTCCGTTTGTTTAAGCCGCGTTTTCTTCGTTGGTACAGATGAAATCTAAAACAAGAAAAGCTTTGTGTTGAGCTGAAATCGAAGTCTGCTATAGGAAGCATGTTCTTCTTTTTTTTCTTTCGAACGACCATCGAGCGAATTAATGAATCGTTTATGGTGATATCGATTTCTCTGTTACCAGAAAGAGGAAAGTGAAATTGTGGAGAGCCGTCTGTGTCACAAAGTGATCACACCGTGAATATGGCCCCCCGGCACGCCCTCTGGTGTTCTGTGCAGACCTTTTAATACGCTAGCATCATTTTAATGCGCTAGCATCAAAGCGGGCACCACTAAGGGGGACGTTGCACATTTCGCGGACTCGGGCGTACTTGAAATATCGTTGCCGATGCCTGCGCGCAATGTCGCTACGTGTACTGCGGGCATAAGCCAACGCCGCTGCGTCGTTTCGCTGCTGATACACCAACGCTCTCTCCAACCTAGAATTTGAAGGAGAGCGCCTGGTACGGCCATCTTTGCTATAGCAGCTGCCGCCGTTTTCGTCATGTATGGTTAACACTTTCGCAGCATGTGATCTATCTATCTATCTATCTATCTATCTATCTATCTATCTATCTATCTATCTATCTATCTATCTATCTGTTTGTCTGTCTATATCTATCTATCTATCTATCTATCTATCTATCTATCTATCTATCTATCTGTCTGTCTGTCTGTCTGTCTGTCTGTCTGTCTGTCTGTCTGTCTGTCTGTCTGTCTGTCTGTCTGTCCGTCCGTCCGTCCGTCTGTCTGTCTGTCTGTCTGTCTGTCTGTCTATCTGTCTGTCTGTCTCTGTCTGTCTATCTGTCTCTGTCTGTCTGTCTGTCTGTCTGTCTGTCTGTCTGTCTGTCTGTCTGTCTGTCTGTCTGTCTGTCTGTCTATCTATCTATCTATCTATCTATCTATCTATCTATCTATCTATCTATCTATCTATCTGTCTATCTGTCTGTCTGTCTGTCTGGCTGGCTGGCTGGCTGGCTGGCTGGCTGTCTGTCTGTCTGTCTGTCTGACCGTTTTCCCGTCTGCCTCGGGCACTGGGTTGTCAGTGGTCGAATGTATAGCGCAAGCGGCTGCTCTGCTAAGGGTCAACTTGGGTCATTGATCTGTAGGAATAGCAGTGACTGTAGGCACTGTGTTCATACGTGCCGCTGTTCAGCGAACCTTTTTCACGCCCACGTGGGTCACTGTAGACGCGGGATTGGATAGGTGCCGCCGTTCGAAGAAACTCTTTGACGCCAACTTGTAGTAGCGGGTATGTGCCGCTCTGTCTGTGCTAGTATCCAGTGAAACTCTTTGATGCCAACTTAAGTCACTGGGTACGTGCCAGTAGGTGTGTGCCACTCTACAATGACGAAAAAAGTCCCTTGAATTTCTCCGATCCTGAGCGGAAACAAGCCCAAGTCGCAAGGGTTCCTCAAGGATGGCAACCCGACGCATTAGCAGGCGCAGCCAAAAATGCACTGTGTACACTCTTAAGCAAAATTCCACCCTTTTCTCACGCAACGATAGTCATCTGTCTTTTCCGCATTTCCTTTCCTTAACGCGGCGAGCCCAGTAGTTCCCAGTGACGAACGGCATGCGCGTTATCAGCATGACATAGCTTTGCCGACAGGAAAGTAGCGGGCGCGGCGTTTTCAAGAAAGGAAACGCAAGCAAGGCAGATTACCATTATCGTTGTATGGCAGAGATACACTCCAAAGGGTGTACATTTGCTTAAACGTGTATGTGGCGCTTTTCAATGAACGCTTTCACGCCAATGCTTTAGCGAGCTGCGCTATGAATTCACTGGGTATGTGCCGCTCCTCAATGAACCTCTCGCGGGTCACTGAATGAGTGCCGCTGGGTGTGCGGCAAGCGAGGGAACAAATTCCCAGCGTTGACAGACACCGGCGCGCCACGCTTCTAGTCTCGGAGGCCACGTGCGGTCTTCCGGGCAGTGCCGCCAGATGGTGCAGCGTGCCCAGAAAAGAAGAGAGAGAGAGAGAAACAACTTTATTGAGCCGAGCTCGACATCTTCTTAGACGCCGTCGATGGAAGTGGTTCCCTCTTCACGGGACCCATATGCTTCCCTAGCCGTCTGGCCCCTGGAGATCAGGACGAGCTGGTCTTCCAGGGCGGTGCTGGTTAGCAAGGTCTCCCATCGCTCGGTAAGGGTGGATGAGGCATGGGGTAGGGTAGTGGGGCAGTTAAGAGGTGGGGGGATCGCCTTGATGAAATTGCATACTCCAATGACGTGTTGGAGCGTGCCTAAATGAGTTTTGCAGAAGGTACAATACTTCTCGTACCTTTCCGGGTACATCTTGTTTTGAAGGTAAGGGTGCGGGAAGGATCCTGCCTGTATTTGCCTGTAGATCGCTTGCTGTTCTCTGCTAAGCGATTTGTGAGGATCGGGGTAACGGCGCCTCTCCGTCTTATAATGGTTCGTAATGTCTCTGTAAGTAAATATGGACTGTGGCTCATCTTCCTCAACCCGGTGTTCCATCTCTCGGGCGAACTGGTGGGCAAGTTCGTTGCCCTCCAGCCCAGAGTGAGCCGGTGTCCATATTAACTCAACTGTCCTTTCAGGTACGTCGCGTTTACTTTGGAGAATATCGAGTGCCGCAAGAGACACCCACCCCTTCCTGTAGTTGTTATACGCCTTTTGCGAGTCGGTGATAATTCTTCCCACCTTGGGCTGCGCGAGTGCTAGCGCTATAGCGGCCTCTTCTGCCCAGAAAAGAAGCGCGAGAGAACTGTCGCTGTGTGACGCGTTTCTCGGCATTCGCATGCACCGGCGCGCCGCGAATTTCGGAGGCCACCCTAGGCTTCGCGGCGGCGGCGGCGGCTCTAGATAGTGCCGCTAGTAATACGCTCAGCATCGCGATTGGTGGTTACCGTATGCTCCTACGATAAGTTGTAACGTAAGAGCTTCTTTTGTGAGTGCGTACCCGGTTTTCTGACCGAGCTACGTTGCTCGATTCCGTTCTGGGCACTTTTCGACGAACGCGTAGTTACCGCCGCCGGTTTCATCTTTAACTATTTTAGCCGCGACGCCGCGGTCATAAATAAGTTAGGAGTGCCTCCTTTTCAATTAGCATTCCGTGTGAAGTTGTATAATGAGCGAGTTGCAAGAAAAGGAATACTGACACATATTTTTGATCTTATAGAAAGTGTACCACACGCTTCTCTCACGCAGGAGAGTTACACTTAGCAAGTACGACGCTTGCAACACACTTATGTTCTAATTTGATACTCAAGTTGGTCTTGAAATGTCAGACCTGACGTCATTGTGACGTCATGAGACAGAAAAAAAAATATCCTGACGTATAGCTGTAAGGACCTTCCTATCAGAGAGCTGCGCGCACCTTTTTTTTTTTCCCTTCCGCATGGCAGCTGCAGTGATCGCAGAAATAGATTGAGCCAATGCATCATGTGGTCATGACGGAAACTCGCTCGTAAAAACAAATTATCATATAAACTATTCCAGGCGCGCTGACGTTTGCCAAGCATTTGTGCTAGGTATTAAAGGACTTGACTCTTACAAAAAAAGAAATGGAGACCCAATACATGTTGCAATATATCTGCAGCAAACCTTAATTCGCCAATTCAAAGCTTTAGAGCTAACGGTGATGTGTACACTTTTGTTTACTCTTATCCTATGCAACCTGCAATATCACGGAGTGTTTATCCGTCACAAAGGGCACAACTTTATTGTGTGGTGCAGAAAGAGGCTACTTCTAACACCTCACACTTTATGTCATGCAAACTCTAAATCTGGCGGATACGCAATGGGTCACTTTTAAACAGTCATGTCACATGGACGAAGGCGACGTACGTATGATTCCTGTCGAGGAAATGATGGTGCCATGTGCATCGACATAAAAAGTACAACATGTGTCAAGCAACATTTAGAGATTCTGTGCCTCTTGTGTTACAATGGGACATGCCCACTCTGGAGAATTGGCCAAGCACGGGTACACACCCAATTGCGCATATCAAATTCCTAAATCAAAGAATCTGTGAAATCGCCATTCTATTTACGGCTTGGTGTGATTTAAGTCTGCCTAAAAGCCGATGTTATATGTCCTGGTTTTATGTCGCAAGTTACTTTTTTGTTACGCAGAACAGAGGTGCGCTTAGCATACAGGGGTATACATATATCCACTAAACATACTAATTATGGAAAACAATCTGGATATTTCGCAGCATTATCTACTTATAAACAGCCTTCAACTAGATGTCAAGCGCTCTTCGGCGGTTCCTTCAAAAGACATTATTCACTTTACCACTAGATCGCCAACATAATCCACCTGTCTAAGCTATTCACTTCACTCCTCTTTTTTTGTGTTTTTTTCATTTGTAGCGTTTATAAATATTTTTGTTTTGTTTTGTTGTGAATGCCTGAACTACTGTTTTAATTCTACGACTAGTTATTGACTTTATATTAAGTTGGTACTACATTTACATTGCATAATCTTTCACTTAGTGACTACTATATTGCTGTTTTATGCTGTTATTTGCACAAATGTATATATTTTCTGAAAGGAGGTCCCCTTTCAACCACATGCACTGTGTCCTCCTTCTGTATACTTATGTAAGCATGTATCCACGTATGAAAGAAATAAACTGAAACTGGTTATACAAGACACTCCGCAGGTACTCTCATACGACCTTTCATCTGCACGCAAAAATATCCGCCGAGATAGAGACCGACCCAACAGCCAGGCAGCCTCGCCAAGCCCGGAAAAGTAGGCATCGCTCGAAATGTAGGCCAGAGTTTGCACCGCTAGCTATCTAGGTATGCTGCCGCATGCTGAGATCGTTACGTCTCCACATCTGCGCGCGACAAGGGGGCAAACCTTCCACACTCGTTTATCAGAGTGGTGTTTCTATTGAAGTACTATAGCGCCAAACAGACGACACAGGAAGAAGAGACACGGACGAGCGCTATAGTACTTAAGTAATGCATCAACTAGCCCAACAAAAAGTTTTGCTGGTGTTTCTATCTCTGGGACTGTGACGGCGGCGATCGCTTAAGCTCCAACACACGTTAATCTTTCTTTTAAATACCTCCAAAGCAGGCTGAGGTCTGCCTGTAGTCTTATAAAGAAATGCGTGAACGATCGTGAGATTTAACCTTTGTCTTCTAGCACAGCAGCCCGGGGCTCTCACCATTAGTCCACGCACTTGCGGGCACGCTTCTCTCATACTAAGTAAAATGTACCCGACACAATACAGAAACTCCTGCCCATGGTGCGGAGAAATACCAACCCTTTACCACATAACATGGGAATGTAAGCATAACTACACATTCCATAAACATAAAAACCCGAGTGCGGAGCAATGGGAGGGCCTGCTCACCAGCAGCGAGCTCACCGCCCAAAGGGCAATGGTGCAGCACGCGTGCGAAGTGGCCAGGCTCAGTGGAGCCCTGGAATAGGGGCGCACCCGTGCTGAAGAGCCAGGCAGCAAGCGCAAGACGGCTCACCGCTAAACCCCTTGATAGAATCAATAAAGTTTCTCTCTCTCTCTCTCTCTCTCTCTCTCTCTCGTGCCAAGGTTCCTCTTGGAAACGTCTGGCGCGTGCGTCACATGTCCCTTTCTCGCTTTCTTGCCTCGTGACAGCCTGCACTTCGAGACGCTTTCTTAGACTTCACTGCCTTCTCAGGATCGACCCACACTTTTTTTCTTCGTCAGGCGGGTACCTACAACGCGTGTGAGGTCCGCATATAAGGCTATCGCATTATTACACATTTGAAACCTTAAATGTTGCGGCAGTGCCGCTTTAAAATAAAGAATAATAATAATAAAGTCTGGGAGTGGGGCTTCCGTGCGCAGTGCTCGACCGGATGTGGCGTATTTGCCGATTTTCTCGCGCGTCATCTGGAACCAGCAGTGAGAAAACACACAGTCCGCGGGTCGCAACATTTGCGCACAGCCGGAACCTCGTAGCTCTTTTTCTGAGCATCTATCTTATTCACGGCATGTGCCTTGTCTCCCACAATTACGCAAGTGCACTACGTCACTGCGCATCGTACTTTCTTGATAAGAAGGGCTCGGTCCATTTCTTAAGATAGCGCGGCCGTCAGGAGGGGGGAAGGGGAACATAATTTTGCATATCGCGAGATCGTCCTAGGAGCAGTGGACCGTCTCCGATGAGCGCAGGTGGAAAGTAGAATTCAGCGGTGAGGCATTGTGGGATAGTTTAATGCAAGGTTGCCAACTCTAGAGTGGGCGAAGGGGAGAGAGTCGTAGAGGGAAAGGGAGGTGGCTGATGGCGACCGACCTTTTCAGTACCGGGAGTCGCCTATCTGTACACGCAACAAAAGTAAACAGTTCTCTTTCGTCCTAACGTGTCGGGCTTTACAAGAACAATGCAGTATGATAACCGCGTTGTTCAGTAGACTGACTAACATGGCTACCAGCACGAGTACTATTATACATTGATATCTATGCATGCGGAAAGTACGTAATTTACGCAGGTGACACCAGCCTTTTCTTTTTTAACGATGATTCATGGTCCTGAATGTCGCGTCTAGCTAATAAATCGTTTGCAGGCATACATATCAACAATTATTTTAGGAGAAAAACAGAAAAATTGGAGGACGCTTATGCTTTTCCTTTAAGAGTAGAGCGCGATATAGCATTCAAAGATCCCTGACTGCTTTGTTAAAGCCTTTGTTAAAGGGTACCGAAGCCTTTGTTAAAGATACCCATTTTCATTTTTTTAGCTTCTAAAATGAAGGCAACGTCGTCTCCTTATTGTAACTTCTAGTGAAGGAGCACAGCAGCTTAAGTTAATGCCCTAATTCATCCATCAAAGGCTACCACAAACTTCTGGTATGTACCGTTTAGTGAAAGTGCGCAATATTCTTTTGCTATGCTTCAATTGTTCGAAGTATCACAAGACATCTGCAGTAAATATGTACAATCTTGTTTCCTGCATCCTCCAAGCAACGCACTGCGATCTCATAAAAAGGAAGCTCAAACGTACGTAGTACCTGGCAAGGCAAGTCTTAACAAGACGCTTCATATCAGAGGCTTGTCGCTGACATAATATTTTTACCAAGTTTAATTACATTGTGAATGCGAGCAACGGTTGAGCACTGCTGTGCTATTCAAAATTTACAGAGGAGGTTGAACACAGACATCTGTTTTTTTAAAATATGATGTTTTGATTTTGACATGATTTGACATTTTTTGAAAAAAAATCTGGCTTGGTGCTCTTTTGCCATACCTGGCCCTTGCGCTACTAAACACCCCACATTCATTCATTTTGACAATGAGTAAAAATGAGATGAACTAGATATGCTGAAATTTGGGAACAAAATGTACTGAAAAAGAAAGTAGGGAAAATTTCGCTAGCACTGCCAAGATGTATGAATTTTAGTTGAAACTGTAGTGTGAGTATATACATGAATAATTTCAAGGGAGAGACATACCTACATGATCGTCTGTTAGGCTACCCTGTCGCAAAGCCATACTGATGTTAATTAGGGAGTTTTTTTTTTCTTTTACTCTCTTGAGGGTTGCTTATATTTGTGAGGCCTCCTTCATTGTCCCTACAAAGCAAGCATCAGTTTTCTGTCTAATGTATCATATGTATTACTATTACGAAAGCTAGTTGTACAGCATACAAATTACAAATGCGATAATTTACATGTACTTTATTTAATCAATTGTGTAAAATAGAATAGTGTATCCTTATACTGGTCCTTGAAATAGATGTTGAGTACGTTTCATGGCACAAAGTGCATAAATGTTTGTTTTATATATTTTTCCACCATGGTATTCACCACTGTGTTGTCGATTTCAACCTCCTTGGTCGTGGCTGCACACCCAAGACACGCAGTCTGGACAAAATGGAACTTATGATAGAACGTATAAGCGTGACCCAATGAGGATGTAGAAGGAAGCAGAGGCACAGAGACAGCGCTGTCATGACATAACAGAAAAGAAGCGAGATCTACCGCACAGCAAACAGGCGCACTAAACTATATCTGTCATGCGCTAGGAGTAAAGTTGATATAGCTGGCTGTGAATATTCAACGGCTAAATCAAGTGTTCAGTCTGTGCAAATGGCATACTAAAGCACACTGAAAAGTACGTCCACGGCCAGCGTGCAAGGCAGCTTTGCAAATGAAACGTGATTGCAGCATTTAGGTACGCTAAGCACTATCGTCTTTTTTTTTTTGCAGAACGATCATAATTTTTTTTTTAGTGTTCATGATGTTGTCAACCAGAATCGGTTCCTATGTGCAACTGAGCTCTCGAAAGAGAAGTCGCAGTCGCGGGGCGCTCGTGGATGGTCATCAAGCTACAGGTTAAAGCATCCCGTAGCATGGAGGAGTTGAGAAAATGTTCAATCTATCCTTTCCGGAAAGAGAGAGAAACAAAAATAACGGAAACGCAGGGAGGTTAACTAGAAAAAAATCCGGTTTGCTACCCTGCGCGGGAGAAAAGGCAAAGGGGACTCTGAGCGATAGGAAAAGAGAAAGGCGAGTAGAGAGAAATGGGGAATCGGCGCACAAAATTGAAGCTGCACACGTCGCTGTCACAGTCTATCTCGCAGGCCCGTAGACTACAGGAAGTGAACTTGCACGTTGGCTACCTGTAGCGTGCATGTCCGTTGTGACCACAGGCCTAGTAGAACCTGCTCTGACAGTGGCCGGCTGTCCAGTGTCTCTAACGGGGTACATAGCAACATGCCTCTCCGTGCTATAACGGGGGCAGATGATTTTTTTTTTCCTTTAGGAACGTAGGAATAAGGCGCGTATGGTGTTTTTCTAACGACTGTGTCACTGTGTCTCTGTCCCGTTATTGCAGCTTGACACGTCGGAGCCATGTGCTACGTGCTGACGAGACGGGGTAACTTCCCGAGTTCGGTTCTCCCCTTTCTCTTGGCCGGCATCGCAGGTGAGACGCGTACCTACCTATCTGCGCGCTGACACCATCCTATGGACTACCTACCTAACGTCACCTTGCCCTCATAGGGAGCAATTTTCGCTAGAGCGAGAGACCTGTCAGATGTCATACATGTCATATCTCATACATGTCATATATCTGCCACACAATCTGTGACAACATTCTGACAGCGCAAAAGACGAATTCGAAAAAGGAACAAAGATGACAGGGCCGGCGGTGAGCTTCCCGAGGGCATTCGTTTGAAATTGCCGACAGTTGGAAGTCCACGTGATATGACGCACGCCACATTGTTGTCTCATCGGTAGCTTCCACAGCGCTGCTGTTAGAAAAGCTGGTCGAGATAACAGTCAGCATTTCACATTTCCGGCTGTGCAGCACTATGGCGTCCTCGATGACGGAAATGCATACCCCCCCCCCCCTAGTTTGCTTGTCAAGAATCGCATCAAAATATTGCAGAATTCAAGCGCAGCTGCCTTGTGTGTAGCTACCTTGCAAAATGAGCGACTTCTTTCTTTTGCAACGCCAAATTGCGGATAGCTGACACACTTCACGAAGATCGTGAGCTATCCGCTGGCAGCCGCTGACGCACTTAGGAAGATTACGAAGAATCTCTATTTCGCAGATTTATTTTTTTCTTTTTTAATTCCCTGGTCTTCGTTATTTGCGCTGTTAAAATGCCGCAAGCGCGATGAAGCAACCCGTCCAGCCCAGGGTACCGTTGCATCCTGTGAGGGTGCTAACTGTGCTAACCAACGCGAGTTGTCGCGCCTTTCGGAGCCCGCGCGGCCGTCCATATGTGCCCGCTTAACGCCGCAAGGCATGCAAAGAGGAAACAGCTGGGTTGCTTCCGGTCTCAAGGGTGTACGAGCCGGCGTTTCTGTACTGCCCGCTTCCTTTTACGGCTGACGCTCTCGGCGCCGGCGAAGCAAATGGGAAGGGTAAACACGTTCCAGATGCGAGTTTAACCGGTTCAGCCTACACGGAGTTTCGGCAGCAGGGTCCAGTTAGCCTGACCGCCGAACGCCACAGGAAGCTCGTTCTGGGCGCTTCTCTCCCGTACCAAAACGTTTTCTTGGACATGTTTCGTGCATACCGAAAGGCAAAAAGGAAAGCTGTAGCGCGAAATAACAAAACTGCTGCTAGTGTGCTTCATATTTTTTTGCCTTACGTCAAAACTTTGGAGTCTAGAGTGTTCATCATTTGTCACAACTTTCGCCAGTATATTGCTAGAACTGCTGTTCGGCTGGGGCGTGCGTGCGTGCGTGCATGCGTGCGTATGCGTACGATAACAAGGAAAGACATGACGCGAACTTTTACGTGGCTAAGTACCGTAAAGCAGCTTCGTCAAAATACAGGACGCGCCTTGATTCGGTTTAATACCGCTATGAAGCAAGACTCCGGAAGTTATATGTGATATGAAAGAACAGAAATAATAGTCAAGCTGCAAAATACCGCGCTTGATTTACGCCGCGAACTCGGATCGTTGTCACTGAGCCTTTTGCCACAGTTTCGAAATGTAGGAAATAAAACTAAGTTCTCGCCAACGAAGACGGCTAGTGCCAGCTAAGTGGATAAGTGATCCATTATAAAACTGCCAAGTTGAGAATTTTGGACTACTCCCAGAGACTTTTCTTTTAATAGTCGTTCTGCCGACTGGTCATGGCTACATGCCAGAGCATTTATAGCGCACACCCATATGTCGCCTTGTGCATGCGCTGCAGGACTTGACGCTTGATTCCACGCCACTCGTGATAATGACTTGCTCAAGACTGTATGCCGCGAGGATATAATGTTCGAGCATCGCTTCATTTGCAGCGGCGGCGAAGCCAGTGAGCTTTATCCAAGTTATCTCAGTCAGTTTCACCGCCGAGTAAAAAAATTATAACGAACGCGCGAGATGAATTCGCGCAGTTGTAATTTTCAATGCAGTAGAAAATGCGCTGCCATTATTAAGTTAATCTCTAAAGAGCATGGGGCTCCGCTCTCCATGTTCCTCGGCAGATATAAGGAAGACATACTAGTAGTAAGGAAAAGACAAAACGTGTTATGTTTTCCTTTTACAACCGAAGGCAGATTTTGGTGTTGTTGTCACCGACGTATAAAACCTCAGCTCACTACGGTATCCTAAAAGTACTATCCAACCACTTGACCTAATTCAACGCTTATCTTCGGTGCCTTTATTATTCTCCTGTCACGCGCTCACTTACAAAAAGAATTTAAACAAAGCAATATTGAATTTCAATAGCCCTATAAGCTCTCCTGCTCAAGCTCCCGGAAGGGAGCCGATGAGGCTCGCAGATTTCAATTGTCTTCAGTGTGAACGCTCTCGAAAAGTGTGCGAGTAACTGCAGTGTAACACATGTGAGTTTTGCCGCCTTTAATCGTGCTGATGACTGGGCATGTCATCAGTGTCAAGAAGCAAAATAGGTAATTAACTGTGCGAAAAAAAAATGTTCTTGCATTCAAATCATTTGGGTGATGCCGAAATCGTAGTGATGTGTCCATTCTCTTTATTCTTTTTTTATTTTTCCCTGAAACTTGTCTACTCTTGTTCTCAGCGCTTGCTACCGCCAGCGGAAGCCGGATTCGAGTCTCTACTCACGACCTGGAATGGAAACTTGGAGATTCGTCGAGCTTTCAAGTATTTCTCGAGTGAGTTAATCAACGCCTTAGCGCAGCTAGCACCCGTAAAATGTTTCGAAAATTTCATAAGTTCGCAATAAGATGTACAGTACATGTGCTGTTCAACAATGTTACTTCCCGAGTACCGTTCTGATTCAGGAACGAAACATGTATAGCGCACACGTATGGTTCAAAGTTCACGTTAAAATTTGAAGCTCAGTTTTGAAGCTCGTGTACAAACGAAACGTACGCTACACGTCTCCGCACTGCTTCAGCCTACATCTCCAGTTTACTAAAGCAAGTCAACGCAAGGCATGCTGCCCAGTTCTATAGGCTCTGTCATCTACACTCATCCCAGACCATCGGTCGTGAGAGCCAGTTTACTGACCTCGCATAGTGGCAGAATGCTAAAGCGGGTGGTGATTTCGGCGTCTTGGGCTGCCGCCAGGTGTCGTTGTCTGCTAGCGAGTCAACGTTAACACTCTTTCGGCTTGCTTGCTTCAGTCAGCCGATGAAATAGCACGCTTTAACTCGTGGAGGCTGCAAAACGGTTCGAACCGTTACCGATGTTAACTGTTCAACCGCCACCATATTGTAATATGTACGCCAAGATTCGGTGCTTGATCTTTTTGTCGTGTGAGCAGCTTAGATTCTGATCGACGCCGGTCTGCATTTTACTTGCGCGATCGAGCACAACCGACTATATCTAGATTCAAGCCAGTGCGTGCGTGGGAATGTTCTTGTGGCGACGCCGAATCTGCTTTGCGGGAGCTCAACCTGCGCTGGCCCCAGCAACTTTAAAAGAAAGCGCCGGTGTGACGGGGTAAGCATAGGCACGGGAGCCCGCAGAATTTCCTACAGCCATTACTGGAGGGAACCCGTGCGCAGGCGATTATTCGGCGACCATGGGAATAATTGGTAGTAGGGGGATTTGGCTAATCTCCGTGCTTGTGGTTCAGACCTTCTAGTGTCGTTATTTATTATACACTCTTTCTTTCAGAATTTGCAGCCATACTTCTCTAAACACAGCAAGGCAACGAATGTCCTCGCATATGCATAATCACTGTGAATTCTTGCATCTATAACGCAATATATATGCTTTTTTTATTATTATCAAGTTGAAAAGTTGCAAAGCCGTTTGAAGCCAGAACTATGAAGTTTAGGCAAATAACATGCGCTACCCATCGTTTCCCTGCTGGCTGAACCACCACGCTTGCAGCTCCTGTAGACACTAGCGCCACATTTACCAGTGACAGTTTTTGTAGGAAACTCTACGCGAAAGCCAAAAGGAGGTTGCCAGCTGCGTCCCTATACTTGCCATGTCTGCGCAGCCCACCGCTGAACGAGACGCTGTTTGTGAGCCTGGTCGCGTCCAAGGGCGAGGACCTGCTGGCCGACTCTCCGGGTCGTCACGTGATCACACCGGGATCGGGGGGTGGCCTCCGGCTCAACCTGACTGCGCGGAAGGCCGGCTACGCCATAATCCACCTCAACGCGTCGCTGCCTGACGTCGAGTGAGTGTGCACGCTCTCACGCGAACTTGCCTGTCACGTGCGTAATACGCCCACAAGAACACGCGCGGACACCTTTTTGATCACATATAGAATCCTCTTTGCACTTCCTTGGAGAAAAAGTAATTACGAAGGCCGCTTTGGCATGACCAAATTAGTCGATGCGGGCCAAAGAATTGGCTTGCAGTAATTATAAAGAAATAAATAAATTGTTACGTAAACTGTTGCATCTTCGTCGCCACCGTTACATAGTCACGACACACGTGCCGTGTCTTACTGTATACGACAGCACGCCGTTCGAAGGTTGGAACATGAATCTTTATTGCTTCCGTCTCGGAGCGTATATATACGAAACAGAGAGGGGGAAAGGGAGAACAAGGGAAGGATATCAAACGATAAACGCACGTGCCGTCAGCGCTTGCAAGGCAGTCTGATTGCGGCTGACGTCACCTTACAACACTAACCAGTTGTTCCTTTACGTAACCCAACCTGCACCAACAAGTCAACAAATTGAAAACGAAAATGCGAGACAAGAGAACACGGTAAGAACTGACGTGGAAGTGCGTTAAAGGCGGCCAGCTCCTACGACGGCGAAAGTGCAACTGGCGGACACCGCCGTATGAACGCAACATCGTAAAGCACTCGCACTTGAAGCAATGCCACTCTCAAAAAAGAATTTTGCTATTCTACTGAGAGACAGTGGCGTTAAACAATGTGTACGACAACAGCAAAAAAACATACAGTTTAACCGAGAGCGTCAAAGAATATACGATATATTGTATGCCTTCTAGCAGCGCAGGCTATGTCACGTCAGCCGCTTAGAACAGTGTATTCAGTGCTTAGAGTAATCGACCGCGTTCGGGTAAGTGCACCCAAGAGGATATGAACGATTCCTACACTAGCAGTAAACTAACACTGAAGCTTACTTAACCAACTCTCTTCTGAACCCATTTGTAGTCATGGAGAAAATACAACGTAAAGGCTAAATACCCCATGGGGGGTACGCTAGAACAGCTGTCAAAGTGAGAAGTGTGTTCGGATGCGGCCTGCTCGTTAATCATTCAATGAAAGCGGTAGGAGAAGCTTTCTACCTCGCCGAGCATTATGAAGCACTGTACACCTACCTGCTCGCGCTGATTACGAAGGCACCTTTTTGCTACTGTGTTTTACCGTGCAGGACTTAAATGTTTGCACTAGTGTTCTGATGTCTCCCGAGTGTCTCTGTCGTTTCGTTAGACCGTGCAAGATTGATTGCATAGGAGCGAACCGCTTAAAATAAGCGTCACCCCGTGCGCTCCGAGTTGAACACAATCTGCGCAGCGTCAGTGCACTTAAACATGAGTTATCAATCAGCGTCGCAGCCTCCACTTACAGGCGCCGTGTTCTGAGGCGCAGTCTTCTACGCTTGCAGTCAGAAATTGCATGCACGAACCAAACCTAAGCGAGTATATCCGCGGAGGCCCCGAACATCACCCACACGATCATCTCACCGTAATTAATGGCTCGGCTGCACCGTTCTCGAAATTTCCTTACGCATTTTGAAACCGCTTGATTACGGCTAGGAAGCCGGATGGTAAATGCAAACTTCATGTCTGTTGGGGCAGCGCTGTGTAACCAAATAACCAAAACCAGCTCAAGAAACGACGGTTACGGAGTTCTGTGCAGCTCGCGTAGGAAATTTTCTAATCAAACATCTGGTGTTTTGACAAAACGGGTAATTGCAAAGAAGTACTTTGAAAGAAGAGTTCTGAATTCTAAGCGTCACACGCGTTCTGTAAGCGAAAAATAAAAGTAGGCTTCGTTCGTGTATTTGTCGATGTGGTAATATCCGTTTCCTTCTTGGGCCACATCTCAGTATATATTTGAAATAATACAGCCCATTCGCGCTTCACACTAAAACCGTACGTGGTCTGAAGGATTTCCACTTGTTGTGATTAAACTGTAGAGATCGGACAACTGTTCCGCCAGTACTCAAATTCGTACGTATAGCCTTCCATAGTTATTGCTTTTCGAGGAATAACTGGCGTTCGGCACGTATTAAACGGATGCGCCCCCAGGAACGTGCCGCGAATGGTCATAACCTCGAGTACATTCATTTTGCTAACCGTACGTACTATATCAAGTATTATGAAAAAAACGTACAGTTCATGCGCCGAGCATTGTTTCGAATTTCTGCGATGTCTTGCACGCTATACCTGCCTGGTGTTTCTGGGTATGCGCAGTTCCAGCGACGCCTTCGTGCGCATCAGCGTCCTCCGTCTGGGCTGGCTCAACGTGCTGAGCGCAGTGTTCGGCTGGTTCTACTTCATCGCCTGGTCGATCTCGTTCTATCCGCAGATATACCTCAACTGGAAGCGTAGAAGGTGGGTCTAAATCGTTTACTTGTACGCCTGCTACGTTACTTCGTGGTAAATGCAGATGTTCTGCACATCACGTTGTCTGTTCCGTCGGGAGCAAAAAGTGTGAGTCTCGCTATCGAGGCACAAAATGGGCGCTCGTTGAGGATTACTTTGCCGTGAGCAACGCACCGCGTTTCTCCCGTTTTCAACTGTCTAATTTTTTTTCCTACTTCCCCATGAACTAGGATGGCTCTCCTTTGAGTGATGAACAATGACGGAACAACCTCGGGAAGACTAAGGCGGGAGCCAACGTTTCGAAAACGAGGCTTATCCTTTCTCTTCTCTAAAGCGTTGGCCCCGCACTAAGGCTTCGCTTGTTCGCTGTGTTCCCCTGTCAAAGACACATTCTCTTGGCGAAACTATTTCCTCCGTCTTGAGGCTTTCTTTGTTCGTCCGCTGCTGATCAATTGTCTGTGTTCCTGTGAACCTTTTGTCTTGTCTGGTAGTCGATTCTGCTTGCGTCCCGGGAAAGTGAAGGTGCCAGAGTCTCCGTGTATACTCTCAGAATTGAAGTAAATACGATGCAACCAGTGGCTCCAACAAAGAGAATTGCAAGAACCAGCGTTGTTCCTGAAGTTTAATGCCAAGTAAACGATTGAAAGTTTCAGTACGCGCATCTGCAGAGAACGTTGCCTTACACTTATCGTATGTTCCACGTTAACTGAACTGTGTGGGCGAGGGGCTTGATGGTGGCCTCCGCCAACATCTACTATTTTTCTCTTTTTTTTTCGCGTTCCCCCGAACGTGCGTGACCAATGGGTCATGCTCGCCAACAGGAGCAGCTCTGTCTACCAAGACGCAACAACAAAAATCGCACAAGCAGCACGTTTTCTTGCGCTTGATACAGCACGCTTGTATACAGCACGTACCAGACCGCCGTTTCTGTATAGAATCTCTACGCACTTGTTCGCGTGTGATCCCACCGTTTCGGATTATGACGCTCGATGACCCATGGCTTGCGAAAGAAAACGACGCGATGAATGACGGCTACCACTTGCTTGAATGCTAAGGCAGTGGCAGGCTCTCTGCGCAGTCCACGGATTCTTGCAATGTCTCGTAGCTGAAAGAATGCAGAGTTCGGTCATCGATGGGAACTGTTGTTAAACGCAGCCTTTCATTTCCCATCGTGCGCTATTTCTACGAGACGGGTCCAAACTGAGCTTGCGTTTCTGTCTTTTTATTTTTGCTTTATAGTTTGCCCATTCGTTCTTTTTTTGTCTACCTTCTTTGTGTGTGCGTGGGGGGGGGGGGGGGGGGGCGGAGCGAAAGATGAGCAAGCTCACAGTGCTGCTCGTGAAGACGAGAGATAGGAGTATGGACCACGGAGCTGAGGAAGCGGTATAGTTGCAAGTTATCGCCGTCGCTTCTCGGGCATTTTTCTGGGCAAAAAAATGTACGCGCATTCCTAGCCAGTGCCGAGGCAAATTTCGAACTTTCGCATTAGCAACCCAGCTTCGTAGTTTAAATTTTGTCAAACCTGCTACGTACTCGATCGTTCTTGATTATTTGGCCAAAGCTCATCCCAGTAACTTCTGGTTGAAGCAAAATTCATGCCACTTTTCCCAGTGCGGTCAGGTAACGCCCTGCACCAATAGACATCGAGAACCGTAGTTCGCCGGCGTTTATTTCTTCACTTCCTCGAACAACACTTAGGTATATCGTTATACTTCGGATGTTATCGTAATTTAGTGTCTTTATATGTCGAGAGGGCTCTAAGAACTTAAATAAAACAACGATATTCCAAGACGAGCTTTACTTACCAGTGCGAGTCCATCAAATTGTAAAACACACTGCTGGCCTCAAGCACTTGTGGGTGAATATATATATATCTCAGGTTTCCAGCAACGGCTGTCCAAACAAGGACTCAGTAAGGCTATGTAGCGATTTTGCAGCAAAAAAAAAAAACGCAGTCAGTTCTTGCGAAGGCGAGACTTAGCAATCACTTTACAGAAGCCATACTTATTGCGAAAAACATGCTGCTTTAAGAATTTTCACGAATAAACAGCTTTCCACCGTAGTCACACGCAGGCACCTAGGAGGCAAGTAGTCCTTCACAGAATTGTGGTGCACTTTCGCTGTTATCTTTTTTTCTTTACTAAATGAATTAATGTTTATGCACACATTTCATCGCACCAGCCAAATTTCGAGCGTTTGAACAATAAATTTCAAAGCGTACACTGCTCGACAGGCATTTATAACGCCTTTAGTTCGCGTCTATGACCCTCACGTATGCACATTTAAAGAGGAAGGCCACTTAATTCATTTTTATGTACAATCTGTCACCGAGCGTTGCCATTTCAACGCATTACCAAAACATTACGATAGTGTTTAAATGCTTTCGATTCGTGCAAGAAGATTGCACATGTGTTCGCTCCGTTGAGCGTAATTACCTTTGAGCCAGGGCAAAAAACGGTTTGTCGTATAAGCCGACCTGGCGCTCTCGTTTCAGTGTGGTTGGCTTGAGCTTCGACTTCATCGGCCTCAACCTGACGGGTTTCTTGGCGTACTCCTTCTTCAACCTTGGCGTCTACTGCAGTCCCGTCGTTCAGGTAGGCGCAGCGTGAAATAAATTTCCAAGCACTGCTCATCCTTCATGAAATACGCTGTCCTGAGACGACATGAACTTGAATGTTTGCTTGCAGTCATGATGCGAAGTCAAGGACACCTTAATGTTTGTGAATCAACCAACTGCAGTTTATTTACGTCGCTTGTCAGAGACGCACACCGAGTGCCTTCCTTAATTACTGCGTTAGATTCGAGGCCAGAAGCGTGCGCTAACTTCATTTCGTCATTGTTCAATTCATCTAAAGTGATAATTGTAGTAGTCTCTGAATTGGCCATTATAACACAGCCGAACGGAAGGTAACCTTTGTTGGGACGGCTGGTGTCAATAGTGATCTCAAGGGACCTAATGCAACTTCGCCTAGCATAACCTCCCAAATCGAAGATTGCCAAACCTTACCTAATTAAAGTCCTCGCGTAAAAGTCATGGCACACTCGATCAGTCTGCTTTTTCCCTCATATACAAAGTATTAAAATATGTATTATAACCTAACTTATGCAACTGGCCGTATCTGAATAAACTTCATCTTTTCTCAGACCCTCCTCGGGCAATCTGTAAACGCTGATAGTAAAATCCCGTAGATCAGCTCACTCCCGATCAAAAAATTCACGACGAAAGGCAGCCCCGAAAAATGAACATATTCGTTTTTGTTTATGTGTCATTTATCTCGCATCGAGGTTCACACGTGGAAACGTCACGCCTTTTGCTATGAAATTCGGTCTCATACCGTCAGTTGTCATTGCTTGCTTTGCCATTCACTCTTTTTTTTTTTTCTATCTCAACAAGAATGTGCTATACACATCTGTAGCGCTTCTATAGCTGGAAGGTACTGTGCAAACTCCTGTTACAGGAAGAAAATTTTCACTGCGGTATAAATAACGATTGTACTTGTGATATGAAATTGCATCCTGAAAAATTCTACAGCATTCTTAAGACCGTCAACTGCACTCGCTGCAGAGCGAGTACTACTCGCGCCACCCTACGGGAGTGCTGCCAGTCGAGGTGAACGACATCGTGTTCGGCCTGCACGCCTCGCTGGCCACACTGATCACGGTGCTCCAGTGCTTCTTCTACGAGGTGAGTCGCCCCGTTGCCAGCGCAAGATGTAATGTGCACGTTCCTGACTGAACGACGCCCGCAATCGTGCTTTCGTAAAGTGAAGACTTCTCTCGCCTTCGTCTTTCTTGTGCGAACTGCAATAACTGCATCACATGGGAAGAGTAAACAAAAAAACGAAAACTACGTCGCTTGAAAGAAACAAAAAGGAGCATATATTCGCAGTAATTCTGGTGGCTAACTGCAACGATAAGAGTCACTAATTGGGAAAGTGCTACACAATGTTCCTTACTGCGTCCAGCGGCTGGTTCGTCCTGTCGCCGATGATTTCGCCCATGTGTCCTGCCCCTGCCTTAACCATTCCTGTAGGCCGTAGTAGTCTGCGCCAAGCGCATGGAAGTGTCAGGGTCACGCTGTCTCGGCGGCTGTTCAATTGTGCTGCCGTGGACAGGGTCGCGGGTGTAATTCCCGACCGCGGTTAATTCTCTCATTGCGCTGGCGACGGAATGCAAAAAAACGCTCGTCCATCGTGCTCTTCGGGTGCACGTAAATTAATACCCAACGTAGTAAAAATGTGGTTGAAAAAAGGAAGGAAAAAGAAAGATCCCTCCACTGTGGTGTCCCTCGTCGCCCATTTTGCAGCTTGTGCACATTAAACCCCAAAATTTAATTTCACGCGCAAGGGTGGCGACCCAAAGAAACAAAATTGCAGCGCCAGCGCCCCAACGCATGTATGTTCCTGGCAAAGTTTTATTTTGTTTTTGTTTTCTTCTCATTATTACATCTTGCAGAATTTTTCATACGCTTAAGGTAGAGACAGTACGCCTCTAGAGTCAGCGTTCAAAATTTTGACTCATTAGTTCACGTCTGAGAGCTTGCTTGATGACTGCCGGTGGTCGTGGAGACGGCAGTAATTGGAATAACGGTGGACGTGTGGTCGCCGTGGATTGAGTCTCGCTGTGTGGCCTGCGCAGAGGAAGGACCAGCGCATGTCCCTGGCGGCTCGGGCGCTTATGGGCATCGTGTGGGTCGGCGCGGCGCTCTACGGCGTGATAACGCTTGCGGCGGGCCGCCACTGGTCCAGCCCGTGGCTCTTCTACCTCTACTACTTCTCCTACTGCAAGCTCATCATCACGCTGGTGAAGTACATCCCGCAGGTAAAGTACCCGACCAGCTGTAGGCTAGCGATTACCACACCATGCAATCCGGCATTACTAGCTGAGCCATTAACCACCAACTAGCTCAGACCCGAACCATATTTTAACCTTATTGAACCATATTAATTAAGACTTCAACGTATATACTAAATAATTTTCAAGGGAAAAAATTGTCGTCCGCCCGCACGTAGCTACAAAGGAAACCCATTCGAGTTTCTCAGAAAACTCGAAGGGTTTCCTCCTTCCTGTGAGCTTCCCCAGAACGTCCCAGTGTCTCCAATTGTCCATTAATTCACCCTCCCTCGGCGGTCTGCTGGCCTCCTGGTTAGCTCGGATGGTAGAGCGAACGCCTCGGAAAGGTTTTGGTCTCGGGTTCAAATCCCGGACCAGGAGGAATTTTGTTTCAGCTGTGAGGCTTTCTTTTCGAGAAACCCGTATGGGTTTCCTTTGTAGCTTCGTGCTACAATGTGGGTGGATGACAATCTTTCCCTATCATGTTTACTTTCCTCTACCTTGCGGGCTTCTGCAGAACTTATTTGCCATACCAACTAGTATAATGGGCTGGGTTATTTTGTTACAACAAAGATAAATAACGCTGAAAGAGGAAGGGAGCTCGCTGTTCTGTCTTGAAGTGTCGTCCCGTTTCAACGATGTTCGCATCTGACAGCTTACAAAGCGGGTAACTGTAAAATACGATGTGTATGTTGCGAGCATTAGACTGGCATCGCGATACGCACGAAACCTTATCGTAAATCTTAAAGCAACTCCGGAACCTCCCATATCGCACTGTATGCTCTATAAGCACGTTACTGGCGTCGCTAACATCAATTCCGTCTCCCTTTGCAGGCCATTCTCAACTTCAGGAGAAAATCTACGATTGGCTGGAGCATCGGGAACATACTCCTCGACTTCACCGGTGGAACCCTGAGCATGCTGCAGATGTTTATCATCGCCTATAATTACGGTAATAACACAGTATATTGGTGGCGGTAATGAACTTAGTACACCAGTATGTTGAACATAGATATCAAACACCAAATGCACGGTGCTGTTCGCTCATGCATTTGTCATTAGCCGCCGCCTATTTGAATGTTTGCGTTAACGATCCGCCAGTGTATGTTCTTATTGGCGGCCCGAGCCTAACAACTCCTTTTTTTTTTTTTTTTGACGTAAGACCTGGTATTTTCGCTTGTCGTGTGTCCCGGTTTCTCGCGCGTGATTGAAGGCCATTTGTATCATATCAGGAAAAATGACGGCGACTGCTTGCTTGCTTAAATGATCGTTGGTTAGTCGGACGCCTGAATTTAGAGAGCCCGTAATCGCAGAAGCAGGTCGTACGCAAGAGCGGCTCAGAAAAGCAGGCGCTGGCCAGCGGCGACACCACACGTGCCATCACTTTCTAAGCGGGTTGCTTAGTGAGCGACACTTCTTACACGAACGAAGCGCGGTTAATAATCGTCTCCCAAGATGAGATACCCAACTTGTCATGCGCTGCCATTTCTCGAAACCGGATCCGTTCACGTTATTTGTGCGTTCGTTGTTTCCTCGAACAACGAGGGGCAATAAACTGTAACAGTGGTAGGTGGCTGCCAAATTGCGGCTGCCAGAAACGGCAGGAGCATACGGTAGATCACGAGGTGCGTGCAGGTGCCATCTGTCCCTCGAGGCGGCCGCTTGGACAGATTCCCAGCGTCTCTCGTGCCAGCTGTCTTTCTTTCGATAGTCGAATTGGCCCCGACGATTTGAAGAACAATACCGCGAGATGAGGAATGCAGCGCAACAAAAGCTCGAGACCTTGCTTGTCTGTTTGTAGGACATGATGAGCCAAGTCTTCGTAAGTGCACATTGTGTGGGGCGCGCGACGCACACGACTTCCTGTTCCCACCGAACGGTGCAGCGTGACTGCGACAGTCCTCACCGGATGCGGTTGAAACGGCGATACATTGCAAGCTCGCCTTCCGTTCTGTAAGAGCATGGTATTCAGGATCCTGCTTGACAAAATCTGCTATACATATATACTCGCAATGGACCGCGGAGAATTAGACCCGCAGATATCCTGCTCCAGCGGTTCCTCGCTTAGCAAAATTACATACATGCACAGCAAACAACGTGCTGGGTTCGCGGGTTCTGCGCCCAGCGACAGGCCGTCTGTTCGTTTTCTTTCACTTTATTTCACACCGCTGAAAAAAAAACGAAAATCCGGCTTCAGTCAGATCGCCTACGAGCTTCTCGCTTCTTATTACTCTTATAACGTGATTTTTCGCTTTGGTCATTCGTAACGCTGCGTGTTAGCTTCGCATACGTGAGGTCACTGTGTTTTCGATCAACGAGCATCTATTGCGAAAGCAGTGCGGCTTCAGCGCTCGCGGTTGTTGTGTGCCGGCTTTTGTTGGTTACGAACAGGTGCTCGATGATCCTTGCCCGCAGTGAAATAGCCCGTTAAAGTTCGCGGGCAAGATATATACAGTTCGAGTCGTAATAGTTCGTCGAAACAGAAGCCCGGAGATTTTCCGCACTTTGGAGCTAATCGCAATTTTGAAAAATCAAATTTCCCCGTAAGTTACACGAGAAATTATACTTCCGTCCCAGGCATCTATGCTTGATGCCTGGGACGCATTTCGAGTGTATGAAACGTCCCGTACTTATGACAAACTTAAGAACACAGTATTCCTTTTTTCGTAGTTGCCTGATAAGACACACAACCGGAAGTTTCGTGGGTGCGCAGGCTGACTGCTGCTACGATGCGCGCGGAACATCCTTCCTTGTCGCTGTGCACTGTTAGAGCATACATGGGCTGTGGATTGCGACAACTCCACACGTCTTTACTACGGTCTTCTCGCGGCAGTTTTCGCCTATGAGCGTTTGCGACGGTTATTACGCGTGAGTAGCGCTTCGCTTAGACTGCAGGGCGACCTTAGCTGCAGTAGCGTTCTCGCCTCACGCATTTGCCGTGCCAAGTGGCCAACGTCTGGCTCCGACACCTGCCTCCGCTTAAAAACGTTGGCCCGACGTTCTCACTCCGCGCCGGTTCACGCGAGGCGGGCTCCGCATCGCTCGACAGAGCACTGAAGCGCGATGCTAAACGCCCCGCTCCTTGGTGCCACTCAAGAGCGCGGAGGACTTGCACAAAACGGGCACTTGCGCACGTCCGTCTACGTGCCTGCTTTGGCGCGCTCTCATGCAGTGGTGCTTTCATGTTGGCGAAGAGAAAGTGCGAGTGCAGTTCTACTGAACACTGTATCAGTTGGCTAACAAAAGGTTTCGTGAAATGCAACAAAAGTGCTCGCTCTAGTGCCGGCCCTTAGGTCACGATGTTGCCCCCGAGACCAGCAGAGAGTCCTTAGGCACATTTTCTCAGCAGTCCGTTGCGTTCACAAAGCTTGTTACGCGCGTGACACCGAGCCTGTCCAGTTCCCGAGGGAGGCTTGGACGTGCTGCATGCAACCACATGGCGCGTATTTCTCGCGTCGCGTCGACGGGCGTCGGCGTGTTGCGTCCATTTTTGCATTACGCTGCGATAGCGTGACAACCCTAGCCAAAACCTTCTCACTCCCGTTATCTATTAAAGCGTATAGCAAATGACATGACATAGCCATGACAGCGGTGTTAAAAATTATGGGGCTTTAACGTGTCAGAACCACGACCTAATGAGGCGCGCCGTAGTGGAACACACGGGAAAGGTGAAATCGCACCAAATTTGACGAGGTTTGTTTCGGGTCAACGAAAAAGTTAAAATCTAGTGATGGTTGGAAGCGGGTTTTTGATCTAGGCTGGGAATTGCTTTATAAGGAATGTTAAAAATTGCAAATTTGCAGGAAAACGACACTATTAAGTTTACAACTCTGTAACTCAGCAATGAAAAATGATATCACAATTCTGTCACTTACATGTAATAGTCCATCTAAAGCGGACAAAACTGATGTTTTATACATGGCTTCTAAATACACAACTAATATGTAGGTAGGACTTTTGCAAAATTCTTGTAAACATTGCAACAAGCTCACGTAAGACAGAAATTAATATATCGAATTTGTCCGCTTTGCATTTTCTAACGGATGCAGTTTACAGAACTACAAGATTTCTTCTTGATGAAGAGATACGGATTTGTAAACTTTGTGCTTCTCTATTTTTTTTTTTTTGAAACGGCAACTTTCAGCAGTTCTTTATGTTAAATTTAGGCCCTAAATCAAAAGTTTTCTTCCAACAGTCACCAGAAACTAGAAAAAGAGACGTTGAAGAGCAATGCCGAGTAACTTTAAACTTGGAAGGCACTTTTCCGAAACGCCTTCTTTTTTCGTTCATTTGACGCAAAAGGTTTGTCACTGGAGGAAATGGAGACTGAGTTTTTAATGTCGCGCTGATAGCTCAGCCCCTGTGACGCCACAGATTTCAAGAAGTATTTTCTGGCATTTCAGCCGTTCTGGCGCATGTAATGAAAAGATAAATAGGTTGAGTCTAGTTTCTTCACAATGCCCAGTATTTTGCTGCTAAACAATTGGACATGGCGGACGCTCTCGAAATCCATGACGTCACACGGTAAGCTAGTGCGAGAACTTCACGTTGGCGTCGCCGCATGTCTTTCGTTCTTGCATCTTTCTTTTTTTCTTGCCAGGCCTCCTCCTGACTGTAAGAGTGCCCGTTCCGCTATTACAAAAACGCAGTTTACCAATATGGCTTTCATCAATATGGAACTATAGTGCTGGGTGGCATATGGCATAGTTTCCAACTACTACTACTAGATGGCACTCTGGCACTGCGATCGTTCAGCTGCCACGGGAAGCATGAGTAAAATACATGGATTTGTTTTAGTCTTCGTGCTCGTGGCCTCAGGCGCTCTTGTGGTGTCATTTTTTGTCATTTGTCTTTCCAAATTTGGAAGCAAACATTTTCGCTTAACACTGCAAGGCAACAATTCTGTGCGCATAGTAATTGAGAATTTTTGCACCTGCAACGCAATATTCTGTCGTTGAAGTTGATAAATTTGTGCCGTCTGAAGCCAGAAGGATGAAGTTTAGGCAAATGCATGAGGAACACGTGCATTGTTCCCATATTGGTCGAGTCGCCATGCGTGCAGCTCCCCTATACACTAGCATCATAGTTTCCTCTACAGTAACTTTTTGTTTGTAGGGAACTCCGTGGCATACCTGTTTGGGGAACACCGTACCCTTCATCCGCTTTCTGTGTCATCCGCCATCAGCGTCGCTCTTGATTTCCCACCTCGCAGATGACTGGTCGTCGCTGTTCGGGAACTTCACCAAGTTTGGCCTTGGCCTGATCAGCATCATGTTCGACGTGCTGTTCATGCTGCAGCACTACGTCTTCTACCCCAATGGCAACAGTGCGCTCAAGAAAGTGCCCCACGACGAACTTTAGGCACAGCCCGCGACTGCCAGCCTTCCGCCCTTCATTACATATGCATACGTACATTGCGTCGCTTTACTTACATGTGCCCTCCCTTCCGTAGAAAAAGAAAAATAAGGACTGTTGTACGTTTGTTTCAACTGTCTTGTGCTGTATATGAGACCGATTGCTAAAACATGTTTTTTTTTTACTTTCTATCCCTCTCGTGTTATATCCTATCAGGTGAGAAGTTTAAACGAAGTTGTGATACTTGGGTTTTAAATTTTTGCAGTCATAAACGTCATACGGAGCCCGGCTCATGTGGTGCTCGTTTTCGAAGAGCCCCTCTCAATTCTTTTCTTTTTTCGTATTTCAAGACAAACCTGCAGGTAACTGAACCTGCGCAAGAAACAACGAATATTCGTAACAAAAGTGTGATAACATGGAACCTTTCGCAGCTCTCTACTCAATTCCGAAGAGTGGATGTGCTTTTTTTTTCCGCGCTGTCCCACAAGAACATGTTATCGTTGTTTTCATTTTTCCTCATTGACGTACGACTCTTCTCCCGCACAACAGCAGAGATCTCGAGCTCAATTATGTATTTGTGCCGTCGATTGCGAAAGTGCGGACACGCCATGTCTCGCGAATGTTCCTTTACTATTCGTGTAAATCTTGTGTACGTTATCTACTGTACGCGCCGTTGGTGAATATAACACGGTTTCGAGAACAGCGTATACGTGTGGCGCTATCTTGCTGAATATTTTAAGTGCGCGTCGGACTCGTCACGCACGCGCGTACCGGTGCCCCTAATGTATACGCTCGGTCATATACAACGCCTACGACTGTTACCGCATAGACGCCGGCTCTGCGCTGCTGCTTGAACTCAGTAACACGTCTACCCTGTTCACGCGTGTACAGTGCTCACGGATTGAAATAGGACATTCGGAGCGCGTGGCCGTCGCTACATGCAGCGCCCCCCGTGGATGCTCATGGAACCAAGGTGCTGCATTGTGGTATAGCGCGAGGGGGAGAACATCTACAAAGCAGAATTGCTCCTTCCGGTCGCCAAGGGGCCGGCCTGTGGTTTATCACACTGCCTGCGTGGCGCTGCAAGGCTTGCGCGTTCGTCTGCCGACCGAAATGGTTCGGCGGTGCGCATTGCCCGTTTTGCGGCGGCGTCTGCTTGCGCATCTTGCTTGCGCGTTTTGGGCGATGCGGCATGCATGCTGTGCAATTAAGACACAGGATTCAGCTACGTGATAGCGCCGTACGTGCCTTTGTTGACATGATCAACACTTGTACAAAAGAAAATAAAGTTTATTTCGTCCGTTTTGTAACGACAAAAAAGAAAAGAAGCAGTCACATGCCTGTCCTCGTGCAACATTTAAACGAAGTCTCAGTATTTTGTTAGTTCGCCCCTAGCAGCGAATACGGCGGCCATTCTGCGTGGCAAGCTTTCGTAGAGGCTATCGCCCAAGGAAGAAGGCGCTAGCTTCTCCCATTCTTCTTGAAGAGCCGACCACAGGTTGTCCGAAGAACACCTGTGGAGCGGCTGACGAGACAGGGGCTTCTTTATTTCAGCCCATACATTCTCAATAATATTAATTTCCGCACCTTGCGGAGGCCTGTTCAACACCATCACACACTTGTCTTCCAGCAGGCGAGTCACGGATGCTGCGGTGTGAACTGGGCTCCGGTCGTGCCTGAAGTAATAAACAAGCCGTCTTTAAATGGGTCAACCAGGGCGTACGGCATAAGGACGGTGTCGAGGAGGTCTAAGTGTGCTGCGGCATTAAAGCGGCCGTCCAGGCGTACAAGCAGACCCAAGCCTTCTTTGTAAATACACCCCCACACGTTGACGCTACATCGACCGCTGCTTGCAACACGATGCAGATTTGGGGTGTCGAACCTGGCTGAAGGAAGCGGAAAGAACACAAGACATTATTTTACTTCACTGCGATTGATAACCGCGACGACAGGGGTCTGCCTCTTGAATGTTGGCAGAATGCACTGCCTTTAGTGACCATTTCTACGAACTGCTTGTGTCCAACCCACGAAACAAGGCGCTGGTGAAAAGTTTTTTGGCGTGCGCTCTCTCCTCGTGGTAGCGGAGTGCACGGAATATAAAACCTAGTTTTTGATGAAAACGCATGCCTAGCCGCTACATACCATCTATCCCATCTATCATGCGCTACGGGAATGCAAAGAAAGATAAACATTGGCGGATTTTTTTTAGTGAAGCTGTGTAACCCCCGATTTGTGAAGGAGTCCACCTGCATCGTGCTTCGTGTCCTCGACGCTCGCTGCTGCTGGTCCCATTTTTATGTAAACGTGCTCTCGTCCGTAAAAGGACATTCTGCCACACTTCCGCTGTCCAGGACTGATGCTCCTGTGCAAACAGCAGTCTTTTGATCCTGTTTTCTGAAGAGATGAAGGGCTTAATCGCCGCCACACAACTACGAAGGCCACTTGTGTGAAAGTTCTCGCATACTACTTGTGTGCTGGCTGCTAGCCCCAGGTCGTTTCGTATTTCTTTCGCCGTCATCTTCGGGTTTCGTCTCGCTGCTTCAACTATACGCTCGTCGTCAGAGTCGGTCGTGACCTTTGGTCGGTGTCCTCTGGGCAGATTTGTCAAGCAAGTATCCGTCCTGAAAGCCCGCCTAATCCTGCTCACCGACGAGCGGGGGCGTACAGTCATATCGGCGATTTGTTGCTGCGGTAAACCTGTTGCAGAAAGTCACAATCTGCATCCGTTCCGAGATGGGTATGCCTGGCATTGCTGGTCGTGTCTGAAACGGAGGCGCGTCTTGTGTTCACGATATATAACTACCTGTGGCGCGGCTTCTGCTGACGTCAGTGCGATCAACGATGCCGGGTGTTTTCATTTCGGGGCTCAATAAAGAAGGCAGTTTCTCGTCGGCTACTCCACAGGTGTTCGCACGAAATAAGCTATTCTTTTGTACAGATGTTTATCACATCTACGAACGCACACAAGGCGCAATCTCGCAGCTGAATCCCGTGTCTTGCTTCGCATCGCCAAAGCGCGTGCAATGAGAGCGTCGTCTGCTCGCGCAGGTGTGCACCGTCGAGCCATTTCAATCGGCACACGAAGGCGCGCAAGCCTTGCAGCGCCACACTGGCACTATGTTAAACCACAGGCCGGCTCGTCGGCGACCGGAAGGAGTAATTCTGCTCCGTATATGTTCTCCCCCTCGCGCTATACCACAATGCAGCACTTTGGTTCTATGGGCACCCACGAGCGGCGCTGCATGTAACGACGGCCACGCGCTCCGAATGTCCTATTTCAATCCGTGAGTACTGTACATTACCATTACCATGATGGGCCATTTAAAGAAGTATCCCGAGCTGGCTTTGCAATAGTTTCCAAAGCGTTGCGGCTAACTCAGTGTTAAAATGATCATTATTGGGCAGCTAGCACATTGTTCCTTCTCTTGTGATATAAAGGATTAAAGGAAGGACTTCGCGCGGGTCAGAACAGCGCACTGAAGCCAAGAAATAATAAGGGTTTCAACAGTGCATCTGCCGCCGTGTACTGGGCAATGTGCTTTACGATATAGCCGGCTTGGCACTTTTCCAAATGGTCCGTTCCACCTGTTCTTGTGATTATAATAAGCAATATTACGGAACACCGTATCGTATCCGCACTCATAATACAGAAAACATTTCATGTCATTTGTGTCCTCATAATCAGACCGTGGTTTTGGCACGCAAAACCTCATCATTTATTTTTTAGCTTTCGGGTTCTTTTTCTTTCTTTCCTCCGGACGGCCGGCGCCGCCGCTGCCGCGGACGTGAGCGCCATCTAGTGGTGTTTCAAGCGGGCTTCCTCCGCTTCCCTCCTCGCGCTCTCTTCGCTATCGCCTTCTTTCACCCCCCTGCGCTCCGACTTCTCTCGGTTACGTCGACGCTCAACGCAAGAACGGACGATCAAGAGCTGCGCTCTAAAGCTGAAACATTCATCCGATACAGGAGACCCAAGTGTGTGCAGTAAATGTGCAACACTCTCGTTGAGCACAAGAGGCTAAGTGGCAATCTTGCCTATACTTCAGCGGTTATAGAGGGAATGAGATGCACACAGAAATAAATGCTCCTCTTGTAAGACGTTCTTCGTTTGTTTGCTGGGTCTGCTTGCTTTGTTTGTTTGGTTTGCTTTGTTTGTTTGCTTTGTTTGTTTGTTTGTTTGTTTGTTTGTTTGTTTGTTTGTTTGTTTGTTTGTTTGTTTGTTTGTTTGTTTGTTTGTTTGTTTGTTTGTTTGTTTGTTTGTTTGTTTGTTTGTATAGGTCACGGTCACCGTGAACCACTCGTCGGCTCATTTGCTGCACTGCGGCAACTCCGTAGCGCTGAGAAGCAACGCAAATCCAACTGAGCTGCGCAGGCAACGGGTGATACATCGCGCCCAGACAAAAAGAAGAAAAGAGGGAAAGAAAATCGAGTAATAACCCCGCGGTACAAAGGAAATCTCATCATTCGTTGCCTCGGTAACGGCGACAGGTTCGGAAAAAAAAAAGTGGGAGAAACAGCGCGAAGCTGGGGCCGACGAGGTTTCGGGGAAAAAAGCGCGAAGCTGATCGTCCGAGCCAGGATGTCATCGCCACACCGTCGGGAATCGCGTCGTAACCGTCGACAGGCCACCGACCATCCGGGAAATTTCAAGGTGGCAGACAATGAACCTCTGGCTACGCTTTCCCTCGCAGTGCCCCGCGACCGGAGCATCAAAAGATTTGTGAGGCTATTAAAAAGAAAGAAATGAAATGAGAGACCGTATAGCTTCGATATTGATTGCACGCATTTGTCCCTGCTCCTTGCGAAAGACGCACGTCACTTATGGTTGCATTGTGTGGCGCGAAGGCGACAACGTACAATGCAGCAGTGTGCATGCAGCAGGATTTTGCGGGAAGTGAAATTGGATTTTCAATTTCACAGTACAGCGTGCGCGCATCGTGTCTTTTGAAAGCCCATGCCTCGCACCCGAATCTCTGGCAGGGGATAAACGCGGGACATTGGCAAAGTAGGTGGTGCCTGTACGCATTGGCGAATGCATGTTCGCCTCGGGACAAGATATTTTTCGCGCGAAGAGACGCATTGCGCACTATTCGTGGGCTGTCCCGAGGCGGGAGCCGCCATGTTGCGAAAGCGGCACCCAGTCAGGCTGCAGGGAGATCGTGTTGAAATCCAGCATAAATATTTCAGTAACTGAGCTTTGTTCTCTTTGTCCTTGCAAAGATGCTATCGCAATTCTGTGAAAATAAGCTTATGAGGTACGCTAGGTAATAAGACCTCCCCCTGCTCATGCATGGACCAACTTATAGACTATTAGCCTGTAATACTCAAGAGCTGACAAACATCTGGACAACATTAAAAGCCTATGGCCAATCGCGCTGACATCAACGTTTCTTTTTCAAGCTAATAGAGCGAATGCTGGCATCTCGCTTAAGCTGGTGGCTCGAAACCCTGGGCGGGTACCATCCGGCTCAGGTATGCTTTCGTCCAAACTTAGGAACTGAAAATGGTCTCGAGGCACTATCTACACGTATGTTATGCATCGGCCGCACCTCATCCATCCGCTCATTGCTGTTACTCGACATAAAAAACGCGTACGATAATGTCAGTCATTCAGCTATCCTTGAGGCACTCCGTTGGATTCATTGCCCAGAGCAGGTGCACAACTTTGTAGAGGCATTTCTTCATAACCGCACATGTAGTATCCGTGTATATCCGGCCAGATGTTTGGTCGTTTCTCGTCACTTCGAGGATCGCGACGTGACTCTGTGCTGGATCCGTTATTATTCAACCTTACACGGATTCCATTCACCTGGACCCTAGAGCGACCATCAAAGATACGCTACCTGAAATAGGCTGATGATATTTCCGTATAGTACTCCCACCGAGATTTGGATATCCAGGGACGTGCTTTACAAGATTTTCTCGGTGTGACTGCTAATATAGGTGCAAAGCTATCGGCCCTGGTGCTCTCGCTGGAAAAGACAGCCCTGATCTCAGTTACTAATCGTCGGGACCGTCGCCGGCCACAAAGAAGACCCCTTTCTCTTAACCTTAACTGTTGTCCTGTTCCCTACACGGAGTCTTTCCGCGTTTTAGGCCTCGCTATTGCGGCCTCCTGCTCGGCTGCATAATGGATGAGAGAAGCACGCCGTCGCTCAGCCCAGCTGCTGCATCTCGTTAGGCGCATCTCTTCAAAGGCTGGCGACGCTAGAGCTGGGATAGCCGGATTACTCGTCCGCAGTATATGGCATGCCAATACTTGTTTAACAAGCACAGTTTCAACACACTGGAACCGGTAAGAGATGGAAAACAGAGATGCGATACGAACCCATCAGCTGTCTTCCGCGCCTCATTCCTATTTCTATTCTGCAAGCGAAAGCGGGCCTCAACACGTTAGATCAATTAGTTCATCAGCGGCACTCGTCCCATCGTCTCATGCTTTCAACTCGTCCAGCAGTTCAAGCCCTACACCCATTACATGGGAAAACACGCCAATCCTCCGTTGTGGGGCCATGTCGACCTATCACCGTGGTGGCGCAAACAACTAAGAAACTACAAGCCTCTAGGTCGCATCGGTAGCCCAAACCCACGACCAACTCAACAGCTGTCATCTGCCAGTGTTGTCTGGGCTTTTGCCGACGCCAGTTCCACTGGTCAAGTAGTTGCTATTGCGCTAACCTGTCCTGCCTTAGTCCTGTCTAAAACATGCCTCTATCATGTCCCACTTGCGCCGCCGTCTATATTTCATTTATCAACACTGTTGGCCGAAGGCCGTTACAGGGTGGTTGCAAGACAAACGAAACAAGATAGCAGTGCTGCCGCCGTCTAGAACAGACCAAATAAGGCATATACACAGGAAAAGGCGCAAATTTTAGTCTAGCTGCGTTCTGAAAGCAGAGGTAGGTTGAGCTTCCTGAGCAAAAAGAGGCAAAATACAAATTACAATAGGGTGGTATTAAATATACCACAGCCGCTGGATTAATCATGTGTGTTACAACCAGGAACATAAGGGATAACACGGGGAAGGCGGTAGATGGAAATTCGAGACGATGAGCAAAATGAGAACTCCTGCTTTCACCTTGTTCTCGTTTTAACCAGGAACATAAGTTAGACAAACTACCATTTTTAAAGTAGCAGCTATGTACTTCTAGCCGAGGTAAGAAGTTTTGTTAGTGTGATTTCAAATCTACTTAGACTTTCTACCGTTAGTAATTCATGTGGCAGCGCGTTCCATTCCTCTATTGTTCTGGGGGAAAACGAGTACTTATGTGCATCTATTCTTGCTGAAATGGGTTGAATTTGCTCTAGGTTGCTGCTTCGTACTGTTCGAGACAGACGCTGTTTTATGTACTGCTGTGTATTAAGGTTAAACCAGTTGTGGCGAATCAGATAAAGAAATTTCAGTCTAGCTATCCTTCTGCGTTCTGAAAGTAGAGGTAGGTTGAGCTTCCTGAGCATTTCAGTTACGGAGTCGGTTAAACCATATTTTGACAAATCGAATCTTGCCAATCTTCTTTGAAGTTTTTCAATTCTGTCTACAATGTTTTTTTAACATATCCCACACGACGCTCGCGTACTCAAATGTGGGACGAACAAGCGTTAAATATGCAGCTAATTTAGTTTGTTGAAAAGCAAGTTTTAACTTTCGCCTCAAGTACCAGAGCTTTTTCCCAGCTGATGAGCATATGTTGTTTATGTGTGCTTTCCAGTTGAGGTCACACAATATAGTAATTCCAAGGTACTTAATGTGATTTTTCCGTCTTATGACCTTACCATCTATCTCATAATCGAAGGAGTGTATATTTTTATCTTGTTGGTTAACCTCATATACATAGTCTTGCTGTAGTTTAGTTTCATTTTCCACTTATTGCACTAGTCACTAATACTTTTTAATGCGGAATTTAAGGCGATCTGGTCATTGCGGCTGGAGTCTATGGTATACATTAAGCAGTCGTCCGCAAGGAGTCGAACTTTGATAACGGGGTTAATCTGGTCTGCAATGCCATTTATATAACTGAGAAAAATGACAGGGCCTAGCACCGATCCCTGAAGGTCTCCTGACGTTACAGGCAACACTCCGGATTTCGCGCCATTCAATTCCACAAACTGTGTTCTTACTAAATATGATTGAATCCATTTGACAATGTTAATGTTAACGCAGAGACTAAGCAGTTTATCAAGAAGTTCTGGGTGTAGAACGCGGTCGAACGCTTTTGAAAATCGAGGCAAAATTGAAATGGGCCTATAATTTTCGATGCAGTGCCGGTCGCCGGATTTATAATAGGGACAACTCTAGCTATGAGCCAGTCAAATGGCAATTGGTGCTGCTCTAGGGACGCCTTCAATATGAAACAGAGGTACCTAGATATACATTCCGCATATCGTTTTAAAAATTCATTTGGGATGCCACCAGGACCGGCTGATTTTTGTACGTCTATGTTAAGAAGTAGTGCAAATATTCCCTCCTCAGCTAAAACAATGTCTGGCATAAGCAACATAACCTCCGTGCGGTTCTTGTCAAGGTCAGTGGAAGATGGCTCCGGTGGAGCGAACACAGAATGAAAATATTCATTATATTTTTCAGCAATTTGTGCACAGTCGTTAATTATATTGCCACCAATACAGACATATTGTGTTTGTTCGTGCGACAGGGCAAAGTGACGCCAAAAACGTTGCGGTGAATCTCTCATGAAATTGGGTAACGTCTGCGAGTAGAAGTATTCCTTTGCCGTCACGAGCATGTGCTTAAGGGTTTGGGAAAGCTGCGAAATATCCATTTTGTTCCTCTCTTTATTCCTACTTCTGCGTCTTATTCTTCGTTTAAACTGTACTATATTGCGGGTAATACAAGGATTGCGCTTTTTCACTGCCTTGATTCGTTTTGGCACGAACTTTTCCAGACAGTAGTTCACCGTATTCCTAAACCTATTCCACATGATGTTGATGTCAGTCGCCCCATCGAACGAGTACAGTGACATTTCAAGACAGTCCAAGATTCTAACACTGTCGGCATTACTATTATCTCTTATACAGATAGTTGGTCTCTTTGAATTCTTCGTCGGGAGGGCTTCCTTTACACAAAGCAAAACCAGTTTATGATCAGAAATTCCACCTTTGACGGAAACACCACAATCTGGTACATTGCTTGAAATGAGCACAAGATTAAGTAAGGATTCCGAGGTCTGTATAACTCTAGTACTTTCAGGAACTATTTGCCTGAGGTCGTAACTGAAAGTGAAGTATAACAAAGTTTCACAATGGGCAGCATCTGTTGTGCCCACTGCAAGGTCAGCCCTATCTATTCTCGGTAAATTGAAATCTCCTGCAATAATGACACGGGTGTTAAGAGGAACATTGTTGCACATATAATCTTGAAGGCATTCTAAAAATGAAATAGGAGCATCCGGAGGTCGATAGGCAGCTGCAATAATAAAAGGAATGCCTAGAAACACTGTTCTAAACCAAATACTTTCAGTATTAGGGCATTCATCCGAAATGATCAGCTCTATGTCTACTTTACAAACAACTCCACCACGCTTTCCGCGGTCCTTGCGGATGATGATATAACCAGGGGAGGGGGGGATTGATTCGCAGTCTTTTATTAGGGGGTGTAACCAAGTTTCTGTGACAACAACGACATCTGGCTTGTACAGCTTAAGAAGGTGTTCACATTCGACGGTCTTGTTTGCCAGGCTACGAACGTTGATATTAACCAAGTTGAAATCCCTGGGTGTGCTTTCTCTTTGTCACTTTGTTGTACGCGAGCTATATTCGCCTACAGCTACAGGCTGTATATATAGCAGTAACCATCTCGCGATCGAAACTACCACAAGAACCATCAAAGCTAGTTATATATGCTGATTCGGCCCAAGCGGTGAAAGACCTTCGCAAGATATTGAACAGATCGCCTTTCGCCGAAAAAGTGCATCGTGAAGTGTTGACGTTTCCGTGCACGGTGTGAATTGTTTGCATACCCCTTTCATCTTCACCACGATACATCCAGGCAGACGCAGCCAGTCACCAACCTCCATTGAAGTAGCCCCTGCTGCTCTTCGCGCAAACACCTCACGCTCATATGGCTATCAAAGAAGGAGGACCTTCGGCTCTCCACACGAGCATTGATAAGTCCATGTGGATCAGACCACCCGCTCTTTCTCTCCCGCCGCGAGGAGGTTGCGTTAAGAAGGATACGCGTGGATGCTGCATTGATGCCAACTGCAACCTCTCTAAGAGCTCCGGACCGTAGGCCTGCGTTCGGAGCGACCTGTCCCTTCTGCCCTCGCCGAGCTGCCCTCGCAGATTTAGCGCACCTCTTGTGGAATTGTCCAGGACTCTACTGATCAAGGTGCCACTAACTTTCAAAAGTAGGACCTCACCCAAGCTGCCCACCTGACGACCATATGTGGATCTATGGTCCGCACCGTAGATCCTTGTTAGATTTGATCGGACTTGACCAACTATACGTGTGCATATAACTTGCACGCACCAAACGTTCTATGCTACAGGGAAAACCTTCGAATAAAGAAAAAAGGATCTGGGATAGCCTAATATCTAGTATCTAGTAGGATCTAGTAACGCAAAGTATATATGATCTGTCACGGTATACAGTTGTTGGACCGTAGCCTGATTCAGACGCCGAAGCGAGAGCGCTGTGTGCAGTGCGATATAAGAGTACTTCGACGTCATCACGTCATCGTAACGAACGGTAACTGACAGCCCTTCACTGGCATAGCGCCCCCACGCCTCCGTTATGGATAAAAAATGCAAGATGAGTGACGAAACGTCGGCGCGCGTATGCCGCAACTCGAAGAAAACCTGGACGTACCTCGGCGCAACTGCGTTTCTTTGTGGCATTTCTGGGCGCCATGCAATATCGATGCCATGTTGTGTCCCCGTAGCGGTACGTGTCACTGCATGCCTCACCCTGAGGCACCGTAGCCAAGCAACAAGGGCAGCAGGCACCGGCCTGCAGCTTTGTGACTCAAACTTCGCAAAGCCTTCTAGAGTCGGCCGACCGACCGACCGACTCTTATGGACCGGAATTAGGTTAAAGGAAAGTAAGATATCGAAAGAGTACCCACGCACAATAGAGAGAAATATATAGGAAAAAAGGGTAAATGAAATGCAGGGAAGTTTGCGAGTACTGTTCCCGGTTGGCCGCTCTGCAATGAGGAAAAGGGGAAAGGAGAGAAAAAGATTAGGATAATTGGAAAGAAAGTCGATTGTTTGTGTGCAGTGTGGTGTCGGTGACAATATAAGAAAACTTAGAAATGTCTCCTCCTCATTCTGGTCCTGTCGTTTAGCGCTGTTTGAATATCATTGTTACCATGCAACACCAACTCGCCCAATCCGCTGCCCTTCTGCAGTTCATATTGTGTATACTAGCGTATACGCTAAGTTGCATGTGCAGTACCTGCCGCAATGGTTCAGCGGTCATGGTGTTATAGTGCTGAGCATGAGGTCACAGGTTCGGTTCCCCACCGTGTCGGCCCCACTGTGATGTGGGTTGGAACGCTAAGACGCTCCAGCACTTATATTTTGGCTCACGTTGATCTCCGCGGCGGTCAAGCTTAATCCGGAGCTCCCCACTAAGGCGTTTTTTATGGACGCAGTCTTATAAAACCCCATCAATTATGCAATCAACCGTGTGCACCATCGCTGCTCCTATGGCATGCACTGATCCGCTTGTCTGTTACTTCACGATTGCTGATTTAAGCGCGGAAAAAACCCGGAGCGTTCATAATAGCGTTTATGATCTATTGGAATTAAGTTTTAGTTACGGATTGTTCAGAAAACAAATTAGAACGAATTAATTAATGTACTAATCACTGTGCTGATTACGCTGTAACTTAAATATCATGCTTTCTGGCCACGGACAGTACGACTCCGGGGCCAGAAATAAGGCCGAGCAAGCTGTTCTAATATTTCTTTATGTGGAACGATGTTTGGCCTTTGTGTGGCGTTAACAACGATGACCCAGTACAACGTAGAGATAGTAAGTTTTTTTTTTGTTTATTAACGTATTTTAGCGGCGGCGGATGTATCTGAATGTTCTATAATTAACTGCTGCCAAATAATTTAATTATCTAATGTCTTAGATTTACCTACCTAATTATTTCCTTCAGGGTGCATGTAGCAGTTGCGGAACTGAAGCTAACGTCATGTCCACTTAGACATGCACACTTACCAGGAATCATTAATTAAAATGAAAGCTCCCTATTTTGCCTACTCAGGCCAGTGGCAGCGCTTCAAACTATGTATGTTACACGCATACATATCATCGGTTATACCGAGAAAGAGCGAGTGTAGCAACCAGAGAGCGTGAAAGCGGGTGCACGTTCAAGGGCGGCGTCTGTTCTCGGCCAACGACGCCTGCCTTCTCCGGATACGACCAAGGCCGGGTGGCCTGGCGGGGGACAACGTCCTCCCCCCGATATCATCTTGGCGAAGGGCTTCGAACCAGCGCCACAACAGAGGGCGCACCACAGAAACGCCCCCGTCTGGATCTGAGCGTGGGGCAGCGTGTGCGTTATCACGCATGCGCGCACGAGCGAGCAAACACGTAAAACGCGTGAGTTATTCGCAAATGAAAGCACTTGGCGATTTCTTCCATTCTTTTTTGTGTTTGCCTCAAGCCACAGTTGTGGACGAGGAAATCTCCGAGCATTGAGTGACTTCTTCGAAAGAAAACATGGAGAGGGCGGGAGATGGAAATTCAAGACGATGAGCAAAACGAGAGCAAGATGAAGGCAAGAGCCAACGTTTCGACAAGTGGACTTCAATTCAATTCTTCAATTCTTCCAAGGAAGTAATTCGGGTCGATTCTTGTTCCAAACATTTTATGAGAACCTCTGCCAGCGGTCTCCCAAACGTTATTGTCGGTCCTTCAAGAGAATATTCATTGACCGCTGTGGTCTACTTGTGGCAATACTAATGGTATCCGTTTCTTTATCTCTTTGTCATTGCAGCTGGTTACTGTTGCCGGAGCTACTGCTTTTACTTTTACTCGTATCTTTTGCGGACATAAGAATTTATGCATGTCCAAAACAAATTGATTGATTGATTGATTGATTGATTGATTGATTGATTGATTGATTGATTGATTGATTGATTGATTGATTGATTGATTGATTGATTGATTGATTGATTGATTGATTGATTGATTGATTGAACAAGCAAGCGGGTGTCCCAGAGGAACAGAGGAGCTAGCAGAGATGCCGCATAGTGGAACCCCTAACTAAATTTTTGACGGCCTGGAATTATTCGACATGCGCCTAAATCTCGGAACACGAGTGTTCTTGAATTTCGCGCCCATTGATCAACTGATCTGCTTAGTCTAGTTGCTTTGGTGGCACAGAATAAGTACAGCTCAGTCAAGCTTCGCTAGTTCGCACTGGCAATGTTTATCCCTTCTTGATTCGTTTTATTTCACACTGACGCAAGCCGACTTTCCCTTTCCGCCACCGTACCACAGCCACATCCGACGCCCCGTGAAAGGCGCTCGACGCAGACGCAGCATTTTGCACGAGGTGGGAGCGAGGCGTTCCTCCTAATTGTTTTGCCAATTGCGTGTCGCGGCGGGCTTCGCGGCGTGGACTCGTTAGCGGTGTCGCTTGTGTCAACGTGACGCCTTCATTCAAGGTTGGCTGGCGTTTTTATTCGCGCAGTCAGGGACACGACGACACTCGGGTACAAGGTTGCCCTCTCTCTTCCCTTTCGCCGCCGACGAACGCTGTTCGCGCGACATGTGATCGGAATGAGAGTATGACACAGTTTGTGTGGTCGGAGACAGATCGGAATGAATGAAACCACCGCCCGGCAAAATCCTGTTGATACCGTAGTGGTGCAAGGCCTTGTTAATTATGAACACGGCTCCGGTACGCGATGGTGTCCGTATGCATAGCAATGTGTGTGGTCGGCGGAATCATCATTCTTTTCGACACGTTTTCATTTGGTAAAAGCAGACAAACACTTCGAGGACAGCGTCTCGCCGCTGGTCTCTGAAGCATCGTGAGAATGTGCGCACTGCTCACTAAATCAGATCCGTGGTAACGCCTACGGATAACGCTGGCTGGACCTTGCGAAAGAATGCCAACGATAAGCACAGCAGAGCTTTCCGGGCGCACGCCCACTCTGCAAATTTTTCCGATCTTCGCTTCGTCGCTTTGTCTACGCGATAAGGCCCAATAGGCTGGCATCTTCTATCTTTTATCCCACTCCGGCTACACAGTTCGGATAAGCGCCGCGCAATCCGCACAGAGAGACGCAAACGCTACGTTGCCGAGAGCGCACGGCGTACAGAGCTCGCAAAGCGCGGCCGATGGGAGTCACGCGACACTCACTCACTCATTTGTCAGCCCGCTGACTCTCGCTCCGAGACGGGGCCGCTTCAAGCGACGCCGAACGGTGTCGACGCAGGCTTATAAGTGGTGTAAGCGCTCGAATACGCTCGTTCTTGCCTGTCGCGTGTAACTGCGCAGTAGCAGCAGCCTTTGCAACGCTGCACCGAACTGCTGTGCGTCGGCGTGCACGCAGCGAACAAGGGGCAGCCCCGGTCTGCCGCGAGGCGTCACGCGACCGCCGCCACTCGCTTCCCAGGCGGCGACATCGGCGGACGATCTCGCGCGCATCGGTGGAGTCAGCTGACACGGCTGATCACGTGCGCTGCCGTCCCTTCCTGCCGGGCGGCTCGGCCTGCTCGGCGCCAGGAGCTGAGGCCCTGCGGCGACGGAAAGGTTCGTTTTCTCCGTTCGGCTGGCGCGCTGCGCGCACATCCTGGGGGCGTGCTCGGCGTAGCTGCGCTAAATAACTCGGCCCTCCTCGTCGTTGCTTTCACGTCGCCTTTGACGCCAGTGAGATTTTTATGAGGTCATTTTGCACAAGCTGCTGTCATTCGTTGGTAACCTTACAAGTTGATAAGACGTAACGTACAACGTTCGTGTATCCAACAATAACGGCGATTCAGAAACGTGATCGACTGGATGGATATATTCGCTTATGGCCACGCTAAGCTCGCTGCGGCTGCACGATGCAGCTTTTAGCCGAGTTCACTCCGCCGGTAGCACACTAAACATTCGACGCTGGCTGTGCGATACTGCCTTTGCTGCTGCCATTTAATACACCCGTGGTTGCTTAGTGGCTATGATGTTGGGCTGCTAAGCACGAGGTCGCACGATCGAATTCCGGCCATGGCGACCACATTTCGGTCGGGGCGAAAACACCCGTGTACTTCATCTGCACGTTAAAGAACCATGGGTGGTCCAAATATGGCACTCCCCCACTATGGCGTACCTCATAATAAAATCGTGGTTTTGGTATGCAAAACCCCGTAATTTAATTTTTTTTATATACTGCTAGAATTAAGGAGTCATTCTTACCCGGTAAAGAATAAACAGCGCACAGGTGCGGACAGCTGTGCTCGGGTTTCACATGCTCAAAGCAGTGAGTCATACTCGAGGCGCGTGTTTCCGTGGCTGTCTATCTGTGCTCTCTGGATTGTGCCGTTCTCAACCGCGCGCGTACATGACTGCAGATCTCTCTCTGCTGGCAGCACCCAACCCTGTTTTGTCACACTTTTTTGTCACGCTTTTTTCTCACACGCATTTTGTCGCACTTTAAAACACCTGTACAAGACTTTCCCCTTTCTCCGTTTCAGTTCCAGCTTGTGCGATAGTCTGTCCGCGCTTATCTAATCGGCGTTACTCCTTTCTCATCTTACCGTGGTACCATTAATCTTTCGTTTGTATCTCTCGCTGCTCCGCCCTCAGCGCTGTCTGCGAACGTCCGATGTCGCCTTGTTTGCCTGGTTTTGTCTGGAATAAGAGTGAAATGGAATACAAGCAGTTACTCCTTCAATATGGGTCTGCAGGTGTACCTATCCTCTTAGAGTGAACAGTGCCAAGCTGTAAGAAGTGATGAAACATAAAATGGCTAACAGCGAACCCTTTACAAAAAAAAGAAACAGAACAACAACAAAAACCACGAATAGAGTATCGCACACAATGTTATTTATCGGGACAACACAGAGGCTCAAAGGAAGATTGAAACTTGAAGCGATGAAGCGTCAGGCATGGGAGGTAATTGTTAGACAACACTTGTCTTCTTCGAGGCAACAAGTGCAACAACTCTCATGCCCTAACGAAGACAAGTTTAATTGTCTAAATGTTGCCTATCAACCTGACGCTTCCCTTGTTTGGTCGCCGCGTAATTACTGAGTACGACAGTTAGCCAATCGTGCACTTTGCTGAGTAGGCGAGCTCTACCGCCGTTATCCGCAGTTTGGGCTGTGTATAGCAGCATCTAACTGAGTTTTCTGACTGCGCTCATTTAAACGCCTCATTTAAATTGAGAGGAGCACGACAGGCAACGACATATAAATCACGAGGCGTCCCCGTTTCATCGGCGTCTGTTATCTTTCTCCCACGCAGTGTGTTTAAATGATGGTCCCAGGTGACTAATAGCTATACAGCTATCGCTATTACGGTGGAGAGCATAGGCATAATAGTCTGCGCTCCGGGAAAAACTGTATAAGCACGTGATGTTACGCTTCTTTTTCCCCGCTCTATTATAACCGCACGATACGCACTGAAAACAGAATCGATTAATAGAGGGCGCTGTATTACATATCCCCAACTCTTATGCCAACGCGGCTCGCTGTCGTGCCTGAAAGAGTGCTATACAGACAATGAACTGGTACTTAAGCGCCTCCCCCCCCCCCCCGTTCAAGCCCCATAACGCGCAGCTGATTCCGTTCTGCGCGAGCTTTCATAGCAGCTGCTGCGTGACCTACAGTAGTTACAACCCCCTCCTTTTCTTCTTCTTACGGCCGCACGGTAGTGCGTCCCTCGGCGTACTAAGCGCAGCTGGCAACTGCCATGGTGCGCGGACTTGCTGCGCCTCGACGGAGGCGGAAATCTTCCTCTGGAGCCGCCGGAAATATTTGAAGGTCAGCTTGCGAAACATGGGAGGTTAAGGACCACGTAACGAGCGATGAAGCCAAAAATGATGTGAGTAACGTTAAGAGGCATGAAGACAGCAGTGTGGAGTAGAGAGCGAACGGCGGTAGCCAATATTTTAGCCGAGATTAAGAGGGAAGAAAAGGAATTGGTGCCATGGCCATGTAATGCGGAAGCAGTGCTTCCAACTCCCGGAAAGCTTTCATATAGATATGGGGATGTTGGTCATTGTTTAGTCAAATAAGGAAAACTGTCCAAATCGAGGGACATTTTTGCGACATGGCATTAAAACGGTGAAACTACCAACGCGATGGGGCGTTTTGATTTCAGTTATATGCAAATTATCTTCGTATTAGCGTGCGACCTATGACTTTTGATAGTACAGTAGCTCAGCGAACGCATTTTCTCAGGGAACAACAGTGTGTGGAGGCCATGTGCCCTTTCCCGAAGTGCTGCTACGAAGTGCTGTCGATGTCTGTACACTCTGAATGAAATATCTATCCGTGACCGGCGCAAAAAAAACGTGTGCTGGAACAGCAAACAACGGGTCACGGGCAAATCTGGGCGTATGCGGCGGACGCATTATACCCAGACCGACAACGCGGTCGTGGTGGTAAATAACAGCCGTCTACGGGCGCCTATGGTAAAATTTATCTGGAAATGTCCATAGCCGGAGTTGCCTTAACAAGAGTCCCATTCGTCTCAGTTATGTGCTCGGGCGAGTTTTGCTTTAGAGGAAAGATAAAAAAATTAGCTGTGTATCTGTGGTTTTGCTGCGTCAATACACGGCATTAAAAGATGTATTCACATGTAGACATTAGTGTCGGGAAGTTGCACACTGTTTTGACATTGTTACATTCTGTAAGGGTGGTCGGGCGCCCGTCACCCTTACAATTCGAAAAAAGTCCCGTGTAATCTTGGCACTTTGGTCTGGTTGCAAAACAACTTTGGGCAGCCATAAAGTATACATACGTGCGTTGACTTCTTCATCTATGAATATGGCTTCAAGCAGGAGGCTGTCTTGTTAGCATAAAAACTTGCGCTGTGACATCAGTTAAGTTTCAGTCCACTGACTTCATTAACGGAATATTTTGAACGGAGCTTAAAAATAAATTTAAACTAGAAAATGTGCAGTAAAGAATGTCTAAAGGAAGGTGAGAACTGCGCAGTGAGATATCGAAGACGAATTCGTAAGGGTACTGCTTAGATAAAAGAGGCAACAGAAAGTATATCGAACGTGAGTCGATGATAATCTAACATATGTATTAAAAGGAAGACGCGAAGTTCGGTAAAAACTTCTGTAATGCGTAGAACAGGCCACCGGTGGTATACGAGCCTTTGTCCTTTCATTGGAAGAGAAACATTTCAGCTGCAAAGAATTAGATTCACTCATGAGATTTAAATTTAAGGGGCGGCTAGAGGCGTTTAGAAATAGGCTTTCTCTTATAGTCCCAACTGGGATGTTAGAGATGACGATGATGATTATCGAGGATTATCATCATCGTCTTATTTCTTTAATTGTCCACTGCCGGGAGGAAGGCCCCTACCAGCGATTTCCAATTACACTTGTGTTGCAAAAGCTGGTTCCGCCTTGCACAAGCAAATTTCGTAATTTCATCACCCCACCATAATTTTCTGCCGCACTCGACTGCGCTTCCCTTCCCTTGGCACCCAATCTGTAACTCTAATGGTCCACCGGTTATCTACTCTACGCATTACATAGGCTGTCCAGCTCCCTTTCTTTTTTTTTCTCATATTGTCAATTAGGATATCGGCTATCCCAGTTTGCTCTCTAATTCACACCGCTCTCTTCCTTTCTCTTAACGTCACGCTAACATTTTCCCTTCCGTCGCTCTTTGCATGGCCCGTAAGTTGTTCTCGAGTTTCTTTGTTAACCTCCAAGTTTTTGCCCTATATGTTGGCACTGGTAGAACGTAATGATTTTACACTTTTCTTTTCGGCGACAGTGGAAGCCCCCAGTCAGGATTTGGTATTGCCTGTTGTATGTGCTGCAACCCATTTTTATTCTGTGAATTTCCTTCTCATGATCAGGGTTCCCTTTGTACCTAGACAAACGTACTAGGTAATTTTCTTATTTTCTTGTGGAGAAACAAGGTAGCTGTGGAATATTTGTAGATATTTCCAAAATATCCGCCTATGTCTCTAGTAGTCCTTGATTACACAATACGTTCGTGTCTGCTGGTATCTCCACTGAATCAAATGCCTTTTTCACAATCTTTGAAAGTAGCATAGAGAGGCTGATTGTTCCGCAGTTTTCTCAATTACCCGATTGATGACATGGACGTGGTTTATTGTAGAATATTTCTTCCTGAAGCCAGCCTGTTCTTTTGAAGTAGTGTTGCCCTGATTTTATTGAAGATTATCTTTTTCATTATTTTATACAATACTGAAAGCTAGCTAATGGGCCTATAATTATTCCATTCTCTAACGTGTAGCTTCTCATGTAGTAGCATAATATTGGCATTCTTCCAGTTCTCTGGTGTACTTGAAATTGTAAGTCGTAAGGCATTGCCTATAAAGAGCCGCAAGCTTTTGAAACATTAATATCCCCTCCATATTTGATTAAATCAACTGCTATTCCATCTTCTGCCGCTTGTCCCCGGGACATGTCTTGCAAGGCACTTCTAACTTGATCGCTAGTTATAGAAGGAACCTCTATCCTGTTCACCACTACTTCCAATGGATCGAGGTTGCGTAACTGCTCTTGGTACTGTACAGGTAGAATTATTTTCCTGATACTACTATATCATCTGAATTGCTACTTAACTTTCAATGCATATATCTTGCCCTGTCCTATGCCAAGTTTTCTTCTCACTGATTTCATGGTGCAGCTATTTTATTACTGCTTCTTCAATCTTTCCGACGTTATAATTTCGGATATCGCTTGACCTATTCTTGTTTATCAGCTTTAACAGTTCAGTAAATTCTATCTGATCTCTTGAGTTAGACACTTTCATGCTTTAGATTCTTTGTATACTTTCGAGAACTTACCTACTTGTTGCCTCGGTGTCTTACCTCTCACTTCAATTACTGATTCTCAAATCAGCCTAGTTATGGTTTAGTTAATTACATCCATGTTGTTTTTATCTTCCTGTTCTAAAGCTGCATATTTGTTTGCGAGCACTAGCCTGAATTCATTTGCGTTTACCCTTACTGCGTCTATATTGTCCTGTTTCTCCTTGACTAATTTCGCTCTTTCTCTGTTCAAATTGAGAACAATCCTAAATCTCGCTAACCTATATATGATCACTGCCCTTTACTCTATCTAACACTTCTACATCCTGCACTTTGCTGGGATCGGCAGAAAGCGTGAAATCTGTCATTTCTTTTTGCTCCATTAAGGCTATTCCAGGTCCACTTCCTGTCATTGAGCTTCCTGGAGAAAGTATTCATAATTCAGGGTATATTGTTTTCCGCGATTTCCACCAACGTCCCTCCTCTAACGTTCGTAGAATCGATGCCGTAATTGCCAATTGCTTGTTCCCCAGCCTGCTTTTTCTCCACTTTTGCATTGAAGTCCCCCATGGCTACCAGCTGTATACTGAGCTTGCGCCTTTCTCATTGCTAATCCAACATTATCATAAAATTATTCTGTTTCTTCGTCATCATGACTCGAGGTAGGCTTGTACTACATTTAATATTTATCTCCCATTTAACTTTATTTCGATGACTGTTACCATCGTATTAATGAAGCAGAATTCATCAATGCTGCGCCGTTATGTCATTATTAATCGCCTAGGAATCGTTTCATCGTCGGATCACGCACAAGCAGCCGTGGACTAACCACCGAGTTAATCTTTCTTTTTCCATAATCTACACCAATGTACGCAGTTTCCTGCACCAATGTACGCGCCGAACGCGCCGTGCCGAACGCTGCTTTGCTCGACGCTCACCGCGTCCAATGCGGGGCGCGTAGTCGCTGCCCTGTAGCCCATTGTCTTACACCCCTTGGCGGGTCGACGGGAACGCTGTCGCGTTCCACTCTTGAAGGCGAAGCAGTAATGCATGAGTTGTTTCTTCGTCTAGCCGAACCAAATATAGCCAAGCAACAGCAGTTCACCTGGCTAAACAGTGGTTCAACAACTAAAATAGAGGCTAGTATGCTTCGCATCCTGGGCTTAACCTTACCTAAGCCACAGCCATTTTTTATTTGTTGAATATATTAACCCACGAATACCCCCCAGGGGGTCTTTAAGGTGAATCAACTGATGAATTAGAAAGATAGCAAGGTGGGCGAGTTGGTTAGAAGTCATCGTACTTTTGGTAAGCCTACTCCGCATTCTTTCTTGTTTGGAAGGCCTCTGTAGCACAAGCCCCACCAGTTATCCTAACCTCACTATAGGGCTAATAATAATACTAGGCGATGCCCGATAATTTCTAAAAGAGCCCTGCTAAGGTAGCCTCAATCGAGAGGGTTCACGCTTTAAACGTTGCCAAGTTAAATTTCTAGTCAGAGAAGATATGTTTTACGGAATAGTACCCTCCAAAGGCGTATACGTTGTGTGTATGCTGTGTATGTAAGCCGACTGCAGCGGTTTTTTGGAGTACGGCAACTGTGAACAACTTTTCTTTCTTTCGGCATCTTGACCTTTCTGCTTCTCTCTTATAATAAGGGGCGTTATTCGGCGTCGGTCAATCCCGCTTATCTCACTTTGAGGGGACGCTGATTGGCTTATCGAGGAGACAGAATGCCCGTCGCCCGTCGATGCGAATCGCGCGAGACGCCACGCGTCACTCAGAAGTGAAAGTAGGCCCGAAAGTGATCAGTCGAAAATGCCTCCTCTGCTGATTGAGGCGATGAGGAGATATGAGGAAAAAAAATATTTACATTATCATGCACATTTGCCCACTGCAAGTAACCGAAAAAAAAAAGGTGCGTGTCAAAATGTGCTTGCGTATACAACTGCGAGTTGATCATTTTTTAAGATTACGGAATTTTACAAAAATTTCTTGTTTCAGATAACATAATTTTACTCATTGAGATGGATTATTCACGGGGCGGACATTAATTTCACGAGAAATCAAAACACATATTCAACTAATTAACGAAAAATCGGTTATTTCTTCCTAGTTGTTTACTTTACCAGACACACTGCAATTTACGAATTCTAGCCGGTGGTATTGCGAGGCGTATCTACTTGGCGTTAATCTCCAGGATGACTGCAGTTTGGAGCTATGTGCCAATAAACTCGCCGTAAAAATTCACTGTTGTTCAACTCGCTTTTTTAAAAAAAAAGCGCAGTTTTATGCATTCAAACTCAAAAGTAACCGAACGCCCATGTATTTCGTCCCACATTTCGGGAAATAAGATCTCGAAACTGGTGTCCGCCTGAAAATTTATTTGAAGTGGATACGTCTTGCAAGCTGACCGGCTACAATTTACGAATTGCAATATGTGCCGTAAAATAATTAATAGTGAAGTTAATTAGCAAACTTTCTTTAATTTGTTTAATATGTGTTTCGATATCTCGCGCTATTAATGTCAAACTCTTCGAATAATCCAGCAGGCAACATTAAAAAACTGCGTAAAACTTAAAATTGATCATCCCGTATGCTGAATAGATGCGTATCCGGAGGCACTGTATGTGTTTCTTTCTAGAGCTGACTCGTTGTGTCAGCACTTACGCGTTTGCACTTCTTTTCTTTTTTTTTTCCAGAGTGGTAGGAACACGGCTAAACCTGTTTCTGTCCACCGACGCGATGACGACGTTCAAGCTGTTGTGCCTCTGCTTGCTCATAGCAACACCAGGTGAGAACGACCCCTGGAGTGAAGTGAATTGCAAATATAGCAGAACCAGCAATGTCAGATGCACAAAATTGGGGTTACTGGCCGTTACTTATAGAGAGGGGTGGTCGAAACGTTATAGCTATTGACGTTTGGCAACCCCTACGGCTGTTTGGTAATTACTGACATTTCGGAACTCTTAGTCATGTCTTGTTGCAACGGGACCCCAACGATTCTGAAACGTCAGTGCTTAGCGAATGTGTCATGTTTCTGAAACGTTGAACCTTAACGTATCGAAACTCCCTCACCGCTATCTGACCTTGTCGCTGACTGCAACTTACGTCTTTCATTCGTCGCGTCTGACTGCACGATGTTTTGGAAGGTTTCCTGAAGGATCGCAACTCCGAGATGCTTTTTATTCCTTTCACGACGAGGTCGAGAGTTTGGGGAGTCGGTAGTGCACAACGTAAAACTCTTTTGGGAGGATTCCTGAACTGTGGTGGCTTTGCTGAAGCTGAGTGTTTATTTTCGGAGCGTCTACTTGGGTGGGGAGTGTCGGGGGAGGGGAGGGAGAGGGGAGGAGCGAGATACGGCGGTCATTCATTCGCCTGTTATGAAAATTCACAAATGTCAAGACAAAAAAAAAATTTGTTCTTGCAGACTTTTTATTGATTTCAATTGGCTTCCTGTAGAGAGGCAATAGACTATTATGCACGGCGTCTTCTTCTTTTTTTTTTTTTACACACAATAGAGACTGGCAGCACGCGACGCTGTGAAGAGTGAAGAGTGCGTATGGTGGCGAAGGCGTACCCTCGACATGTTGTTCGCTGTCGTTTCAGGCAACGCTTGGGAGTTGCTAGTGTCGACGCTGGACATGCTGATCCCTCTCGGGAGTGAGTCAGGATTCTTCGTCCAGCTTGAGTGAGTACCTCGGCCCGAAGTCCATTAAGACATTCTTTATTTCGTGGTACAGCTCGCGCAGTTTCTTTTTCTGTCTTTCCAATAAAACATGTCATTTGTTTAAACTTTATATTAATTTATATTTAGGCTGCAGCAGGGCTTTAAGTGGGCATAATTACCTTTGTTTAGCATACTCGTTTGCAAATTTTAAGCCCGTAAACTTCGTAGGCTAAATATAGACAGACAACGGACTTACGGATTGACACCTTTTGTAAAGTCTTACTTAGTGTAGAATTTCTGTGGAGACCGTGTTTAGAACCTCAAACGCACATGGGCTTCTAAGAACTTCTCCCTCAGCAGTTTGTCAATATTATGCAGAAGAAAAGTCCAAGGCAGTGCACAAGGGCGACGGACAAGTTTCTTTCTGAAAGGCAGAGATTTTTTTTGTTGGCATGCGTATGAGCGCGGCCATTCTTCAATTAATTCAATTAGATTCAATTAGATCGAAAGATTTTAGAGAGTTAGAGAAAAGAAAAGGACAAAATGAAGAAAATTTAGCGGGTGTAACTCACGATGATATTTACTGGTGGGACGATGGCGAAAAAATTCAGGTCGTTTCATAGCGATCTTTATTTACAGTTTTCCGCGAATGACAAAATTCATAGAGAGGTCAGTGAACTATATAAATTTAATACCTCCCGCTGTTTTGAAGCGTATAAAATTTCAACGGCGAAGTCCTCGCTTAAATGGAAAAATGGGAACACGCGGCTGCCGATAGCTTCGGCGGCGGCACCGTGAAACCGTTGTGGCCGTGCTCGCTCGCAGTCGTGCCCCGAACGAGAGCGTCCAGGTGCACGCTGCAGTGAAGGAGGGCTGCAGCGCGGTCACCCTGCCAGGGCCAGCCTGGATACCCTTGCAGGGGATCGAACCGGCCTGGATCAACGTCTCGGCCGTCGGAGCCGGCCACGCCACGGTCGAGCTCAACGCGTCGCTGCCTTTCGTCAGGTTCGATTCCTTTTCTCTCCTGCACGTGACGTCATAGTGTGCCCGCACGATAGGGGTGCGGACCAAGAGTCGAAGCGAAAAAAAAAAAATGTACGCTCGATGACGTCTGTCTTTCTGGTTGCAGGCGACATGGTGTAATAATGACCCTTTTCGCGGAGCAGTTTGTTCTAGAGAAACGAGACGGCGCTTTCGGCGGTGCGCCGCACGTAGCCTCAGCGACATGTAGTGCGTGAATGCGAAGCCATTACCGCTTCTACCTTTCTTCTGTGCGATCAGCTGTCGGAAATGCAACTGAGCTTTCGCTAACGCGCTGTGCTCCAATCTTGCTGGATTGACTCAAGTGGATTGAAGATATGTGCAGTAGTTGGCTGCAAAAATAGTGACTGGCATGCTATGGAATGTAATAAATCTGTGTAGCCAAGTTCGCGGACCGCTGGTGCAAGCTAGTGTCCGTAGGTGGTACTGGCACTTTGAGATGTACGGCTTTCTTCGAGGATACAGAAATTTGCTCGGCCGCCAGCGTTGTAGCGCTAACCTTCAAAGAATGGGCGTCAGCGCCGGAACGTCGGCAAGAGTGAGTACCGCTCTTTAAACATTGAATAAAGGGAGTACCGCCGCTTCCTATCATAGTATGTTTCGCGCACAGTTTTTACACACATTTAGCCCAACTGGGACGGAGACTTCTGCCCGTTCTATTACCAAGATGTCAAGAATAAGTGAATGGGCGCACACCTGAATACATGCGCGCCACGGGATCGCCGCGAAAAGGGTCAATATATATACTGTTGCAGTTGTATCTTCGTAAAAATGTACAAGCGTACGCTGTTACACACATATCTTCACCCACTCGGTCGGTTGGTCACGAAATAAGCAGTAAACATGAGTAACGTGCATTGCTTTATAAACTGGATATATACATTTTAAACGGTTCGTTCTGCTCTTCTCGAAACTTTCTCTTGCGACGTAACTTGTAACAGATGTCCGGTGCCGAACGATGTTTGAAGAGACCTATACCGAAGGTGTAATGAAAAATTCTGGCAGAATTACTGCCAATCTAAATAATCATGATCGTCATCATCACAGTCATTCTCTTGGGCATCACCGTCATCACGTGATGTCGTTGCTCCGACATACGCAACGTTTGCGGAATCATCTAAGGGGGTCCTGTGTCACAAAGAGGCCACAAGTCTAGATTCAGCCAACTAGGTATGGGTAGGCAAAGGAATTAACGCTTTTACATTTAAAGACACGGCGGCAGCGGTTATACTGTTTACGGTCGCTAAACTTGCGGTTAAACAAAATGCCGCGTAATGCATAAAACAATGCGCAAGATGCCATTCTACGCATTCAAGCACAAAAGTGACTGGACCGCCAATGTATATCTTCCCAAAATTCGGGATTTGGAAAATGATGCATCCGAAGAATTATTTCCAATATGTCTAGGCGTGTAACAGACGGCAATTTGTAAATTGCAATATTTGCCGTGAGGTAGTTACTTCAATACTTAGCGGACTTTAGTAATTATTCAATTATTAATTTCGATTTCTTATACAAAAAAAAAATGTCCACCTCTTTGAGTAATCCAGCTTGAGGACTCAAATTGTGCTACGTGCCGCTGGTGATCTTTAAAAAAATGTTGGGCAGTATTTGCAGAAACACCTGTGTGTAATCCGCCTACCCTCTTACACCTCCAAGTGTGTGCCAGTCTTACTTGCTTGGTCGTGTGTGTGCCTTTACTTTCGAGCGCGAATTGTCTGACGCCTTGGAATTGCAGCTTGGCCAACGCCTTCGTCCACGTGGAAGTCTTCAAGCTGGGCTGGCTGGTGACCTTGAGTGAAGTTGTTGGCTGGATCTACTTCGTGGCGTGGTCCGTCTCCTTCTATCCTCAGATATACCTCAACTGGAAGCGAAAGTGGTGAGCGCACTTTCTGCTTTCTCTGTTTCTTTCCGCTTCTTCCGTACTTCAATTGTCTCAGCTATTTCCGCGCAAATTCAGAGTTACAAAAGCAACCGAATGTCAATCCCGCAAAGCCTAAAAGGATCAACCTTACAGCACGCGCATTGCTGTTTTCATCCTCATTTTCAATTATGCCTCATTGCAGATTTCCTTTCTCCCCTGAGTTTAGCGAATGACCAGCGCTCTCGTTTTTTCACAATTAACGGACTCTGTCTTGCGTGAATCTTTCGCAGCGTTGAAGGACTGAGCTTCGACTTCGTTGGGCTGAACCTGACTGGATTCCTGGCGTACTCGTTCTTCAACCTGGGCATGTACTTCAGCCCCGTCGTTCAGGTAAGCGCCGCCTTCGTGCGGACGTCCGTTAATAACCTCTCGTTACTGCAGGTCTTGGAAACGCCATCGCCACTGCAGGAGCGTGGCTAATGAGATTAACCTAGGCTTGGTTAGCCGACTGGCTGTTAACATTCAACATTTGCAATACGCGTGAGTTTTATGACCAAGAGAATGCTGATGTGGTGCGACCTTCTTGCATACCGTTGCTGCGACGTCCCCTGGCATCCGTGATGAGCAGTATCGTGATGCACAGTAGTTGGCAGATTCTGCGAACGCACCTAGCGTAACGTGACCGTCATATCCTCTGGCTTCGACGAGTAGTATAGCACCGTGGCGCATGTTTCGTAACATATTCATGCATAATAATTATATAGGGAAGTTTTACAAAGAAACCGTGCAAGCTGAAAGAAAAAGAAAGCTACCCTTTGGTTGCAAGAATACTATGGTGAACCGTGCTAAAATATAATGTCCACTCGTCCTGCGCGGGCTTTGCCCGCGGTCATACTGTGTCAGCGGCAGCGATAGGCGGGACTTCAACGAATAAGGTTGCAGCAGACAAGACATAGAAGGGAACACTCCATTATTTTGTATCACCATATTTGAGAAGTAGAAGCAGCATTCAGAGAGAGTGATGTGTTTTATCTTGTGCATGGCTCAGGGGAAATCGAAACCCTGAGCAAGAGTCGATTTGCTTCGTAAGACAGCCGTTTTAAAGGCGCCGGGTTCCTTCAAAAAACATAGTCCGCGAATAGCACACGCTCCTGCCAACGCCTCAGCCATGTTTTGCATTCGTGCGCTGCGCGTGGAGCTTGCAAGCGGAGCGCGAAGTCATGCTTTTCTCAAACACTCTCTTTTCAACCGAAGCCTGCTCCTCACTATTTTCTGAACGCTTTATTTCGTAATATACCGGATTCCCATACGCGGCTGCTGTTGGCCAACGGCTGACATCAATCAAGAAGGGTGTTTGGATCAACGTGCTTCTTCCTACTGTTACCGTGTATATTTATTGACGAAGTTTAATAAACAGGTTCAAGTACGCGAAAATCTGCTTCCGAATTTCGATAATAATTACGTACTTCCGGAAGAAGCTAACTGTCGTCTGCTTACGCTCGGCCGCGGCCGTCCGCGTAGGAATTTAACTTTGGCGACCCTGCTTATCGGTGTCGTAGCCGTCGGGTCTGGTTAATTTCGACTAGTTTCGAACATTCAACAAGCCTCAAACACCACACGAAACTTAAAGCGAAACCACACGCACGCTTGCCAGCGCGCGCTCGCTCCTGGCCGCTCCTAGTTAGGCACCTTGGCAGACTTCGCTTCGTATTGAGCTATTTATAGCGCTTCTAAATGCGCAAGTTGGATACAGCTGCTATCCGTGGCTCAGGCTGGTGCAGGACAAAGTCTGTCCGCACCACGTAGCAAGGCCACAGTGGGGCAAATGAGTGCCAGCGTGCGCTCAATCCCCGTCGTGCACAAAGAAACGGGGCGCATACTGTGCGCATACCGATCGTAACAATACGCACTACAGTTGCATGGCTGCTGCGGTCTGCTACGTAGCGTAGTTACCGGGACCGCCGCGGGGTGCCTCGACGAGTCCGCTGGCTGAGCGCACTGCGGCTCGCCGAGGACAACGGTGTTTCGTGCGCCATAGGCGCCAAAATTGGAATAGTGGCGTCTGCGTGATCATCCAAAGTCAAATTTGAACTGCGCGTCACGGTCACGTTCAGTAGGCTAAGTGTTCTGGACACGCACCGCTCCGCCATACCTTTCTCAGCGCAAGGCATTGAAGAAGGAGCGGAAGCACCGCGAACGGAACGTTTGATTGCCAATAACTCCGCTTTCTGCCGCAATTTTTGCGGCAAAGTACTTCTGAAATAGCCTAACTTCAACTGCATTTCTCCACTTCGATAAAAAAAAGTGGTTCCGAGCCCCTTTAAAAGAAAGCAGCGTATTTTTATGGATGCTTGTCTCCCTCATTAGACCTGATTTTTCAACCGCAGCAAAGCCCATCGTTATATAGTACAACAAACAGCCCAACACTGATGTAGCGAATAAGCCTTGAGTCCGCCTTGACCCTTCTTATGCTCTGCTTGCATTTCCGACGTCTGCCAACAGGAGGAGTACCATGAGCTGCACCCGACCGGCGTCATCCCCGTGGAGCTGAACGACATCGTGTTCGGGCTGCACGCGGCGTTTGCCACCTTCGTCACCGTCGTACAGTGCTGCATCTACGAGGTGATCCTGCTTGAATATTTTACGCGTTCTCCCGGCTCAGTATGCAGACTATTTGAGGCACCGTCATCGCTAAAGCTCACTTAAAACACTTGCAGGGTCTACGTGTATACACGTAAGCTTGAACGCCCATCTGTCGCTGTGGGATCCGAATCAAGGGTCCTTTATTAATCAGATATATGTTAAGCTACGCGACTGTACCGCGGGTTTTACTTTGTCTAATTATTCCCGCTTGTATGCTCCGCGCTTGTATTCGGGAAAACTCACTCTGGGAATTCTCAAAGTTACCTTACGCAGGAAGATGACCCCTTGTATCATTATTCTCCGAAATAATTCGCCGTCACTAACTCTCAAGACAGGGCGTGCCTATAATGAGCCTTTCATCTCCTACTAATAACTGACAGGAACTAGACGTTCTTTTATTGCGATAGTATTTATGCGGGTGCTCGAGGAGGCGCACTTCACGCCATGCTCATGCGCCATTGAGGTGCGACGCCTGAAACACCACACACACACACACACACACACACGTGTATATATATATATATATATATATATATATATATATATATATATATATATATATATATATATATATATATATATATATATATAGTGCTTCGAACAATATGCACTCAACTCCAAACCTCGCTGTCGCTGTTCGGAAGAAACTGCAAAATTTTTTGTTCCGTGATATTTCTCTTTTTCTTTGTTTCTGTGCTGATTTATTTCGTAGACACGCCAAATTAATGGAATCGCTTTTACAACTCCGGCTTCTATGTGTTAAGCTTCCTGCGTTTAAATTTAATCTGTCAGCGAGAAACCTTGATATACGAACAGCGATCGATGGCGCCACCCTCTGCGTGGCTGCAGTACAGACGGAATACATGGAACAATATTGCCTACAGTAACCGGTCGTAATTGCAGCGTCGTGTTTTTCCCTTAGCAAGCCCTTTTCCAGCGCTTTCGGAGTCACCGAGCGAACGTATCGACAATGTATACCCTTTTCGAAACTCTAAAGCTAGCTTTCCTGCGAGGCGATTGAACAAACTAATGGCCGTGTAGTCCCTTCCGGAAACGACGCCTACGAACCCAGTTTGAACGTCTTGTGACATTAAAAATGTCAGACGCGGCTCTACTGGTGAAACCTTGCGCAAGAGAAACGCTCCGGCATGTGCATGTATACACCACTTCGTCCTCGCGTGAACCATGAGTCTTCGTCCTTTTGTACACCAGCTGTTCATCTATGACACATGTGGACTTCCTACTATACCATAGCAGGCCGGTCTCCATGAATGCTGCATCACAACGAAATCTTACGTTTCCATCTGGTCGCGCACTGCTACGCTCACTATAGGAGCGTGCAGTACTTTCCCTCACAATGCCACGTAACTTTCGGACTTTCCCAGCTTTGCAATCTCTGACCTTCGAGTAACTGTCGAGTTTATGCTACCGCACAAAACTACTTCGATACCGGCATCGTACTTTCGGTGGTTAACCATCGAGTCGGGCAGCGCAAATGGCGCGGTATCTCACCGTAGTTCTGCGCACGTTCTTTGCCGGCCTTCAAATACACGCCGACACATAAGCGATGGTTCTCTTTACGTGGACCACCGTCCGTGCAATCACCTGTTGCCGTTAACGGGCGAGTTCTCGTTGGCTATGCGGGGCGCAAGTTGGCCTCGGTAAACGTTTGTCTTGCGGCACACGCGTCTTGCGTGATTGCCAGCGTCGAGCACCACCCGTGACAATACATCCAAAGCGGCCGAATGAGTGCATGCGCCTAACTGCCGAGTAAACGATGTCGACGTAAGGCTACATACGGTCCCGCGAACCGCGAAAACGACTAATCCCCCGGCAGTAGGCCAATCTGAGGCGAGATGTGTCTGCAATATCGCTCTGATAGCGGACGTGTTCTGCCCTTGTGTGATCGCAGCGCCGTGGTCAACGGGTCTCGTTACTGGCGCGGCTGCTTTTGGCCGCGGTGTGGACGGGGGCCGCCGTCTTCGGAGTGGTGACACTCTCCGCGGGCAGTCACTGGAGGACTCCGTGGCTCTTCTACCTCTACTACTTCTCCTATTGCAAGCTCATCATCACGCTCACCAAGTACATGCCGCAGGTACGCACGGCCGTCACGGCTAAGGCACGTCGATCCGGTCACGGATTAACGCTGCGCTCAGCTCATTGTGGAGTACTGCCATGCAGAGAGAGAGAGAGGGGGAGAGGGAGAGAGTAGTGAAAGCTTGAGATGGTAACCCTGCTACGTGCGAAGAGGGAGGAACAAAATTAGAGGGAAGTACAGTGAAACGTAAAAAAAAAGGGAGGGTAGTTCAGTGTAAGCACACGCTAGCTAGTCTGTGCTGGGGAAAAGAGTGAACGATATAAAAGTGGATAGAATGAAAGAAGAGATAAAAAGAGAGAGAGGGGAAAAGAAAGTGTGCACATAAACGCTACGCAACACGCTTCAAGCTCTTGGCGTTTGTCACACAGGCTCTATATTACTCTTGCCCGTAGCAAGCCTTGCTACACGTAAGGCTTTCGGTACTGAAAGGGACCGAGATAACAAAAACAAAAAAAAACGAGAGAAAATATGATAACTCTCATGCAAGGGTGCTTTAGATCTCTTAGAAGCGTTAAATCTCTTCCGCAAAGATGCGCTTTGTCAGCTCAACTATGTGAGCGTTAGTGCGGCTATTCATGCGTGTCAGATGTGATGTTTCTACATTGTGCGCAATTTGTATACATGTTTCGAACTTTTGTTTGTTTTGTTCTTAGCAGGCAGTTTTGTGCCTGGCCACCTTTTTCATTCTTTTTTTTTAAACGTGTTAGAGTTTGATGCAGTAAAGCTATGATTTCGGCACAGACATGGTCCTCTGCAGCCAAACTTCCAATTTTGTCCCGACAACGAAAATGCTTCGGTGCCGTCGTTCTAATCGTGCAATTGTAACCTGATCCAGGCCTACCTCAACTACAAGAGGAAGTCCACAGCAGGCTGGAGCATAGGCAACATCCTGCTTGACTTCACTGGAGGAAGCTTGAGCCTGGTGCAAATGTTAATAATCGCCTACAACTACGGTGAGTCTCCATTACAATGGCCCGTCGAACAACTTCTAGTAATTAATGGATGTAGCTTCGAGCAGTTTTCCCTCACTATCCTTCCCGAGTAAAATTATTATTATTATTATTATTATTATTATTATTATTATTATTATTATTATTATTATTATTATTATTATTATTATTAGAAATAGTAGTAGTAGTATCATCATCATCATCATCCGCAAATCTGTCTAAACTTGTTTAACCATTCCTAAACCATGTTATGTGTTATACTGTCAGTTGTTTAGATGAGCGTAAAAAAAAAAAAACAAGTCGAACGACGTGGTGCCCATAGCTCTCGGAAGTTCATTACCGGCGCATCGCACCTGAAACGGAAAAACGAGAGATCTAACTATTGTCCAGGTTCCAGCGCCCGGGTGTTCACACCATGAAAACGTTTCAGACAAGAACATTGTACTTCGCCTAATAAACCGCCAAAATCGACTACCAGCTGCACGATGGCGATAGTTCTATTTCTCCCACATACGAGCTCCTTCGTGCACCGCATGTGTGTGGCGTCTACGGCTCTTCCCAGGTTTGCAGTATTATCGGAGGTGTGGTTGTTCGTGATGCATTTTTGTGGAGGCCGGTTTTGTTTTAGTGGTTTCGTGGTGTTATCGACGTCAGTAAACATGTAAAACAAGCAGATAGCACAAAGGTCCCTCTACAACCGGAAGTTGCGATTTTTTTTTTGCTGTTGCTCTTTTCTTTGAAGTTCATCAAGTTGGCACTGGCGGCGCAGCGCGCGGTAAACGGCGGGACATTTTCTTGCGCATTGGTTCCATACTTGCTTCAGCAGAGTCGAGAGCAGTTTTATGTGTGTGGCTCGTTTAGGAGCTTGCTGTTCGCTCCTGCACGCAGGTTTCTGCTTGGCACCTTTTTTGTTTGTTTGTATGGCTGTCTTTCTTGGGTCATTGTAGAGCCTCGTTAAGGAAACACTAAAGATACGCGGTTGCACAAGCAAAAAAAAAAAAAGAGAGAGAGAGATTCCCAAGCCCTTGCAGTGCGCGCCTCCTGGCTCGAGGTGCAGAGCAATTTGTTACGCAAACAATCGCGCACACGTGCGATATATAATCGCAAGTCGTGACTATGAAGAACTACCTCCACATGTAAAAACGTGTAAAAATAGGCGCGCCCTTTTGGATGGCAAATTGGGTTAAATGGATGTGCCCTGTGCGTTCCTAATTTTCTGTGGTGAATAAGTTGATGCGTTCTCATTTCCAGCAGTCATCAAGTCCATGAACAAATCTATCTATCTATCTATCTATCTATCTATCTATCTATCTATCTATCTATCTATCTATCTATCTATCTATCTATCTATCTATCTATCTATCTATCTATCTATTTTTTTTTTTTTTCACGGATATGCGGTTGTCGCGGGCACAGTTAGAACGGTCACCTCACCTCATCTCTCATGCAGTGACATAAGTGCTTGTACGTGTAGGTGGCATTGGGGAGCATGTTGCTAATCTTCGGTGGCGTACGCTTTCCGCGCGCAGACGACTGGACGTCGCTGTTCGGCAACGTGGTCAAAGTGGGACTGAGCTTCATCAGCATGGCGTTCGACGTGCTCTTCCTCGTCCAGCACTACGCCCTCTACCGGAACGGCCGGGTCGAGATTACAGATCAAGGAGAGAGCTAACGCAGCCGCAGTGTATCCGCGAGGCTGCTTAATTATCACGGCGTTGCCGTGCTACCGATACCTTCAGCCGCGAAGTGCGCGCAGGCGCCGCAGCGCGTCTGGATAGCGCACGCTCAGATTTTGACCATGAGGGAGGACTCCGCGGAGGCGTACTAGTCCTAGTGAATTAGGTATAGCGGTACCGATAAAGTATGTTTCGGTTAAAGTCCAACCGTACACGTTTTCGTCGGCTGGAATAGCAGCGCCAACCTATATGTATCCTCCTCCACAACGCTTATCGCTCGCTCGCTGATTCAAATTTTCAGTGTGTCAATGGAAAGTTGCTTATACGACGGCTCAGCTTCTGGGCCGTGTTCGGAAACTTATATTACTTAAGTACCATCCGTGATTGGTTATGGATCGCCGCATCAATCATATTTTTATTATTCCTATTGCTGTCATGAGAGGCAGATGCCCCAAAACCGGCTAATGAGGAACGCGAAAGCAGCAATAGAGATCGCTCGCCCGAATGGCACCACTAAACCCATTATGCGAAGAATAGGTGGGGACAGAGGGTATCAATAGCCAAAAGTCGTTGCTTTGATCTATGGGTGTACGGAATCCTTAAAATCAGTTTATAATAAATTACAGGGTTTATGCAGAAGATAGAGAGTTCTCAAGGGAAAATGAGACGAAGAGATCTGGAACCAACGTTACGACATCAGGACTTGTATTCCTGAAGGCTTACACGGGTTCGATTCTTTTCATAATGTTAACAAGGGCCTCCGCCCTACGAAATTGATGCATTTGTGCGTTACTTTCGAAATAGTTTCAGTGTACTTTTCAGGTTGTCAGCCGTAAGCGCTATGTGGAGGTTTTAGCTACAGAATAATATATTTGTGCGAACATTGACGCGGTCGAGCCACAACGAGCGTTAGCGTAAAGCGGAACCGGTACGAGCGACGAAGCATGGAACGAATGGCGGCTGGCACTCATCAAAGTCTGGCGCTACTTCGCCAAAGCGGGATTAGCGTGCGTTTTTATGGCTCGGTGCCGTTCGCATTACGGACGCGCCGCCATGCCAACCTGTTTCCACTAGTCAGCGCTTGGTCACAGGGCGCTGCGCCCGTACCGCTCGTGCAGACCCGGGACCAAATCTTCAGTGTGCCAAATTCTTCCAGAGTTAGAAAACCGCCCATTCGGTTATTCTGTTATAGCTTTCATAAGCTGTTAGCTGTTATAAACAGTTCGCAAATGTCGTTCTGTGATCACATCCGTCCTTCCCCTTAGTGTGCGCATGGCACAAGTTAGCATGTGCTGTATATTCATGTACATAGTGTACGGAGGCTCTCCGCCGAAACCTTTCTTCTTTTAATATATCCAAGCATTGTTTCAAATCTTGGGAGCGCTGTAATGTAGCGGTCACGTTCCCGATGTTTTGAACAGGTATACTGCCATGTGATGCATGTCTCTCACTTTGTGCGTGTCATTACTGTGATTCGAGCTGGAATGATGCATGTCTCAACGGAGTGGTGACTTTGCAACGAGGGAAAAGAGAAACTGAATCATGGCTGCCTGTTGCGTGACTTCAGCGCCTGCCAGCGCGCGGCAATGTTCAGCAGTTCGTTTGCACTTCGCGAATTGCTTTGACTTAAGCTTAAGTCGCGAGCCCGCCGACTAACGTTTATTATTAGCTGCCCTCAATCAAGGTTCACTTGAGAGTGGCTGCGTGCTGGTAAAATAAAGATGACTATGTATGCACACAGAAAACCCTTGTCACCAACCTGTGTCGTGCTGCGTAACCGCCAAATTGGCGGTTTCCTTTACTTCCATTGCTAAAAAATGGTGTGCATTGCATGCTACAATAACTGAACAGAAACGTGTACGCTTTCGGTGCGACGGCTTGTGACATCTACCACTATAATTATTTGCCATCGATAGTGATTTCTGTCTAGTTTTCATACCGCTCTATATGTTCACGTTCACACAAATAGAAGAGTAGGCCTACCCCTTTGACACTACCAGGCAATCGTACTAATACAGCAGAGCCACCGCCGAACACACCACGCACGCTTGACAGTACGCTTTACATATAATGGTTAAATTCTCTCTCTCTCTCTCTCTCTCTCTCTCTCTCTCTCTCTCTCTCTCTCTTTTCTTTTGCTCAAGGTTACCTCATCTGCCATAACTACATCTTGAATGTCATAATTGCTTATTCCCATTGCGGAACGAAGGCTTGTCTGTCGACTCCGTCTTATACCTGAAAAAAAATCATAATCTCATCGCGCTACCCATTCCTTCTACCGTTATCCATTGTTCCTTCCCTAGGCTTCCATTCTGTACTTGAAAAAGGGGGTTCCCGCGAAACACAAAGGACGCGCTCGCAAGGAAAAAGCGTTAGACACACCGTCCATGTCTAACGCCCTTTCCTTGTGTGCTCATCATTTGGGTTTCACGGGAAGCCCCTTTTTCAAGTTCATCATGCACCATCTGGCCCAAGAGATTGGGCCAATGTTCCATTCTGCATTTCCATTGCTCCGCCAGGCGGCGACACCGATCGATCTCCCGGCAAACAGTGCTCTAGAATGTTGCGTACACTATTCCACAAGCTTGCACAATCCTTATACCTATATTTAAAGGGCCAAAAAACAACACACAGCGCAAAGAAAGGAGAATGGGACAGAGCGCGTGTCCCGTCGTCCTCTCTTGTGCTCTTTGTGTTGTTGTTTTGTTTTTTCGTTTTTTTTGCGCCTTAAAAATAGGTATAATGAATCAATATCAACTTGCCCAGCAAGAAGTTTTCTAACGCTTGCACACGCAGCGTGTTTTACGCTCGACAAAAGGAGATCAACCGACCGCGTAGTTCCCCAGCTGACGTCGCACGTGAGAGAGCGCCACTCAAGCTTCTTGGGGCAACTCAATCTGTCACTCAAATCAAGATAATCTGTGGATGAAGGGGAAGCGGAATTCGGCAATAATGAAACACATAGCCCTTTGGAGCTACTATAAACCTGAGGCGGTACGAGTATTTTGAAAAGGAGTAGTGGTGTCGGCGCAAGCGTTCGCAAATGTAATTCCGTGCTTAATTTCTAAGATCCCTTCGAGGTTGGAAGTTAACAAAAGTCGGTAGGTCGATTGGCATTGGGGGTCACGGTAATACCACGAACGAAGCAGTGGAGGGTGACATGTTCTGGGTCTCTTTTGAAGCCCTATAAGCACACAGCAAAATTGGTTTTGAAGAAATGCTAAGAAAGACGAATGAAAAGAAATGGGCAGCTAGAGTGAACAAATATATGTATCTGTCTAAAAGCGTGGACCTGGCGTGGACACGAAATGGAGGAATAAGTCAAGAAAGTAGGCAACGAATTACATGGTAATTGAAAGTATAAATAGACACCCGGAGGTCATGGAAACGAAAGTAGGATCGAGAAACAGAGACACTAAATCTCATGCTAGGGACGGAGAAAAAAAAAAGGGAGGGGGGGGGGGCATGTAGACTTACAGATACGGCAAAAAAGTAATCAAGAGAAAAAATTGTACTATAACTCAAAAGGCACTGTCTTGGTTTTTCTAGGCCCGAACTTGGTGCCTCAGGAAAAGAAACATACCTGAGCAAATATTCGCAACTGGATGAAGGCACGTGCACGCTTTAAGTCTGTAGTTGACTCAGCACGTTGTAATGGAATGCAAAGGTATTCGCCCAGTGAGAACCGTATGAAACGTTCACCTTTCAGAAGCGCTCGGAGCCACAGCGGATGGAAGCGTTAACCGGTCAGCAGTCAATATAAGTAAGAGACGTTTAGAGCATCGGTGGATCACCAGCAGGCCAAAAGTTATTGCGCAATTCGTAGAAAACGTCAGGTGAGTGTACTGCTTGTCGGAAATGTACGCGCGCACACACACAAATATACCCAAAACAAACAAAAATAAACTAATACGACGGAATAAAACCAAAGGAAGCGGTCACGCAGTCGCTCACACTGAGCGTTGCCTGTTCGAAGACACGAGCACACAACAGAGCAATTAAAAGTTGTTTTGTAGTGCGTATTGCCGATTAGGCTTTCTCCAGTACAAACAAAAAAGCTTTCTTTTGTATCGCGCTCACTAGAAGGAACACTGCGACTAGTCACGCATTAAGTGCAGGTAACTGGACGGGCCAGTCGTAACTAAAATGAGTAGGCGTCATCAGTGTAGGGTGACTACATCTTTTTCGTTTATTTTCGGAAAAAAAAGAAAGAGAAAGAAACACCGATGTAGCGGAAATATTCACCAATGAAACAGCGCTCAATGTCATCATCTACTTCTGCGTCTTCGCGCCAAAATCACCTTTTCCCGCCGGAACGAAAAAGCGTGGAGTCTGCCTTTTCCCGCCAAGACCGATACAGCCGGCGCGGTGAACGAGTTCAAGGACACGCGCAGCGCTGCCGCAAGCAGTGCCTTCCTCCCCCATGTCTTCGCCCGACTATCAAACCGGCAGATCTCGTGACTCAATTTAACCAATAATACAACACCTGCACACGGCACTCAAGAGCCAGGCCGATGACTTGGCGCACACCTAGTGCTTGCAGTAGCGGTGAAGACGGCGGGTTTGATGGTTACGCCCACCTTGTGTGACTATGGTTTCTTGGGCGAAAGCGTATTGAATTTCCTGCGGAACTGCTGCGTCATGTTCTGTGGCTGTGGACCGATTGGGTATTTCGACAATACAAGCTGCTGCTTGTTCTTCGGCAGCCTGCATATCGGTGTGCCACAACTCTGGGTTCCGTGTGGTGTTCGTCGACGAAATTTTGAGGGTATGTTGTGCGGACAGTTGAGACGGATGCCAGGGGAAAGAAGGAACACGATTCGCTTCTACGAACCTTGAGAAAGCACAGCAGGGCTTCTAAGTGTGAGTACATACGAATCTATATATGTACATTGCCCTACTCATTGCCACTCCGAGTTATAAAGCGCATAATTGTGAGCACTTAGAAAGAAAGAAAAGAGGTTTCGCGGTTTTGTCATCTCCCTGAATCCGCGCCCAGTTCGTGCTTCACGTATACAGGGCCCTGCATATATGGCTGCGCCTGTTCGAAAAAAAAATATATATTGCGCTCACTACTGCGTAGTTATGGCTCAAATTTTGCAGAAAGATCGCACTTTGGTGTCTAGATCGTTTAGAGTAACAATTAACCAATTAACAGTCAATTGCCTGGTTTTTAAGAAAAAAAAAAGTGCACATTTGCTTGCACTTATGGGATTGCGAGCTGCTGCCGCGACGGCGTAAGCATGAACTTTCTCTCTTGTCACTCGCTAAATTTTAACGAAAGTTGCTGACGTCTCTTGTATATTGCGCTTGACGACTATTTCAGCATTAGAGAATTTTAGATCAGGGGACGCAAGCCTTGGGGCGCCCCAACGCTTGCGTCCCCCTAATCTAAAACAATTGGTAAGAGATAGCTGAGATTCTGGGTCTGCATCTCGCGTTTTATGTTTGTGAAATGCGCTTGCGTATGTTGTACGTTACGTGGCCGTTTTAGAAGTTTTCCTTTCCTCACACTAGGTAGAAGTTGAAGTCATACGTACTTATTTCATTTTGAACGGCACTTCTAAGGCATGCTTCTTCATTATAGGCTCGGGAGAAAGGCTACGGTAGTGAGCGACTATTTTGATAAGTTTACTGACTTGAAAAAAATATATATAAGAATCGTGAACCCTATTCGCGCAAACAGAGACGCTGGATATGTTATTCATTTTCCATTAAACGTTGATTAACTTATCAGTTCGTAAATTGTCTTTGGCGACTGGGTGCTTCTTCCCTCAGTGCTTTGAGTGCATGGTCTCACTAAAAGCTTTGGTATATATTGGGTTGCGATTCTGCGAGGTATTTTCCACCGGGGATAAATATGGCTTTCTTCATGCTCAGGTCTTTGGTTCGATTCCCTGCCACTGCATTCCCATTGAGGCAAAACGCGGGAATGCTCGTGTATCGCGCATTTGGTGAACGTTAAATACGCTCGACTATTCGAAATTCCCACACCTGAACGATAACTGTCAGTGACGTTCTTCTTTTCTTTCCCTGCAAACGAAAAAAAGTTTTTTTGATCAGCATACCTGTTCGACATGTCCACATGAGCTGTCGGTGTTTGATCCGGAGAGGTGTGATTTGATGTTAACAATAAATTTCTTTGATGACCATGCTTTCGTTATTGATCAGTTCGGTTTATTGAATAACCCGTCAGTACAGAGATAACCTCTGAAACACCTAACCCTTATAAATGATATGATAGTGATATTGTACTATGTGTTGGTGGAAACTCTGCGTGCTTTCTTATTTAAATATCACGTGTGGGTATTGTTTTTATCTTAAGAAACGGTTTGACTTGACCTGGCGACGCTTTCGCCAACTTAATGTGACTGTTTCGTCTAATTGACTTCGACTTACCAATTATTTTTATATTCTTCAACGTCTGCTTGTTCCCTGTTATTTTGCGTCTAATCACAGTATCTATCGAAAGTTTCATTTTGATGCAGTGTTTGCTGTGTCTCGAATATTTTTGTACGTGCATAGGACTTGGCCCTGCTAGTGTGAGGCAGCACCACTCAAGGCCGTGGTGGCGGATGTGGAACACCCTTTTTCACCAATGGCGTCATTAGAACGCGAACACTTTGGGCAGGCAGCTGAACCCTCGTATGCTATCTGACGGCAGCAAACATGTCGGAGTCGGGACCTTCGCTGTGCAATGAACGAGAATGAATTAGCAATGTGAAGGTGGGAACAGCCGCAAGCGTAGAAAACTTGGAAATGAAACGCACGCATAATGCGCGAAGGCTGTGGGTTCGGGTTCCACCAGCGGCAAGTTGTTGTCTCGTCCGCTTTTATGTGATCGTTCTTGGGGGGGAAGGAAGGAAGTATTTTAATGATTGGAAAATGTAGAGAGGTCGGCCGGATAATGGAGCATCTGGCCTGCTACTCTACGTAAGGGAGGGGGAAGAGGGGAAGAAAAGGGGTCACAATGATGGACGATAATGGGAGGAACGAGGTGAATGACACATTACACAACTGGTATCACAGGCGTGAGTCCAGGCCAGTGTCACCTAGGAAACGTGAAAGTGCACGCATTGTCTCTGTCGTCTGCCAACTCTGTGGCCACGCGCCTAGCAAGAGGTCCTCCGACAGTGGTCCATTGTGGAAATGTCTCAATGTATCTGCCAATGTCAGTCTTTCTCGCGCATACTCAGGGCACACCACGAGCACATGTTCTATAGTCTCTACAGCGCCACACACTGAACAGTCCGGGGAGTCTGTCCGTCCAATAATGTGCAAATATTTGCGCGTGAAGGCGACGCCTAATCGCAGTCTGTGTATCAGGCATGTATGAGGGCGTGGAATTCCACGCAGAATAGGAAATTTCCTATCGGGATCCAGGCTTTTAAGGCGGACGTGACGAGCGTCTGGCTGGGCCCAGTATGTTCTCGCCGCACTCCTCATTAATTCCGACAGGAGGCATGTGATGTCCGGTCTAGAGAATGGCACTACAGTTCGCATGCCATTGCTGAGGGCGCGCCTTGCTGCAGCATCGGCCATCTCATTACCGTTGAGCCCACAGTGTCCCGGGATCCATTGGAACACTATGCGGTGGTGTTTTTCTTGAGCGTATGAAAGTAGCTCGGTGATCTGCAGGGCCAGAACCTGATATGCGGTGTGGCGCAGGAAGCATCCCAAAATTTGCAGCGCGGGTTTTGAGTCCGTGAAAATGCACCACTCTTGAGGTCTTTCCCCGCAGATGTGGCGAATCGCTTCTCGAATAGCCACAAGCTCTGCAGCGGTTGATGTTGAATTATGGTCTAGTATGAAACCTCGAGTCATCTGTTGGGCTGGTATCACCACAGCTGCTGTCGATGCCTTAGGTGAAACGGAGCCGTCTGTGTACACATGAACATATGTCTGGTATTCTGACCAGATGTATTCTTGGGGGGGGATTTTAAAACAACGCAATACACTGGAAGACGTGACGAAGAAAGATACAACCAGGGTACTGAGTTACAACTAAAGTTTATTCATCGCAGATTAAGAACTGCAAATAAATTCCCCTAAGCTTTTATGGGCTTCTCTCGGTTTCATAAGGTAGGAAGTTACTTATATGATAACAAACAATAAATACTTTGTTTTTATTATCACCGTAAGCGGACGGTGCCTTGACCACGTTTCTGCCTTACTTCAATTTTCCTGATTACAAACAGGTTGACACGTGCCCTCAGGTTCTAGACAATTGAAGGCATTACAAGATCAGTGTTGGTAGTGCTCTTTGCAGAGGCAAACTTTTTATTGCAAGTGGGGAGTCGGCTTTCGTTACCTGTAATATTGCTATCGTCTAGAAATGTATGCTTCAAAGTGCGTGTCTTCATGTCTTCAAAAAGCTATATCTTTAGATAACCTGTGCGTGCTTTTGCCACTGATTACAGGTTGCTGCTACCTGTTATGTACTAGTGCTGACGAAGACTCTTGAAAAGCTATCAAATCTTCTTTTTGTTATTTGTTACTGATAAACCTTTCAGGTGCTCTATGAAAACATCGAGGCATTTTTTACGTGACTGTAGTTTACCGCACCGCATAACAATAAGTTTCTGCTATTGTGATTATTTTGGCGCCTTTGTGCTTCGTCCTACATTTCCGTTCTGCTGTGTTCGTGAAAGACTGCGTTCATTTTTACATGTCGGGGGTGCAATATTTATTATAATGGCGTACCGTAAGTGTTGTACATTTAAAAATAAAATCACACTTCTTCAATATCTGTTTGAGCATCTACTTATCACGGTGCAAGAGCTTCCTTTTGCGAGTGCTGTGTGAACGGTAAAGGAAATTACCGCCGACCGGGGCAGCGAAATTGCGACACGTGGCACCTTTGTGCAGGCAGATGCAGATAACGAGAGTGCTGGACTCTTTCTCATGTTTGTTACGTGGCGAAGTCAGCATTTATCTGCAACGGTGGCTACGCCATCATTAATGCTTATCGTGATCTGTTCAGTTCTGGTCCGTACGTTAACCAGCGATGAAAGCGAATAATTACTTCCAAGCCACAAATAGTAGAATGACCTACCATTGAATCTTAAGAGGGGAAACGGCCCGCTACGCTTGCTGTTTAACTGCAGCGCCACGTATCGTAATTTCGCTGCTCCAGTCGTCGGTTAGTCGCGCTACTCTTTTTCCGTTGCCACTGAACAAAAATGTAAAACGAAGCTGCAAAAACAAGAGCAATACGCTAAACCGAACTATTCAAGACGTTTTGAAAACGTCTTAAAACGGAATTTTGACAGCGGTTATGGCGATATTCTTTAGGCCATCGGAAATCTCATTTCTAGACGGGATTTTTTGCGCCGTTTTAAAACCAGATTTAGACCGTGTATGAAAATGGATTCAAGCTGGGCATCATATATACGACGTTTTCTAGAGTAGGAGCTTCTATTCCGGCCCTTCTTTCGGACGTTTGCGTTGTCTTAGATAAATGACGAAAAAAACGTAATGTATCCGGGGGGATGACTGTGCGGGAACTTGAAGGCGCTGTCTCCACCCGGCTTTCGGATTCGCGTCTTTTCTGGCCTCCTTTCGTGATAAGAGCATCTATTTCGGTATTGTACGCGCGAACGCATCTCAAATGCGTACAAAGTCATCCTTGAAAATATAAAAAGATGGCACATCACAGCCAAAGGTAGATAACAAGAGACAAGTATTAACCGCGTGCCATAGAAATTCGACCGTAAAAAGAAATCGCAAAACATGTCATGCACGATGTTACAACAGAACATTTCTTTCAGCCTAAACATAACATGGTCGGTCAGTAATTTTAGTCGGCCATGGAAAGTGTCTTCGACGACCGACTAGAAATTACGAGCCGCTTCCTGAATTAAAACGTTGATAAATTTAGTCAGCTAAACACTCTGTTTTGGAAGCCAGAACTTCCACGTTTAGTTACAGTTGCCGAATGCCACAAAACAAACGAATATATTGCGTGGTCACTTTCGCATGCCACCTGATGCATTCGGCTACTCAAAAAAGAGGCGCGTGCCGCAAAACGGACAGGCTGCGCCATCTGTGGGTAATCTTATAGACTGCTCAAACACTATGTCGTTTAGCGCGAGTTTTGAACTTGTGTGCCCGCTACGCTAACGCCGGGAGAGTTCGGTGTTTCCAATTGTCATTTTTATACAGGAATATTCTACAATGGATCACATCCATGATGTCAATCAGGTAATCGAGAAATTCGCAGAGTACAATCAGCCCCTCTATATGGCTTTCATAGATTACGAAAATACATTCGATTCAGTAACGATAGCAGCAGTCATAAAGGCATTACGTAATCAAGGAGTACAGGCCGCTTACGTTAATATCTTCGTAAATATCTACAGCGATTCCACAGGTACCTTAATTCTGCATAAGAAACGTTATACATACAAGAAACGCTATTTGATGTATAATTTATACATCATATAGTCTTTTTGAGTATACATTCATAAAACGCCGGGAAATTAGTAACAGTACAAAACAACAGTAATATGCAGAAACAATGAACGCAGTATGTATTATATCTAACATAACGTACAAAAGTTTGTTTAGGACATGATTTGCTTGAGCTTGTTTTCAAATTGTGTTACGGTGTCACTTTGAATAATGGTTGTTGGTAGTCTGTTCCATTCATTTATTGTTGTGCTGGGGAAAAAAAGAATTGCCGTATGCATTAATGTGCAGTTGAGATTCTGTAACGCATGGAATAACTTAAATTAATATAGTGCATATTAATGAGAGTGGTCGTTGCATAACATCCAAAATTTATTACTGCAATAATCGTATAAAAGCGTTGTTGAATTAACCTGCGCTGCAGACTATTAAAGGTCAGTGCCGTCTCTGTGGCGTGCCGCTAAAAAAGAACTACGCATCAGAAGTTGTAAAAGGTCATGCTGAATGTAGTATAGTGACTGTTGCGAGATAGTGCTTATAGGAGGGAAAACGCGGCACCTTTCCTTATGGTTGAAGCAGTTTCAAGAAGCGCGTTTCTTGGCTCTAAGCCAAAACGAGGTACAAGAGTCACGGAAAGATGGATTTCAGCCCACTGCATATTTCATTGCTCCTTGTTCACAATTCCACTCCTCTCCCTTCACGCCAGCACGCACACTGGCACGCGAGCTTCGTGTTATTACAGTAAAACTTCATTTGGGCCTAGTTGGTGCATAATTCTGAACTTAAACTTGCAGCGCAAACACCTAAGTGTGTCGTATCTTCATTTTGTGGTCCGTCTTAGGTGTTTGCGCTGTAAGTTTAAGTTCAGAATCGTGTTGTTAGTTCGTCTGCTATACGCCTGCACGTGCTTTGCGATGTCCTCGCCACTGTCGTCGTCGTCGTTTTCGTCGTCGTCCTCGTTTTCGTCGCCCAGCGGCGACGATTTCCTGCAGGCGGGAGTCGCCGCCGTATTGGATGTGGCCAATCACTTTCGATTCGACCCACTAGAAAGCAGCGACTTGGATGTTGCGGCCGGAGGCACCAAGGACGAACCTCAAGACCCTCACATCGGCCACGTTCAATGGTAAGACACGAGAAATCGGAGTCGAACGACAAAAACTGCCGCTTAATTCTGCAGTTGCAGCAACACGGAGAGCGTCCAACTACAAGCAATAACCGAGAAAAGCACATGCAAGCAACATGGCAGCCAACGAAAATTCGTGACGTAGCGTTTTCTAGGCTGTTTACAATCTTTGTTCGATGTCGCGAGGTGCTGCGTTTTGCGGTTGGCTGCGCGCACCTACTTTAATATTGCTTTTAAATATGTTCTAAGCTATATTCACCGCGTAAGAATTGGGGTCGGGCATGTCAAAGGAGGTAGCTGGCCCATGCCGTCGTCCGACTCATCCACGTTAAGGTCGTTGTTGAAGGGAGAAACGTGTTCTCACCGACAACGAGGAGTACTGGGTTTATTTACAGTATGTACATAAAGAGTGGAGAACATTACATCTCATCAATGTAGCATGACTTAAATGAAGCACACCGAGGAGCCGAAAAAGCTCGCTTGAATCCCCTGTCTCCTCCCTAGATCCCTAGGCCAGGGAAACCTGCCGTCCGCCCGTCCCTCATTTCGTCCAGTCGGAGTGTCCAACGACGTCGAAGGATCCGCGTTGAGGGCGAGGGCTCACACAATCACTACCGCACCTTTGTTCACTTAGCACACAGAAAGGAGGGGAGCTCCGTAGAGAGGGATTGTCACGCTTGACTCAAGATGGCGCGTCTTGGTTCCTGAAACAAACCGCAGTTAGCTGCAGCGTCTGTCAAGCGACCGTGGCGATTATACCGGGGTCCGTGAGGAAACGCCTCAGAACACCCTTTTGCAGGAGTTTTCTTGCTCCCATTGGTCGGTGAAGGCGACAGCGATGACTGCCGCGCTCAGCCAGGTGTTGGCTCAGCCGCCGCAGCCTGCCGGAGAAGAGGTGCGCACTGACCTTCCCCCTTTCCCGTCCCCTACCAAGCGCACGAAAATCTCGCCGCTCCTCTTTCTCTCCCCCTACTTTCATTCCCTACCCCCTGTGCAGCGCGGTTGAGGTGTCCTCTGCTGAGAGACAGTTACTGCGCTGCACTATACCTCAACCTTTCCTTCCCATCAAGAATCTCCTTCTCTCTATCTCTCTCTCTCTCGCCGCTCCCCGCCTTGCGCGCGTTAGAAGACGACGCGCACCCTCCGCGCCTTCCTCCCTTGCGAGCGCGAGAAGACATCGCCGCGTCAAACCACCGTCCTTCTCGGCTCAGCCCCGCAAGCTTTCGCTTGCACTAGAGTACTAGAATACGCTCTAGCTCGCACCTCCACCTACAGCCTATATATACGGCGCCTACACCTACACCTACAGTCTACACGGCCTACGGCGCGCGGCCGCGATGTTGTCGCACTTTGACTTTATACGGAACGTCACGGCGGCGACGACGACGACGGCGCAGATTCGCCTAGAGTGTCCATATAATTGCAACAGCAGCATTATAATTTGATCGAGTTTGCGGTACAACATTAAAGTCAATTTGTGCTGAAGCATGTAGCATGTAATGGTAGTATACTCAATATGCTGTAAATTAGCCCTTCCTGTATCTGTTTTTCTACGTGTCGCACCCCCCCCCCCTTTTCCGTCAATATCGTAACGAAGCTTACGGATCAGTGCGAGCACCGTTGAATAATTGTGAAGAGACCACTAAGAACAACACTGTGCGAAAAGCTTCGGAGCCTCGTACGAATTTTTTCCCGCCGTTGAAACAGCGCAGCTATACGTTCTTGCAATGTCCTTGCAAGCGTTGGTGGCTTGCAGTCAACAACCTTCTCTTCCATGTCGCGACTTTTGCTTCTATTTTCGTTCTTCGGTAAACGTAAAACATGAAAGCGGGAGACCGTCAGCGGAAGTTGTCGGGCGAATGCACATTTGCAACTGCGCCACACCCGTGCGCTGAATGTAATCACCTGTTGTAAAATTAATCACGTTTCTTTTTTTTTCTCTTCTTTGCTTATACTTATGACTGTATCCAGTGAACGATAGTGAGATATACAATAAATATAATGAAGTGAATTGAATTGCGAAATTGAGGGAAGGTGTTGCCGTGCTGCTTTACGTTTAATATACAGCTACCCTATACGGTGTAACGAAATCATATTGTTGGGAATATTGCGTTTTTTTGAAGCTTTTTGAGGGCTTTGATCGCAACTCATGCGTTTTAGACAAGATTGTACGAAGTGCAAGGGCGCCGGACTCCCCTTTATACGAAGTGCGAAGCAGATGGGAGGTAAGGTAATGTTAAATGGGGTCTAACTGGAGAGCTTGGAAGCGGTATACGCCTTCGGCAACACCGTGTCACTTATATGCGAAAAATAATAAGCCTGCTTTAAAAAGTGAATCTAAAAATGATGATAAAAAGGATACGTTATATCAACCCGCGCAAACACTAGCGCATAGCAATGAAAGAAGTGCGAAGCGGGAAAACCTGCACCGTGCAGCTTTACCGACGTAATTATTAACGGTCTATACGAGTGTATTCTATCTTTCTCCCCCTTACCTTTATAAATTAAATTCACTCTACTTTGTCGCCAACTGTATGGTATTCGTCTATCTTTTAAAAAAGTTTTTTCCACTGCGTTCTCCAGAGCGTCCTTACTTTTTGGTCCTAGTTCATTAATCAGCCTAACGAGAACCTCGTCTAGCCCTGTGGCTGTGCGCTTAGGAATTTTCTCTTTGGCTTTCTTCCAGTTGAAATTTGTCAGCACCAGCCCTTTTTCTACCCGGGTCTCTTTCGTGCTCATTTTTTCTTCAAATACAACCTCGTCATTGCCTTGGAAAGATTCGGTTGTTATTTTTCGGATGTAATTTATACACTAAGAAATACACCACACCACCTTGCGGCAGCTCCTTGTTACTAACTGGACCATGTGATGATAACCGAGTCGAGGCAGCCTGCTCACGGGTGTCAGCATAATTTCGCCATTGTCATGTCGCCGTTATGTAGAGTTCGCTTTTGTTTCAATATACGTTTTGGTAATGAGGCGTTTGTCCCGCGTACGCGCAAGAACGACAGCAACTGGTCTCTTCCGTTGCGAACGTCGATAAGAGGCCGCTACCGTACTAGTTCGTTTTAGGTCCTTGGCCTAATGCAAGCAGCGCAGCCCTGATAACAAGTGCCGCTATAGCCTTTCGCCGAGCCACTGGGTTGCACGCATGGCTTTAGAGGTGCCACAACGCCGTGAACTTGTATATACGCACAACATCATCATCATCATCATCATCATCATCATAATCGTCGTCGTCGTCATCATCATAATCACCATACATCATCATACATCAGCCCTTTTCGTCCTCCCTTTTCCCCAGTGTAGAATAGCAGGCCAGAGCAAATTATAGCTCAGGCCGCCCTCTCTGCCTTACTGTAAATAAATCTCTCTCTCTCTGTTTCTTGGTAGTGAGGCGCGATTGCGCGTCCAGCCTTGTCCGTTTAATGTACTTCAGAGTGCATCCACGTTTAACGCGATATTCCTTATAGTGAAGTGTGTCTCCTGTCTCGATTACTTTGATCCAATGAGGCTTCATAGTGTGACCACGTAATGGACAAAGGCCGAACGAAGTCGCCGTGCTGCATCGGTGTGCTTTGGCATTGCAGGCACAGGAAAGGCGCCATATTGTTCGGTAAGAGCGAATGCGACGAAGCCTTCCACTTGTTCAGTTAGTTGGTGATCTACCACTATTCAGATAACACGGAATAGCGAGGAAACGAAACCGACATAGACTCAAATCTAACATTTTCAGCGTGTACTAGCTGTATGCCCTCCATCGAGGCCCTTGGCGCACCAAGGAAATGTCCGATTCGATTTCCCGCAGGGTGAAGGTACCAGGCGAAGTGCGGAATTCCTCACTTAATATTCGAACAAAAGATGTAAAGTGACCTTGAGCGGCAATTAAAATGGTGCAAAGCGCCTTCAAGGCTGTGCACACTTACGGAGGAAGAATATTTTTCTTTCGGCCACCTGTCCTCTCTTTTTCTTTCTTTTTCTCTCGCTCGCTCTCTCTCTCTATTTTTTTTTTGCTTTTATCTTGCAGCGTGCAGTACGGTGGAGATAAAAATACTCGATAGATTTAACTGAGTTAGCATATCGGGAAAAAAGGACATGACTGCCTGCGGCCCCGGGAAACTTGCGGTCCCGTGTTCTGTCTCTACACTACGCCGAAGGAAAAAGAAAGAAAGAAAAACGCAAATTTTCAAGTTGGTTCAACGTACGGCACTGTCTCTATTACAACGTCGACTAGGGTTGAAACATCCACGAACGGCTCAGATACGGCAATCGTCACCTGCACCCTTTGGAACTATACAACCGCCACCATGGGAGTGGGTATCGGGCATTGAAATACTTCCCATTCCCAGTAATTAATAATAATAATAATAATAATAATAATAATAATAATAATAATAATAATAATAATAATAATAATAATTATTATTATTATTATTATTATTATTATTATTATTATTATTATTATTATTATTATTATTATTATTATTATTATTATTATTATTATTATTATTATAGTAATATATTAAATATATATACACGTATAAACAATCAGCCCACATAAGCCAGAGGCTTGTGTGCGGGGCTGGACAGTCTCAAAAGAATATGTTACCCTCCAGCCGCGAAATTACTCTTAAGCAAAGCATAAGGTAAAAGGAAGACATGATGGCTAAGTAAGCACCTGCACGTTTATAGCAGCATGCGCACTTCATATAAGAGAATACAATAAATACATATAATGAAAAAAAAATGAACCTCTTACAGCCGATGTACAATCGCCCAATTTTTTAACCTGAACGCGCGAGCATCGACCGGCCAGTCGATAAGCGCCGTATAACGGAGTACAGCGGCGAAGTGTGCGAGAATACGCGCGTGCGCGCAATGCACAGTCCAATGCAGCTTCCCTCTGCCAGGCGTATTCTCGCACACTTCGCCGCTGTACTCCGTTATACGGCGCTTATCGACTGGCCGGTCGATGCTCGCGCGTTCAGGTTGTACCTCTTTACCTCTTCAGATTGTACCTCTTTACCACATGAATTAAAAAAAAAGAAAAGATCTGGTCTTCAGAAAGAGATACTATATTAGTGGGAGGCTTCAACTTCGTTAAAATAAAATGAAGTATAAAACGCGTGTGTTCTTTTTATAACAGTTAAACACACGGGGCACCACGGGTACTTGTACATGTCACCGTGGCCGCAGTATTAAATTAAACCGAACCCACAACCGAAGGTTGTTGGTTCGGTTCATTTCATTTTTATTTCATTCATTAAGCACAAGTAATTTCCCCTATGTTGTCCTTGGTGTCAGTGTTTGTTGGCTTCTTGTGATATGACTAATAAAAATCGGGCCCCGCGGTTAACCCCCTTTCTTCTCGCTTATTACATTACGAGGGTCTCGAATCCGGCAACATTGATGCCTTCAGGTAGTATGTGTGGGTTTATTGACCGGTTGCCTTCACCCAAAAAGATCACGTTCGCGTGACGCCTGCGGCAAAAAGGACATTCCACGTCCGCCGCCAAGGTAGGTGAGTGGTGGCGCTGGCTAACACTCCCAGGGTTCTACTAGGACATAAATACCCAAGAAAGTGCATGGGGAAACGGCGCCGCGGTAGCTCAATTGGTAGAATATCGCACGCGAAATGCGAAGGTTGTAGGTTCGGTTCCCACCTGCAGCAAGTTGTTTTTTCATCCACTTTAATTTCCAATAATTTATTGTTTCTTTATTTCATTTATTAAGCACAAGTAATTTCCCCTATGTTGTCCTTGGTGTCAGTGTTTGTTGGCTTCTTATGATATGACTAATAAAAATCGGGCCCCTCGGTTAACCCTCTTCTGGTGAGGATGCAGATGTTACTTGCGCGACAAATCGTCACCTAATGAAAGATATGTACTAATTAAAATCTTAATCAATAACTTTAGGGCACGCGTTAGAATTGCGATATTGAAGCCAAGCAAATGGTGAAGCCATGTCTGCTCAGCAGAAATCCCAAGACTTGTGTCCCATTCGAGATAATCATGGCCAAAGTCTGCAAAAATAAATAAATAAATAAATAAATAAATAAATAAATAAATAAAAAATTACACTTGCAGTTCGGGAGCCAAATTCGCAAAGCTTTTTGGCTCCCGTATTAAAGAAAAAAAAGTTTTCTTGGCGCTCTTTGGTCAGAACTTGCCCTTGCGCCATTAAGCACCACACGTCATCTTCATCTCAAAAAGATCCTACGCTTAGAATTATTCGTAATACAAAAATTCCAGCCAATCTCGATGCTGGACACATTATTAGCGAAAGCGGCCAGTCAGTGGCAAAGACCAGTTGCGAACAAAGAGCTTTGGGAATTCGGCCCTTCGTTGGTAAGTGCTGCTTGCCGTTGATTGGTCGCCTTCGTTAATAATATGTCCAGCATCGGGATTGGCCTGAATTTTCTCTTACGAACAACAATTCTAGCGTATAGGAACTTTTTGTGAATAAGGGCACAGGTCATGTGGAAGTGGTGGTGGTGAGTTGTAGCAGCGGGCGGGTTTAGCCTAGCGATCAAGGCCGGAAATCGCTCCGCCCGAGCGTATCATAATTATGGTAAGTGCCTGACGCAAGCTTTCGGTAAACTGCGGCCGTGTTCGCGAAAAGCTATTACGCTAAAATTGTTCGTAAGAGAAAATTCCAGACAATCCCGATTTTAGGCATATTATAACGAAGGTGGCCATCCACTGGCAAAAGATAGAGAGAGAGAGAGAGGTTTTTTAAATTAAAGAAAATTCACTTGTAATAAAAGGCAACACAAGTGGTTTTTCCGGCGAGGTGTCTAAACGAAAAGTTTGGTGGACTCGGCCCCTGTTAACGGACATGTTAATGGTTAAAAGTTAAAGGTTAACGGACGTTATTAAATGTTAATGGGCTTTATTAATGTATTTCGCAACACGCTTTTAGGCCGCGGTTATCTCGGAAGGGGTGCCAATCTTACGATTTCTGCTAGGCCAGCATGACTGCATTGCTGCTCGGTTTTGCGTGTGCCCTAAAGGAAATATAAACAAGATTAATTAATATTTTGAATTAGCCACATGAACATTACGATTTGTCGTGCAAGTATACCGTCCGCCTTTCTCGGGCAATCGACCTGAACAGACGACTGCATTGCGGTATCTGTAAAAAACGATTAAAAAAAAAAAGCATTGTTGGAACTAAACAGGAAAGAAAAAGAAAGAAAGAAAATGAAGGTGACTAAATAAAGATAAAATAAAGTCAGGTGGTAATTAACGAATCCTCCCGGACAGAGGAATAGAGGTTAAATTTCGTAGCTGGTGAAAAGCGCAGCAATTAGGGCGAGTTGGTATGTCATGACATTTTTAAGCTTGTAGCGCAGCTCAGAACGAGCAAGAAAGGAAGGTGGAAGGGGTAATGAATCGGAACGGAGAACAGGGTGAGCCCTCGCCCTGTTCACCTTTCCTATTCATTACCCCTTCCACCTTCCTTTCTTGCTCGTTCTGAGCTGCGCTACAAGCCTAAAGAAGTAGCTGGTGACTACATATCCAGCGCAGTGTCACGTCAATTAGACGCTTGCCACAAGGCAACCCCCGCCCTTCCATCAGCGCCTACCAAGAAGTCAACGCAGCGTTGACACCGACTGCTGACGGGTACACAAAAGGCACCCTGAATCCTCCTTCCCCCCACCACCACCGCCACTACCTGACAGCCTGAACTAATGATGAAAAGGGCCAACTTCAAATGCTACCGAAACCCGGCGTCGACCTTGGATTACACATCTTCCATACCGTCGGAGGTGGGGATGCTGCGAAGCGTCGCGATAGCATGGGCGTGGTGTCGCAACGGATTCGACGATTGTGGTTGGCAGCGATACAGTCATCAGATTCCCTAGCCGAGACGCCTAGGGAAGACGACGCTATTAAAAGCGGAGGCTTTTCTTGCAGTTGGGCCGACGTGTCCTGGTGTGAACTCGAACGTTTAACATGCTCCTGCACGGAGTGGGCTTCCGTGTAACCGGAGCCGTGCAGCTAATGTCGAATAAACCCCTTGTTTTTCTTTCATTCCTACTACTGGACGTATTCGTCGATGGGCTTGGTGGATTCGTTGCCCTAACGCCACTTCGAACAGCAACAGGAGGTATACCACCGACATTAATAAAGATTGTCGGGCAAATTCCTGAAGCGTATAATTAGCGAAGGATTACCAATTTACCGAGTCATAATTAACATTCGACTGTCTTTGAAACTCCTTGCGGTGCTTTTAACGGTTCGCTCTCATCCGACATGCATTGTTCCCGATGTGTTCTCGATTAAGAGTTCACATGTGCTGGAATCGGACAACTTGGCTCAGCATGGCTATATATGGCTTTCCGCTGTTGAGGAACCAGTTCTAGGGTCCGAGCGTCGGTTTAGAGGCAGCCAGATTCTCACGGGAACCAAATGCGATTCAAAAGTGTGACGTCAGTAGCGTTTCATCTACTTTGTGGCGCCAGGAAAGTAAAATTACCGCTCCTCTCTCCACTCTGGCGCCAAATTTAGGCGTATCATACTGAAAATTTTAGGTGTCGCCTTGTGAGGCGCTCATTATATAGCAATAACAATCAAAAGTTGGGACCTATATATTTCCGGGCATCAGTTTATTGTTCCGTCTACAATTTCATAAAACGTGATGAACAGAAATGCAAGATGAAATCCAATTCGCATCCAACGTGGAACCAATGAACGCAATCCAACGCTGTCTGTGGCCCGCTGGTGAAGAAACGGGCTCTAGTGTAGCGAGACGAGGGACGAGGCTGTTTCGCCTACAGGATTAAAATTAAACCCAGGGACCGAATTCGCAAAACGCTTTGTCCTCTAGTGCTATTTGTCATTGGCCAGTCACATTCGGTAGTAACAGGTCCAACATCAGAGTATTGGCTGGAATTTTTTTCTCACAAACAATTTTAGCGGAAGGTTTTTTTTTTTCATTTTGTTTCTTTTGCGAATACAGGCACCGTTCTTTTAATAGCTGTGCAACCAACTAGAAGGCACGTACTTTTGCTGTTTTGAGGCACATCAATAATCAGATCCTGCACGTGTGCGTCGAAGCCGGCAGTAGCCCCACGTCGACAGTGGCCGACGCTGCAGGCTGGGGCGGAGGCCGGACGGCGGTGGAAGCTGATCGATTCGGCCTCCGCATCCAGGCAGCGATCATCAGCGCATGTCCTGTGTTGTCGGTCACCGCCGCTAGCGCACACGCCCAGGTGGTGCACGTCCTCCGCATTCGGCCCCTCTGATGCGCCGAGCTCCTTTCGGTTGTGTGCCGGAATTTGCCGGGCAGTGCGCACCGCGTGCACAAAACCAGCCCGGAGAATCCGACTAGGATGTCTGGTGCTAATTCGCAGCACCTGCGTGCACATTTGTACGTCTCTATTGGTTAAATGCGCGATGGGCGTGTTTTATTTTAGATTTAACGCTGCGCAAACTAAAGATTAAGCGCGGAGGCGAGTCGCGGCGAGGATTTATCGTTCGTGGTTCCGTCATCCCCCCCTTAATCGCGCTGCCCGCCTGCTAGCCGCATGAAAGGCCAGCGCACGGCAGAACGCGGGCGTGCGGAGAGGCGTGGTGTGCGCGTCGGGCGGAAGAGCCTCCCATCAGAGAAACGCAGGTAAAGTCGCGGCGGCGCACGCGCGCGCGCGCGCGTGCGTGGCTCGTTTTTGCTCGCATCGAGAGGGTTTCATTGAAGAAAAGCGTTCGCTGCCTCTTCTCCGGACGCTCGGAAAGCAGTCCCATTGAAAAAATAGCGCGTCACCTCTACGTCACGTGGGTCGCGCTCGCCGATTGGCCCGAGCGCGCGACTGCGGCGCCAGGAGAAGGACGGGTGAGCGTGTGTGCGTGGATGGAGGAGGGGAGAGACGACCATTCTCGGATGCCCCGTCGGACCGTGGTGGTGGCGTTAGGCCTAGCGCAGCAGTGTTTGTGTGTGGGCCGGCGGCGATGCGGCCTCGACGACGATTCCGCCGCCGGGGCTGGGCCTAGGCTTCAACGGGAACCCATGCGCAGCCCGGGCCGGGCCGCTAGCGCTCGGCCATGGCCCGCTCGGGATCGCGCGAGCTCATCTCGCTGGGACAGCCGCGGCCGGGCGTCGCCCGGCGCCAGAACGACTACATCGAGACCCCACTGAGGAGCAAGGATGCGGCGGCGGCGGTGGTGGCGCAGCAGCCGGCGGCGGCCAAGAAGGCGGCTGCCGGCCACGAGGACTCCATCATCTGCGGCCGCTGCGGCCGATGCCGCTGCGACGCGTGCCAGGGCCCGCGGCCGCTGCCCTCTCGCTGGGTGTGCGGCGATAAGGTTCACTGCTCGGCCGGGGCGCTGGTCGACTGTTGCTCGTGCGTGTGTTGCGCCAAGGGCCTCTTCTACCACTGGGCCAAGGACTACGACCTGGACACGGACGTGTCGTGCGCCGATCAGCCCTGCTCGTGCGCGCCGCACCGGCGCTGCGCGCGATGGGCTTGCCTCGGCCTCCTCAGCCTGCTGCTGCCCTGCCTCTGCCTCTACTGGCCCTTGCGTGGGTGCGTCAAGCTTTGCGAACTGGGCTACGCGGCCTGCGCGCGCTCAGGCTGTCGCTGCGAGCGACAACTCGCCGAGGAGGCCGCCGGTTCCCGGACGCTGCTTCAGCCGCAGGAATTATTACGCCGTTAGGCCTCGCGGGCGAGGCGTTGTGCGTGTGTGTGTGTGCTGCTGCTGCTGGCTGCCGTCGCTGTTGTGCGAGCGTCGACGTGCCCCGCTGGAACAAGCGTGAGTGTTCGCCGCCGCAAAATCTCGCGCAGATAAGGCGCCCCCCCACCAATCAGTCCGCCAGTGCTAACAAAAATACCGTCGGCGCCACCGCTTCGACTGCCTGGCGGAGCGAGCAGACGATGCTGCTCGGCGCTGGCGCTCTCGGCCGCTCGTCTGTGGAGTGCTGCGTGCCGTGGAACAACCTTCCCTGTCTCAACCTTGTGTCCATTTTGTACAGTAGGAACTCCCCCCTCGTAGAAGAGTTTATGCGTGCAAGACGACGCGAGTTTCGCCAATTTCGCCTCTCATCCTCTAGTTGTTCTTACTCTAGTTGTTCTTTTATTATTATTTTTTCTTCCCCCATGTTCATCCCCCGTGCGCGGCGAAGCGAGACGATTTGCGTCTACTCTGTGTGTCTCTGTTACGGGTAAAATTTCGGAGCACTCCGTTTGTCTTCCTAATACATCAGGCAGCTTTACTATATACATTTTTTATTTCGGCGAGGACCCGAGGCGTTCGAGCACGCCTGCCCCCTGTAGCTCGCCCCTTCGTCGATCCCATGCATTTAAACCTACCCACAAGGGTCCTCGTCGGGCATAACTGTCAGTTCCGAGCCGCCAAAATAACGCATTTATCGAGGCGGGGCGCGGAATTCAGCCCCGTTCGACCCACACACCGGGGCCGACGGCCGCCATGTTTTGAGATCGGTTAGCCCAGCCACCTTTTTCCCGCCCTATGCCTGAAGCACCCGCGGGGGTACCACCTGTGAGAAGCTGCGGCAAACAGGCGCGTCGCTGCGATCCTAAACCGTCACTAATGTCTTCCTGTCCGTGAACGCGACGAGCTTCGTCTTCGACGTGATTCCATGAGCTGTGCTTGCTGTAAATTCGCGGCCCGCAAAATGTTCGAGCCGGTGAGTTTCCCCTCCACCGAAAAAAAAAAAAAAAAAAATCCTGTCGCTCCCTTGCAAGTGCGAAAGGAGATCACAGCGGCAGTCTAGCCAAGTCGTCAACTCTGATGGGCCCCGTGTGTAACCAGCGTGCTTTTTGATGGCATTTCTCCCCTGTGCTCGGCCCCACGCACCGAGGTTGGGCCGTGACGTGGCGGGTCACGGAGTAGGCGGCCCTTACAGCGCCCCGTTCGTTGTCGCGCGCGCACAACTTCGGCTGACAGTTTTTTGCTCCGACGCTCGCCGCGCGCTCCTTTTCCCTCCCCTCCTCCATTGTTTCCTCCCCTCCTTTTTCTTTTCTGAGCGATGATGATGGAAACCTGTTCCCTTGTACAAATGTATTTAACAAAGCTTGTTTTACATTTTTATTTTATTTTTGCAGTTACGTTTGTCTAATTTACATTGTAGATGGCAGCAGTCAACGAGTCCCGTTGTTTCTTCTCAGGTGTACGATGTTGTTTCGACTGTGTGCTGTTCAAAGGACAGAGAGAAAACAAAAAGAGATCCGGCTGGCACGCCCTTCTCGCGTTAGGTCAGATATTGCGTCGGGCCTGCATTTCAACATGTCAAACTGTATATAGGAGCCAGGGCTGTGCAATCACTGTGGTCTTCGTAACTAAACGCGAAGTCCAGGGAGCGTTTGAATCCAAAGGTCGAATGGATTACAGCTTCTCTTCCTGCTTTTTATTTGTTTTGTTTTTCTCTATGTGTTTCTCCAGTAATGGGCGTAGACAGGACATAGAATGACCCATGTTGGACCAATGCGGCTTTCTTGAAAGAGTTGCGAATACGCCAACCAGCCATCTGGTCGATGAACAACGCGCTCTGGATAATCGGTTAAAGAGCCAGGCGGCGTTCTATATTTTGAACAGGCACGATGTTCCCTCCTCGTTCCCTCGATCGATGTTCAGCGCCGGCAGCCATTTTGGAGTGACAAAAACGACGCCCCCGCATTAACTACAAGGAGCTCGACACTGCTCCCATAGCAAAAGATTATCGATGCGTCTCTCAGTCCCCAATCACTGCCGATTACGGAGCATCTTTGCCGTCTCGTTTTGCTGCATCACTAAATCATTTCGCTTTCCTGTTAGTTGAGAGCTTCCTATATCGTAAAACATCATCTGCTCTTTAAGAACCGCCTGTACCCCACGAGAAAGCAGCCAAACTCTACGGTTATTCTCAGTAGTTTAATAACGTACTGCCCGACTTCTCCAGGACGGGCTAATCCGATCAAAACATTTCTCATACGCCCACCGCTTACGGGCTGCTCTTCTGCGTTCATCGCGCAGCAGAGAGAAGTTCGGAAGAAAAGGTCACTCGAATGTTCTCCGAGCGGCGGCGGCAGCTCGTGGTACGCGACCGCGAGCCGACTCGGGCTGTTAACAAAAACGCCACGCTCATTGGCGTCGCGTGCTTGTCCTGTCGGCGGCCTTGGTGAGCCGTGTTCAGTTGCGCGATCGAAGACTTCCATTGTTTTGCACAGCCCTGGCCGATCCAAGCTTGTGGACACGCTCCGGCTCGTCGCTGGAAAGCGAGAAGTTCACTGTCCGTACACGCCACGCACGCTTTCGAGCCCTCGCTGCCAAAAAGGGGTTGGGTATCAAGGGGGTGGGAGGCGACGTTCGTGTGCTTCCATGCCTGGCGCGAGGCTAGCCGGCGACCGGGCTCCGAGCGTGGGTGGATCACGCGCCGACGGCGACAGTCGCTCCAAGCGTCGCGAGCCCTTCGAGCGACTTATAAAGAGAAACACCGAGTCAGTCTCGACTGGTAGGGCATCTTTTTTGTCTGTGTGCGCGAAGGAAAGGCTAACTGCGAGGAGGTTAACGTTCTATTTCTTTTATCTTAATTTGCTAACCTACAGGTTGGGCTGTAGACAGAACAGACAAGGGGGTTCGGATTAATCACGCGCGCTAGACAAAGCGCAGCGTCTCTTTAGTCGTGCACTCAAATCGCTCGTGTGGCCCTCTGGGTTGATGAGCGGTGAGGCCAGGCTCCCAGAACCTTAACTTAGGTCTGCTCGAGGCACAGAGCAGAGTGCCGCGGTCAAACCAAAGGCCACCCGTGCTGCTCGGCTATAGTTCTGCAGGAATAACAGACGCGTACAGTGCTCACGGAATGAAACGCGTCAATTTAGGGCTAACTAATGCCCAGACTTTCGTTTGTACCGGCTGCAGTTCGTGTCACATCGACGTAAGTTTGGTGTGTACACTTAGAGCGGAGTCAGAGTCACCTTTAGTGACCAGATTCATAGCGACATGACATGGTACTCTCGAGTTCTCTGCACATATGCTGGGTTCTACCAAATACTCGCTGTCGCGTTTCATTCCGTGAGCACTGTACATTCAAACGCTAGATAAAAGGACAGAACATGAAGGACAGACATCAATGTGCGCTTTATATCTTGCCCCCCTCCCCCCCTTAATTTTTCCTTTTTCGCTGAAATCACGATGTCGGTGACGCCGCGGATTTCGCGGTGTACCTTTTGCAGACCGTTACTGTCTCCAAAAGCTTCGCTGCGAAAGCGTAGACTACCAGTCTAGCTTAGCTTAGTATTTCTCTATAGCGTTTCCCTTTCGTACGCGAACATAGTGCATGTCTCGCTGACGGAAATAAATTACCTTGCTGTACCAGTCCGTTCGTTTGTCGGCGCTCGAAGAAGAAAGGGTGGCTACGCTCCATGCGCCGTGACGTCATTTCCTACCTTGATCCTTTGTTTTGTTCCTCCTCATTGACGTCACCATCACTTTCCCGAGAAGTGGACGAGGCGCACGTTTACCACAGCTTTACGCTTTTCACAATCATGCGAGATGCAGGAGAGAGAATCCCGAAATGCCCCTGGAGGTGATTCTTGCGCACAGGAAGGAGCTTTGAAAATAAGTTTGTCGCTTCAAATCGAGTACCAGCAACAACAACAAAACCTGACACCGAATTTCGCACAGGATAGCTGGTACTTGAGTTACTGCGTGAGCACGTTTAAATGTAAAGTTTTGCCTTGGCATGCTCTGCGATTCGGTACTGCAATTGTTCGTTTCGTGAAACTTTTGTCGCCTTAATTCGTAAAAGAGATTCCCAGTTCTAAGCCGAGAAACAAAATTTTACGTGAAACTATAGGCGGCAGATAGTTTTCTCTTTACTGATATTATGTTAAAATAACTCCAGGAGGCTGCTTCAGTCACTCTGCCACCATGTGTTTTGACTGCATCTGGAAGATCACCTGACTGCCTTATTTTCAAAAAGAAAAAAAAAAACGATAACAAGCAGACTGTTTGGTGTCATGCTCACATTCTCGCTAATCTGCTCTACTGAGCTGACCAGTTTTCTAAGGTTTTCTGGTTTTCTAAGCATTGATTTTCGCAAAGCGCAGAGATCATGCTTCTCAGTGCGAACCAGAAGGAGAACTGGACTGCGTGCCATTCATTAAACATAAAGAAAGGACATCGCGATCTTGTATCGCTGCCCACTTACCTTGTGAATCCGCCTTAACGTGCATGTCTTCCGAGTAATTGTAAAGTGCGAACTGCCTAGTGCGAACTTTTTAAAAGAAGCCGTTCAGTAAGTGACCGCTGCGCTGTGTGCCTTTCGCAGTGTGGTTATTATTATTATCTTTAGATCTTGATTTTGTAGTTCTTCCCATTTAGGCTATGTTTGCCCACAAACTTGCCAGTTGTCTTTCAGACTTTCTGCGATGTATTACGCTGTGAATACGAATCGGCATTCGTCCCTTAGGGCCATGCAGAAGCCCACGAATGACTGGAGCTGCGTCGTTAAACGAATAATCGCAAATGCCGTTAGCGGTTACCACAACTTCCTATCACAAAAAGTCATGCGTTTAAATAGCTTCGATGCATCAGCTGGAAAAAGCGTTAGCTCCACGACCCCTCTATCTTCGTCTGCTTGCTTGACCATATTAGGTAATGCCAGTATGTTATCTTAGTTAGAAATTATTCCTCGGAAGAAAGTTTAAGGAAAATGACGTAGACGATACAAAGTCAATAGCCACTGTAAGCTGCATTAGGAGCCCTCCGATACTCTGGCTGTAGGCTAAATGTGGCGCTGCACGCTGCTACTTTATTTTTGTTGTACTTAATGTCAGTCATTGTGACCCGAAGCGTAGTTTTAGCATCACAATATTATCAAATTTAGGTACAGTACTTTTTTTTGCACCGATTGAAGGTAACGCAACAGCCGGTTTCAGGCGGAAACATTGTGCAAACAGAAATTTGCAGCCGATGTGGCATCAACTACGACTTGTCGTAGTGTTTCGGTAACATCTGGTCACTAAAATTCCCGCCGCGGTCAGTTCAGTGGCTGCAGCCTCCTTCCCACTTTCAAACATGAAGCTACTACACGTGGGTTCCATTTCCCGGCTACGGCGGCCACATCTGGTGAGGGAGGACTGGAAAACGGTCGTCTATATAATTGCATACAGGGGCGACGTTTAAGTGATTCGAGGTGGTCCAAATTATTCTAATCCAAAGCACTCCGCTCTCATCAATGGCCAGCGAGATGTCGTCTTCGGACGTCGAACGTCATTAGGAAATCGAATCCTTATAATGGTGGGCGTGCTCATGCTGCTACCATTGTCAAATGCTGGTATGCTCGAGCCGCTTCAAGCTTCGGCAATCTCGTATACTTCGGCGACGAGATAGCGAAAGCCTGTTTAAGGAGGGCGCTTTAGCAGCAGTGAGTGGTACGAAGAGCGGTAGACTGAAGCACCCTATATAGAGTGTTTTAAATGTGGTACATTCCTTCGCGGCTGAGCTGACGCAGAAAGGAACAGAAGAGTGTGAGAGATGTGCGATAGAAAGGCATGGGAGAATGTAGTCGAGAGTGCGTGACGTGCGGTACACGACAGCTGGGCAAGTCTTCCTTCTTCTCGTCGGCAATGTGAAAACGTCAAAACATTCGTGCTGCCGTCGTGAATGAAGCGTGCGAATGCGTTGTGCTTTCTCTCGCATACTGCACGCGAAAGCACCTCTCTCTCTCTCTCTCTCTTGGAAATGGGAAAAAACGAGAACATGCGAGCAGAAGGTCGATCTCTGAAGTGCCGCATGTGAGCTGAGTTACTTCCTTAGTTCAGTATATTTGGAGAGCCCATTATCGCCAGCAGACGAGGGGACAAAACGTATCCCTCTTGTCTCTGTCTTCTGGCGCTCAAATTGTCGCCAAGTGTCCGTTTTAAATGTTTTGAGGCTCGCTGACGCATACTGTCAAAGTTACAGAAGCTTTAACACGCGCTTCTCTCACGCAAGAGTATGTCACTTGGAATGTATGAAGGTCGGGAAACACATTCATCTTAATTTAATGCGAAAGACGGTTCCGTAAAGGCTATTGGAACGTCATGACACGGAGCAAGTTTTTCCAACACCGCACAGCAGCACAGCATGAAGGTGTGAGGTACACGCATAAACGAGACTGCTACGCGTATCTTGTTTCCGGCTGCGTACGCTTATGGCAGTCGCAGCAATCGCAGGAGCAGAGCGAGCCGGTGTATCGTGAAGTCATCACGCATGCACGTCCCGATTACCGAAGCCGAAAGTTGAAACCAAGTATTATTATATAGTAAATTAGACGCTTGCTACTACTCTTCTTTAAGCGTTTAGAGGGTTGGGATCTTAAATGAACGCAAAATTGAGAGAGAGAGAGAGAGGGTTGAAAATGCCACTTCATTGCTTTTTGAAATTGACATAGAGCTGTCAAGAGGTTTGGACCAGTGGCCGATTTCCTACGCGGCTGATAAGGGCAGAGAAACAGCGTTCCTTTGGAATCGCGAAGTCCCCAAGAATTTGATAAGGTGGTGACAGAGAGAGAGAGAAACTTTAATTGACCTTTGGTCAAGGTTTCAGCAGGTGATGTCGCAACAAGAAGTCCCCACGAATTTGATAAATTGGTGACAGTCAGGGAGAGAGACCTTAATTGACCTTTGGTCAAGGTGGCTGCAGGTGATGATAGGAACTTTGTGGGTACAACGAGCGTTCACGAGTCGCAAGTGACGTCATATTGCCCTTTATTTCGTAGCTTCTACAAGGCTGCTGTAGATAAGGGGACGGAGATTGCGCGCAGCTTTTCACCGGCTGTACAAAATTATGGTGGCTGCAATGACGTCTTTGCATACTCCCGTTGGCACGGGGTAATGAAGGTCTCGCAGGACATAGTTATACTGTTTATTTCAAGGTAGCGCTGGCGCGAGACGCAATATAAGACCTTAAGTTCCTTAGCGATTACGAGTCACTTTCAGTGAAATCAGTTCGCGTGCACTTCGTTTTGCCAAATGCTGCGTAAACGGCTGACGTCTGCTGTTTGCTATCGGCGTTTTCGGCTCTGGCGTCGCGTTACAGGTGCTCTGAGCACGCCGAAGCATTCTCGTTTATCACTTCGAGGCTCCCGTGCCTTTCCCCCTGTATGTGTAGTGGCTCGCTCACTTCACACAGGTTGCTAAAAAAAACTTTCTAAACATAGAAGTGTTTCGGTTCGTGGGGCTGAGAAAAAAGGCAGCGCATCCGCACCACGCGGTATGACTTCGGAGTTCCGACAAAATTTTACGCGATTCTCCTGTGTACGGAGGTCGCAAAATGGTATCTAAACCGATTCGGTAGTAACAACTCGTCAATCAGTTCGCTTGGGTCACATGGCCGTAATCATTATACCTAGGTTCAAGCGCGAAGTAAGTATAGTACCACTTACTGTCAGGGAAATCAGTCAAGGTTGTGCGTACCTTGTCAATATTGCTAGTCAGTAATAAAGAACTCGGAGGACGCAGAGAACGCGGGGTCATCGATTGCTATCACTTAAGATGGCCTCGGCGGTACGAAATAAGCACGAGCGAGACAGAGAAAGAAATGATGAAAATCAGACATGATCACGAGCTATTCAGTGTGGGGCTGTTGTAAAGCCAAGTTCCGACACTGTGGGCAATCTATAGCTGTATGTCAGGCTAGGGGTCAGGTTGTGGTCGGTCATGTTTTTATTAAGTGTCTTCCAGATGGCAAAACACAGATGCGCGTTTCAGCCAGCGCTCCAGCTGGTCAAAATGGAACCAACTATCTATGCTACCGCGTCTCACAGCCTCCATCGTTGCTTTGAGAAGTTAAAGAACGTCACGAATCGGTCAGAGAACAAGCAAAATACAGTTGGCAGAGTCGCGACTGACATTTCGGCTTTCAAAAGCACCCAGAAAATTGGCTTCTGGCGGACATTTCACGTTACGTCTTTATACAATTTATTCAGCTCCCAACATGATTAGCTGGTTCGAGCGAGTGTACTTTTTTTTTTTCTTCTTCCAGCAAGTCCTATGGGAGCTCGGACGATTCGCTCGCATGAAACGCGTTCAGCCGTCGTAGCGCGAGCAGGCCCGTCGCGATTTCTAGTGGTAATTTTATTCCGTTTCCCGTCACCTGACGAAGGCGTTAGCGGCGCAGAAGGGCATCGCGGCGACTGGCGTGGTGGATGCCGGCGGAAGCGTGGCGCCGAAGAAGGTTGGGATGGGGCTGTTTACTGCCCGATCTCCTTCCTGTACTGATCGCTTTCCAGCGACGAAAGCAAGAGAAATGACGAGTTTCAGTGACTGTATAGCTTGTACGAAAGCGCACATCGTCTCCGGCCAAAGCTCTCAAAGAAGCGTCCGCTCCTGTGTCTCATGCCGAACTTGGACTGGGCAGTCAATTCTTAGAAAGACATGGTTCGAAACATTGGCCCCGATTTGCCACGGGTCTCGGTAACCGCCTTGTAAGCTTTTTTTTTTAATATACCACCCGTTCCACGTGGTACACTTTGGAGCGTACTCGAGTCTACGTGCATCGAGCGCCGGCATACACGTCGACTTCGACCCTGCTGAATTCACGCAAACTTCGGGCCTCGATGCCGCTCGAAACAAGGTTCGATGCACTTTCGCTTCCCCGAGAAACGTAACTGCCCACTTGACCGACGTGCTAGTCGTAAAACTCATCGCAGATCAGTAACGCTAGAGAGAAAGGTATTTACCCGAGACCCATGACATTGAAAGGCTTTTTGAAGCAAAATTATAATTTTCACCGACGCAGAGTCGTATACTATGCGTTTTGTTTGTCTGTGGCGCAGTACGAAATTGCCCAGAGAAGCTAAATTTGGCTTCATGTAGCCTCGTCCAAGTTGCAAATTGCCGGCTAAAGCAAAACGTAGCCGCTTATCTATTGGCAATTACGATGAAGTATTTCAGCACATTCGACGAGGAACGTAAAGGGAGAGAACCAAAAATGTACCAGGACTCCGGCATGAAACTTGGCGCAAAGCACGCCGGTTCTTTGAAACTTTCGTCGGAGATGACGCTTCCTGTCTCTTTGTATAGAGCTCCACACAGAATGTGTCCCCTTCCTTGCAAGTGGTGTATTTATTTCCCCGTGTCGACAACGTTACTGCTGCTAGAGCACCCCCGCCTGAACGAGAGGCTGGCGGGGGCATATCGAGCAAGAGACATATTACAAAGATATTTATGTATACCGATCCGTGCGAAGGTTCCACAACAACCTTTCTTTCTTCTTGGTTTCTTTTATCAATTTTGTTTTCTTTTATGTCACTGTGCTGCAGAACCCGAGTGCAGCCTGTGAGACCACAGAGTTTCATATTAAGACCGCTAGGGGGAAATCTGCCGCTGAAACCGGTCGGCTACCGTGCGAATAGTGGGTAGAGCTCAGGTATAATTAGTATGCTATTTGGCATGAATTTGTTGAGAAAGCAACATTGCAGCTTCATTCATTGTTCTTTGCGGTTCCGTTGCGTTGCGTGATGTTCCTTTCTTTAGAGCAGTGAAGCGTTAAACGTTCAAAAGTAGACTGGTTTATTCCGTGATTTGTAGCGCACAATGACGATACTTTACGAGTATGCGTAATCCAAATGACGATCACGCTTAAATATATTTATCTTTCTGGAGCACTATCAAATTGTAGAAAGGGGGCAAATTATTGGCATGCAAATTTCTTGCCAGAAAAGCAAGCTGCAAGAAGGTTGACACACTACCCACTAGGAGCAGCCATATATTGATGGCAGTGCGGTGCGGACACTAGCGCCAGATTTCTGTCTAGCGCTCGTAGTACGAAACACCTACGTGTAAACATGGCCTCCGAGATCGGGCGATGCGCACCACCCAATCTCGAACCGAGCGAGGATTAATAGAGTAGTAGTTTTTCGGTCGCCGCGGGCCAACGGCGCTCGGGTGTGTTCGCAGTTGAGGCGTTTTTTTTTTTTAAGTCTCGACGGTTGCTCGACTCTAGTGCTGCGATGATTTTTTTTCTTTTCTTTAGACAGCAGCGGAAGGATGTGCGGGCCGGTCTCGATGGCTCAAGTGCGAACGCCGCCGTCCCGCTGGCATTGTCGTGACTGCCGCTGCTACACGAGCTTGTGTACCATACAGACGGCCACTGTTGTTGGCCTGTGAATAATAAAGGCGCATTTGACGACGCGACGCTGCCCTCAGTCTTACCGTCTATGAGTCTGTGAATCTTCGAAATCGAAATTCGACGTCTCTTATTCCACATTCCTGGCTCCTCCATGCAACATCGCACGGTGGCCGGTGAAGCTCGGAATGTATTTTTCGCGTTATGAGGCAGGATTTTCGGCCCTGGCAAAAGTTATCGATTTCTGCATCGAAGTCCGCGTTTGATGTCTGCGGTAATGGTGGGAAGACGAATGTGCATTTGGCAGAACAGGATCTCTTAATTCTTCATGCTGGGTAGTTCTGTGTATAAGCGAACTGCTAGCCGACGCCGTAGCAACGATCGCTGCAAGAGTGTGACCTAACTCGACGAGAAGCTGAAGCGAAGTAACCATTGCTGTCGAAGAATCTGCCCCGTTGTAATTCCCCGATTTCAGAGCAATAAGGACAAGAACAACTGACGTCCTTGAATGTCAACCAATGTGTTCCGTTTCATAATGGTCGTTACTGTATCAAACAAGTTGAACAATGGGCTGGCATCGGTGGCTAATCTGGTGTCTGACACACATTTATTCACACCCATCTGCTGTTTGTGAGCGCTGAGAAAAAAAAAAGAAAATAGAGTAAAGAAGCAGCATTCTTCTTTTGTCACGGATCTGGTAATGGTGTGTGGTCGGTGTGTCTCCTGGAACACGGAACTGACATGCTGAAATTGCCACTCCGTATTTTTTTGTTTGCGTTCGAAAAAACGTAACGCACACACGCGCGCACGTGTGCGCCGCGCGCAGCAAGGTCAAAATTTTGGCCTAATCGGAACATCTCGGCCAGGTTGAACCAGCGAAACCGACGCGACACACAAGATGCGACGTCGTGGTGCGCTCTCCGTATCGTGTTTTGTCGCATCGGTTCCGCTGGTGTAAGTTCTTGGAAACACACCCGCGTGCAATTTCTTTCGGCCGAGTGCGAAGCCAGTCCCCGCGCGCTCGTGAGTGAGACTCGGAGAGAGGGACCAAACTGTGTTCGGCTGCTCGCCGGCGGTGGTGGTGGTGTGGCGCATCCATTATCGAGCGAGGCGAGCGTAGAGAGACGACCATTCGGGCGGCAGGCGCACGCGCACACCCCGACCAGCATCAGCAGCGAGTGTGCGTGCGTGCGTGTGTGTGTGTGTTTGGTTCTCTCTTCGGGCGCTCCTTTTCTGGGCTAGTGCCTCGATGGCCGAGCCTGGGCGGCGGCGGCGGGCGGTGGTGTCGGTGGCCGACCGTGGTGCCTGCCCCCCCCCCCCCCCCCTCTTCTTTTCCTTCATCTGCTGCTGCTGCGGGCGAACGTCCTTCGGGTGAGACAGCGGAAGGAGAGGGACTTCCTGCGGCGGGGAGCAGGAAACGGGCCGCTCTTCTTCAATGGGCGCCCACTTCCTGCGCCGGGGGCCGTATACCAAAGCGTCGTGGCCGCCCCCTCCTTCCAACCCCGCTTCTCTGGCTGAACTGCCAGCGACGGCTGCTCGGTGGCCACGTGCAGCGACCGACGCTTGTTTCTTGGAGGGCGTGCGCCTGCTGCTGCTGCTGCTGCTCAGAGAGAGGGAAGTGGAGTGGAGGAACGCCGGTGGCGCCATCCCTCGGCGATCTCGGCAAACCCCGTGTGGCCAGCAGATAGCACAGAGCGACAGTGATGGGTGGACGATGCATAGTTAATGCTGTTTTGTTCTAATCGGTACTGTGCAGAAATTTAGTTGTGGACGGCGACGCTGCCCTGGAAGCGTGACCAGACGCTATTTGCTCCTTCTTATATAATTATTACTATATCGAGCGGTGATCCAGCAGTGCACCAGAATTAAATCACATAAGACATTGCACGGAATATCAAAAGCTCAACGTGTGATATGCACATCATGTTTTATACAGCCTACATGGTTCATTTCATGCCACTGTAACAATATAGAGATAGAAACAATTTTATTTTAGAAAATGGTGCACGAGAGGATCGTCTATCTCTGGCACGGTCGTTCTCATAAGACTGATGTAATGTTTTCCCTAATAGAGTAATAAACTAGACGTGTAAGTTAGTATGTAAAAAAAGTTGCAGGCAAGTCTAACACTCTGCTTCGCGATTTATTTGCGTAAGGTACTAAACTCTGATCAATATCTTCTCACTTTGAACAAGACATAGCCGGCTCTGCTAGGAACATTCTCAGACGTGAAAGCGAAGCGGTACTCCGTCTAATAAATCGGCTCAAGTTGCGCAAGTGTTCTTTCAAGACTCGCGTTTTCGTTCAGTTTGGTGAAAGGAGATGGTTACTTGCGGAGGAAATTTAAAACCACGCTTTCCTTTCTTGAATTTCGCGCCGAAAACCTGGCCCCTGAGCGTCAGTGTGACGTCACGATTACAAAGTATATTCTCGTACTTGGGCCGTTTTTGGCTCGGGAATACTCCTGGAAATTTCGTATTGGTTGAGTGCTTGATTTTCTTAAGCGATGTATTCCTTCTTTTTGGCGATGAACAATTAGCTGGAAACGAGCAGACGCTGTCACAGTCCATGACATCACGACCAGATAGTGCGGAAACCTCAGGGTGTCGTCGCCATCTGTCTTCTCTCGCGGTAAGGGTGGCCAAGCCTCCTCTCGCGGTGGGAGTGGCCGATCAATTGCCACTGCAGATAATTAATTTACGAGTACATCACAACTTAATAGTCCTCCTTTAGTGCACCTTAATGTATGCATATTATAAATTCGAATACGCACGAAATCCCGTTATTGGGAAACAATTTAGCCGAGGCACAGAAAGAACGAGACCAAAGTTGCACTGAAGTGTGGAACTATGCGCAGTTACGAAAGTTGAGACACGACAATTGAAATGCGCGCCGTTTCATAGGCGGTTCCCAGTTGTGGTTAACACACATGCTTGTAAGCGAACGATATTCGGTCTCTGGATCAGTGCAAAGAAAAGTTCCGTTCTAAATGCTTTCCGCCTCTCACTCCTCACCGCTCCGCGACGTCCTCTTCGCATTCTGTCCGCTTTTGCACGTCTCTCATCGAGTAAAGGTCTTGCGTATGTCGTTAGAAGACTAACGGCCAGCAAATCTCAAGAAAGAGCCAAAGAAAGCTAGCGCTCTAATCAGTGGCGTAGCTAGGTCGTCTGGCACCCGGGGCCCATAGGTCTTCTGTCACCCCCCCCCCCCCTCCCGCGGGTGTAGCCGGCGGAAAGAGGGGTGTCTTCAGACGTATATGACACCCCCCCCCCCTTCCACAGGCCCCTTGCACCCGGGTCCCACGGCCCCCCGGCCCCCCCCATTGCTACGCCACTGGCTCTAATAAATAAACTTCTAGGCGTTGCTCTATCAGCTGTCTCTCCCGGAGCTCTACTGTCCTGACGTGCTTTGGAGGCATTACTACGATATCGCTAGCGAAAGGACGGCTACCTTGCGCCTACACTCGTGCAGCAACCCAAGGGAAATTTTCCTAAACCGGTTAGCGAGTGAAACATGGAGACTACTGCTATAGCCATACACTGTAAAATAATTTACACCCTAAAGAGTGAAAAGGGTGTAAATGGGTCTATAACTCACACCCTAAGGGTGTTATCTATATGATGGACACCCTAAGGGTGTGAGTTGGACACATTTGCACCCTTCTTCATTTTTTAGGGTGCAAATTATTTTGCAGTGTACCTCACTCATCGGCTCGGTTATGCGAACGCCTGTACAACGAAGCTGCCGACGAGAACGCTACCTCAGCAGCTTTTAGCGACATCGACACAAACATAGCCATTCCAGCCACGGACCTTAAACCATACTTACGTCACAAGCTGACGAAGCACTGGCAGAAACAGTGAGGTTTTCAGGTATCCATTAAACTGCAATTGATCAAACCAAAGTAAGGGCATTGGATATCGCAGAAAGCAACACGATACAATGAAGTGCTCCTTTGTCGATTAAAAATATGTAATACCTTCGGTACCCACACTCTTATCTACCGACTGGAAGCGACCCTCCCTCATGTCCAAGGTGTGGCGACAGCCTTACAGTTCTCCATGTCCTAATGCAGTGCAGGGAAATAGAAAATCAGCGTAGAAAGTACTTTCATTCTGCGTATCGTCAGTATATTCCGCTTCACCCAGTATCTTTCCTTAGTAATGGACCGCTTTTTAACCTGGAAACAGTTTAAATTTTTTAGATGAAGTTAATATCTTAGAAATAATTTGGCCGGGTAATGTGTAGCACAGCCTAGCCTTTAAGGCTATAGCTAAACGGACATAACTCTTTAGTGCACGTGCCTCTCAACGCTTTCTTTACTTCAAGAGCCCTGTGAAGGCAGAAGTGCTTGCATGCATCCTGTCATTTATATGACCTTTTCATAACGAAACTTTTATGCCCTTTTTATTACGAGTCATTGTCATAATTTTGATCCTTATATATTTTACGCAGTTTATAGCGACCCGTATTTAGGCTTCCTTAAAGCCGCATAACATCTACATTTGCAGCTCAATTTGATCATTTCATTACTTACCCCATTCATTACCATATGTCATGGCGCTCTTTGGCCATAGCTGGCCCTTGCGGCATTAAAAGCCATACATCAAAAAATGCGAAGGCCTTTACGAAAGAGAGGTAGATTTCGGCGAACTCTAGTGAGACACGTATTGATCGAACCGGTGAACAGCGAAAAAAAAAAAAAGGAAGTCTCAACGGGAACGTCTTTTCTTGCTTGAGGAGCTTTCAAGCTTGAAATGAAGCCTCCGTGCTCCTTTCGTCTGCACTGCATCCATTTGGCGTAGCTATAGTGTTAGCACCATAAGGAGAGAAATTACTACTGCGGAGCAAGCCAATGGAAACATTATGAATGCCGTGCGTGCCGAAAAAAAAAAAGAGCATTGTCGGCTATATTGTAAATTGTAGATAGCTGCTATGCATAGTCACTTTTGGGAGTTTTCGGACGAAAAGGGGGCACGATTTTATCATTACCCATTCCCAAAACAGGCCCAAATGCCTAGTCCTAATGAGTGCGGCCATTTATTCATGGTAAGCCGCTCCGAATGGCTTCGCCCTAGCATGTATTTAGTTTTCTTTATTTCTTTAGGTTCGGTATAATGCAATGGGACAACACATTTACAGTTCCTTTCTTTTTTTACTTCGGACACTTAAAGAAAGAAGGCCACAAATATATTACTCGAATTACGTCGCAACAGGCTAAATATGTGTCCAGGCGAACATCACTTGAAACAAAAAATGCAATTCATTCACTAAATAAATCAATTACAATTAAGTTCTTAGTTACAAACTTCACATAACATGTTTATATAAAAAAAGTTGAAGGAAATTGTCGTAAATTTATAGTTTCGTGTTTCAAATTTTCAAGACGGCCATGTAAGCCGAAATATTTCTCCTCAAATTATTTGTTAAATTTACCTAATTACGCACCCAGCACTACGAAACGCGGCTCGCGGTGCAAACCTCCTTTGACGTAGCAGGAATGGCGTAACATGAAGCTGCGTGATCCTTCTCGCCCCCGATGCTGAATCGACTGTGCGACCAATCGGTAGTTTCTCACATCGCCACTGGGAGTAAGATCGTGAGAAGAGGGAAGTGCGGTGTGTACCATTTTGGCGTACCATGTGTACACTCTGTGGCAGTGGCCTTGTGAGCCGTGTCATAGTCGGCGGTGAGTGACGAACTACTGTCTGTGCGGAAGGACGGCAGCGTCCAGCACTCACAAAATGAGGTGGGTGGCGGGTGGCAAAGAAAGCTTTTCTTTATTAGTTTTCGAGAGTAAAATACATTGCTGGCCCGGCACTAGGATAGATACAAGGACATGCGACGGATAGATAGACGGTGAGTAATAGGGGTAGAAAGTGCCTATCGGAAGAGTCAAGCGGTGGTAACTGCCTCACTTTATGGTGGACACATCAACCGCAATGTTTGGGGAAGAGAGAGAGAAAAGCGCGGAGGAGAGCTGAGTGTGCAGCGAGGTGCGCGAAATGTGAAGAACGAAGACAACACATTTGAAAGTGATGACACTTCCTGCAGTGCACCACCAGCGGAGTATTAACTACACGCGTGGCTGCGGCTCACTTTGACGCCCGCCTTGGTGGGAAAAAACGGCGGCACGGATACGAGAGAGCGGAAGCCGCGGCCGCCGCCGATAAGGGTGCGCGATGAACCGAGAAGTGGAGGACCGGAAATGACGACACGCTTGGCCGCTGACAGCGGCGACGACGACGACGACGATGTTTCGTACCGCGGGCCTTCCTGCCCCGTCACATTTCGCGTGACGCCCCCTCCCTTCGGGCTGGGCGTGTGTTCGAAAAAAAGAAGAAAAAAAAAAACAGCATGGCACACGGTGACCAGGGGGTGCCATTCTGGACACTGTCAAAAAGATCTATTTCAAGACGAGTTTCACTATACACCGCTGCTTCTGCAAAGAATGGTGGCTGCGTCCTTGGGTGCCTGTTCTGGACCTTGACAGATTCCACTATATTGTATACCAGCCACCTTTCCAGCTCTGATTGGTCCGAAGGGTCGCTACGGCCTCTCTGCTGATTGGATCAGAACGCCGCCATTGAGAGAGGCCGTAGCAACCCCCCTGCGCCAATTAGAGCTCACAAGATGGCGACTTCGACATTATGGTGTTATTTTACAATATAGCGCCCCAGCTATACGAGAATAACGAAACTTTCAGTTTACGCGAACGAGATCGCAATGTTTGCTTGTTAGTCCCTGTCACAGCTCTCTCTACTTTAAGGAAACATTCACTGTGAGTGAAGCAATGTGTGCTACATAACGCGATAGAACACTCCCTTTAGCGACATCGCGCATGTTTGACAACTCTCCAACTGATCCATCAATTTATTTTGATGAAATTGAAAGCGTACATTCGGGCACAAAGATCGTGCGTGCGTGCGTGCGTTGACTATCGAAGATATGAAAGCTCTGCACGTTTCAGGAAACAACACGGATAACGGACACAATGGCAGCTGAGTGAGGCATTCATTTCTTTAATGTTTGGCCACGTGGATGCTGCCCAGGGTGAAGCCGTAGTAGCACCCTTTAACTACAGGGGCCATTGCACCGAGTAAGTAAGTTCTTCGGGAGTAGTACTTGCCATTGTTTGTCACCGAATAAAGACGTTGCAGTTTCGCCCGCAAGGCGAAGCATTGAAATCAACAGCAAGGTTTGGCTTTGCGCTGAAGCTCCTCAGACGGTGTTTTGGGAACACACGGAGGCGACGCGTTGGTGGGGCGCAGTGTGCGAGTGACTGTTAAAAAGGAAGTGAAAAGTACAGCGCCGTGTCCGCCTCTAGTGAGAGGGCGCCTCAAGAGCGCTGTACGGGAAGGGGTGAGGGAGGTATAGAGCAAGAGTAAAAACTGAGTGGGGGACAACAAAAATAAAGAGAAAAAAAAAGAGAAGAAAAACAAGCGGTAAGGCATGACGCGAAGGCACGCGAGGCAACTGCTACCAACACCGCAGGTGTACGGTGCCCTGGCAGCTATTAGGCGCCTCACAACGCAAACCTTATGACCTTATGCGTAGCACCTCGGTGCGTAGCATACCTTATGCAAACCTTATGCGTAGCACCTCGGTGGCGCACGAAATGAGACCGAACGACAACTGTCAGCGTTTGTAACTTGAAGCGTACGCTGCACATTCTATCCGCTCGGAGCCCTGGGGACGTATTCTCGGACGCTCACTTTCGGCTATGTACTTTACTATCGCCTTCGCGTGGTGGTGCTCAATCGGCCCATCCGGTTCTGCTCAATCGGTCAGTAAGGGCGCACTGGAAGTGATATTGCCGAAAGCGACCGTCCGAGGATATACTGTATGCACCGCGGTGTGACATATGCACACAGCCTCTGAAACAGGGACGCTATATATAAAGCGTGTGCGCCCAACACTCGTGCCAGCAGCGGAAGGCAGAATGTTGGCCTGGCTCCGCTGCAGAGTCGATAGAGCGTAGCTTGAGGGTGCAGTTGCTATCGCATAAAGACTTCGTTTTGCACGGAGCTCATCGTAACGCTTCCTCTAGCCACATTATAAAGATGCGAAGGCGCCTAATGCTCTGTACTTTTAGCAAATGTCTCTTGAGCAAATGTTGCTCGTCTCGTCGTCAGTGCTTTGAATCTAACACCTAATCTGAACCCCCCCATATATCTCCCTTTTAGACCTGCCCATGAGAGCGATTTAAATCTTGCGCTGTCCATGACACTCAAACTCCTTTTCGTAGGGCGTTCTTTATGGTGGAAATGACGACGCATCGCCTTCATTTAAGGAGGGGCGCGGTAAATGGAGAAGGTAACGAAGCGCCTTTGTCACACTCCCCACTGATTTAATGTAGCTGATTTTGCCGTACAGATAACGGTCGACGGGTATCTTTGTATTACTGCTTTTAGAATAAAGCCTGTCTTGTTAAACATCATGAGAGACAACGGCTTCAAAACTTAGCCGAAGATAATGCTCTCGTCGGGAACAACGAGTTTTTTTTTTCTTTTCTGTTTAGCCTAGCACTTGCATTAACCAAAGCCAAAGCATTTTTTTTTTTTTTTTTGTAACCGGACACCACCCGACGAGGCTCTATTTCAGAGGTGAAGTTTATGGAGGCGAACGCTGGCTTCACCTCTGCTGCTATGAGAAGCTGCGGGAGCTTCCACTGGACAGCAATTCTTTTTAACCTCCTTGGACGAAACTGGACAGGCCAGCCTTGTGCTGCTTGAAGGCTAGGCCGCGGGCATGTAGACCTGGAACAGGTATGTCGGTGGCGGCACACTGGAACATCTTGTTCAACTACAACAAACGCCAAATGTCGCGCTGCACCACGAAGTTTCCTACAAAAATTACGCGAGGGAACCCCGGTGCCATGATTGTTCAGCCGTATACCATGGGAACATAATTGGTAACACAGTCAACCACAAAAGTTTACGGACCACTAGATCTCGGGAAAACGTTCAATTTCCGAGCAGCCTAGCCTGCAACAGCAGTCAGTAAAAACGAACGTCACAATGTCGTTCACATATACTTGGTAGAGGCTTCGAATGCGAATACCAGGATGCGTATTGTGGCTGCGCAGATATTCAGCTTTTTCTCAGATTACGTGTTCCGTAAAACTTTGTCGTTGACTGTACACGAATTTGTATAGTACTTAGGCTTGTGGCTCTTGAAATTGTTTTGACGTTATATATTCATGTTTCTACACTTCCAAGCGATCACATATTTAGAACTCGTGAAGGCAATATATCTGCGCACATTGATAATCATTGCAAATTGTTGCGCTTATATAACCTACCATTTTGTCGAAAAGGAACGATTTTGCCAAGCCACGAAGTCTTTTGAAGCCAAAAGGACGAAGCTTAGCAAATTCATGTACTACCCACCAATCCCATGCCGGGCGGGGTGCGATTCTCTGGACATCGTCCAATTCCGCCACATTGTTGAGTTTTGTAATGGCGGCATTTCCAGCCAATCAGAGAGTCCATAGCATTCCTCTAGGCCAATCAGCGCTGACAGGATGGCGAATTCGACGATGCGACGGAATTTCACAATATCTAAAAATAGGTACCCCGTGGCTGTTCGGCCATGCTTGTCGGCTCCTTTTGACACTATATATAGCGCAAGATTTCGCTCTAGTAATTTTTATAGAAGAAACTATGCTTTGTGCTTGGGATTCTCGTAAAGAATTGGGAAATGGCGTTACTCGAGCTTACACTGATCAGAAATGGCGTTAATCAGTTTCGATTCACCGAACCGTCCAACTTTCAGTTGTGTAGTCCATGCGGACGTGTCGGACGCTGTGCTCGCGTTCCTCGATCCAGCGGAAGCAGCAGCCGTGCGAGGCAGCAGCAGGCGGTGCGAGCGAGGCGGCCCAGCCGGGGCTGAGCCTCGTTCGCCGGATGCGCGACTGGGCGCGCAACAAGGTGTTCCTCCCGCGGCGCGCTCTTCCGAGAAGCGAGCGCGCCATTTCCGCCCTCGACGCGCGGCGTCGCCTGCCGCGTCCCACGAAACTCGGCCAGCCACCGGCGAAGCGCCCGTCGACGCCTGCCTGTCTGCTTTTTTTTTTTTTTCTCGCTTTCTTTGTTGACTTCCTTTTCTCCCCCACTAAATTCGGCGTCCGAGCATATGCGCACCTGTTGCGCAACGCATCCTGACGTTTGTTTAAATTGAAGAGGCGGAGGAGCGTGTGCGCTCTTGCGAAAGAGTCGCGCTGTGCCATCACATTGTGTGCACGACAGTGCATACGCACTCTTGGGGCATTATCGGGCTTTATTTTTTTGGCAGCGCGCGAAGGCGAGTTCTTCCTCCAAAGGTGCGGAGCATAATGGAACTTCTGTATGCGGGGGCCTTCTCAGGCTTTTGACAACCTCTGTAATGTGTCGCTGCCGTACGGACGAATTCACGGCCTAGCTTCGAACGAGATATCGATTGAACGCATGCGAAATGCGCGGACATTTTATGGCCACCGAGCAAGAAAGTGCGCTGATAAAACTTTAGCTGTATTAGTGATTGCACTTCCGCCACAGCAAAAAAGCCCTCCCGTTCGCGGAAGTGGAGGCAGCGCAAGCCTTCTCTTACGTATGCGCTTGAACTGCCAGTATGAACTGACCAAGCCTAGTTGTGACCAAGCCTAGTTGTGACCAAGCCTATTTCTTTGGTGTGCAAACAGAACTTGCTGGCCAACAAAAGCGTGTAGTGCTTGTACGTCTGCAAGGCAGCATATATATAGTCGCAACCTAAAGGGGTTTTGGTGCCTCAAGTTTGTCTTTCTAGGGCACCAGAAATTTGGGAGAAAATAGAGCACATTGGCTTAGCGTTGCCGTAGTACTGTTACTGATGCCGCCTCCGGCTGACTGCGCATGTGCAAAGCTTGCGCGCATGCGCAGTTCGGGAAAGCGGTCACAGTAGTGGCAAAACGGTAACGCTATGCTGAAACGCTATAGGCTCATACTAGCGACTTCATGAAGGTGCTGGTCACTATCTTCCTCCGCGGCGACTCCTGCATAGCTGTACAATGCAACACTTGATTTCTGTATAATGCACAGACATACGCTGTACAAGGAAACCAGAGAAAACGCTGAGGAGCTTGGCGGGCCCCGGTTTTCTACAATGCGACCGTAGGCGACCGGTAATACGACGATGGTGCGCAACGCAGATATGTAACGTCACATACTTCCCTGCGTTGCGCAAAAATCGCCATAACCTTTCGAAGCGACAATACCGACGCCGGACAAATGGATAACCCGCAAGTAATCTGACCCTGGAACGTCTCCTGAGCCTCTACAAGTTCGCGAAACACATCAGGTAAACAAAGATTTTTACATCGCATTGACGGTACCCTCCCTTTTTGCCCCGACCATATTCACCTTCCCTTTTACTGTGCCTTTCTTCCTTTACGCCACTGCCGCTCCCTTCCACACTTAACCCTTTGTTGCATGCGGAATAATTACGTGCGCGAACTGTGATTTTTTTCTTGTTTCGTGTCTTTCTGCATCAGAAAAAACGGGAAAAATTTTTTCATCTCTTTCAAATGTTTATTTTGGAAGATACAGAATGTCCACTACAGTGGACAACATGAATACCGGCTCCGGTAGGGGAAAGTAAGAATGTTTATGTTTGCCTTTTCCACCAGGCAAAATTCTTCCAATAACAAAAGGGCACTTTACTCTTCATTATGAAATAAAAAAAACAGTCACTTTTGCCGTCAATGCACAAGAACACTTTGCACTTCCCGCAGAGGTATGTTGTCTTCCGCTTGCAGCCATTCATTTTGCACCTTTGTGCTGCACACGTTTGCTGGCGGGGGAAGTGGCTTACGCTGTCGTACCGCACGTCTGCGGACACCGAGCTTGCTTTCGCAGGCGGCCTTCGTTTCGCTGCGGCTGAGCATGCTAGTGCATTAAAAAAATCAGTTTCATCAACAGTGGTCCTTGATTCTGTCTTGATCAGTGCTATCGCCACCGATAACTTGAAGTGGCTTAGCTGCATCTTACACTCTGCTGCAACACAGCGGTATAGCAGCCATGCGTTTACGACAGCCAAATCGGTCAGGTGAAAAATTACTCTTTTGTACCATTTTTTTGCCTTGAGATGGGTCCGGTACATAGAAAGCAGCATGTCACACTTGTCGACGCCGCCCATATTTTCATTGTACCTTGCGATTAGTGCAGGGCTTTCGACCTCAACGTGTTTTTTTTGTTTTCGGTCAAACCGCCTCACTTTTACAAGTGGGTTGACACCATGCACATTTGAGGCCACCATTACAAGCCTGTTATCGTACCACTCACAAACAATGATGCCATGCTCTCTATCGACTTTGTAGTCGAACGAGCCCCTGCCTTGTTTTCTCAGCTCTTTTTCAGGCATCAACGGGCATTTAGCTGCCCTGTTTCTGCGCAGGGTGCATGTCGCATGCAGTCCCTTATCCTTTAGGTGTGCCAGGAGCTCTGGGGACGCAAAGAAATTGTCAAAAAAAAAGGAACGTACTTGGAGGTACAGCTCTGGCAAGGCGCAGCACTACGCGTCCTGACGGGCCAATAGTCTGGGGTGCGTCAGGCGGGTCGGACTTCAGGTTGTCTCCGTGAAACTCTATTTCGTGAACATACCCGGACTGACCGGCCCTTACCCAGACTTTGTATCCCCATTTTTTTGGCTTGTTTGCCATGTAAACCTTTAGCGAGTGCCTTCCTTTGAAGGGGATGATCTGCTCATCTATTGCCTGGCAAGACTCTGGTTCAGCCAAATTCTTGAATGAAGCATTCAGTTGGTCGATCATTGGACGAACTTTCTGGAGGCGATCGAAGCCTTCCTCAGAACTCTTCTTTTCTAAAGCAGCATCGTTGAGGTGAAGAACTGATAATATTTCCTCCCATCTGTTCACCGTCATTGCGTCAGCAACCATGTCCTGCCTAGTGTTTGAGGACCAGTACGAACGCCTAAAGGAGATGTCGACTATTGACATGTACATGCATATGCCCAAAAAAACCTCCATTTCATTCTTTGTTATCACCTTCATTTTTGGACGATTAGATATTCTGTGCCTGTTAGATTCAAATGTTAGCAGCTCAATGAGATCCTCACCATACATGAGCTTGAACATTTTCAGTGCAGTTTTGCCTTCAGCAGCTGCAGCGTTAGGCTTCAGCTCGTTGTGCACTTTGGTGCAATTAGGAATATCTCTCTTATCCCAACGCCATACCTTCGGCTTTTCCTTCTGAATGCGACGCTGTTTTGGTGCGCCCTCGCCTTCAGCATCGCTGTCAACGTCTTCCTCCTCACTCGCACTGCTATCGGTTATATCACTCCATCTGTCCACTTCTACTTCGTTCTGGCTATCATCTTCACTGTCAAGGCGATCATCGTCACTACCAGATGGCAAGTCTTCTCCAAGTAGCGCATTCACCTGGTCCCGTGGCAACGGTACATCCAATAGTTTATCGATTTCCGCATCGGTTAATTTCTTCTTTGAAGCCGGAATCCTCCTAATGAGAACAAAGTAAAGCTGCGTTAAAAACTATATAGAACATAATAAATAATGCACTCAAATCTGAGCAGCAGCAGTAAACCCTTACGAAAAGCCTCACATGGGCATGTCGTTTTCCCGCCATGCATGGTGTCCACCACAGTGGACATTTGAAAGAAGTTGTTCGTAAAACTGACCTATGTTTTACTCAGTCGTAATATCAATGGCGCGTACCTAACAGTATCTCTTTTCTTGTTTCCGCATAATTAAACATCGCAAATTAGGGAAATGTGCGAATGGTAAGCCAAAAAGTGAAGACAAACGTCACTTACCCGCTCAAGCAGGGGGCAGCCATCTTCGTAGCAAAATTTCGAGGCAGCCGCAGTATGGTGGCGCCATCTAGCGCATCGAAAACGCACCTTTTTTGTCCACTGTAGTGACCAGCATGCACAGGAGCACCTGGCGTACACTGAACTTGCTCTAAAAATCGCAGAAATTTGTCCACTACAGTGGACACCATGCAACAAAGGGTTAAGCAAACCTAACAAGTTGATTGATTGATTGATTGATTGATTGATTGATTGATTGATTGATTGATTGATTGATTGATTGATTGATTGAGAGCGATACAACAGAAGCATAAACAGCAGCGATGATGGAAGTAAGGACATTCAGACATCCTTCGTGGAACAACTAGTTTCATTCAAGGCCACTGAAACCTTGGTGACGTGCAGGGCCCAAGGATACTGTTTCGGCATACGTGCACCGATTCCTCCGCGTGGAAAGGCGCACGCACACACACGCACACGCAAAGTACGTATTGATGCTAGCGCTTTTGTTAAATTGTAGGGTGTGTGCTTTTGACGTGCTCAGTCATCAGAATCACACTCCATGCATACAGCTCATGTGCATCTCCTTAATATTTTACAGTAGAGATGTTTTGAAAGACTGTCATTAAAGGCAGAGTAAATCTTGGCAGTTGAGGGGTCCTATTTCGCGAACTACTGCGACCTGTTTTTCTCTGCGTTTCCTGCTAAATTTAGAGGGCTATTTCAGAGGGCGGACCGGGGCGTTTGTTTGTAAATAACCAAAGGGTCTATAAACAAACGCCCTGGTGCTATTTTTATTGGAAATATCCAGCGGCGAAGGGCGGCTGCCTTTATAGCTAATAAAATGTGGGAGCAGGAGGTCCGCAGCCGCAATTCTGGAAATCATCTGGAGAGGTTGGTTTCTGACTCGATAAGCCGAGTTGATTTATAGACGATCAATCAACGAACAACAACGGCATGCATGGAATGCGAAGGCGTATGGACGTGCTAGCGACGCAGCCACTGTCAGTTGTACAAGGAAGCGACGACACATCACCTTCGGGTTACACCGACCACAGACAGATGATGAGAAGGCACGCAATCGATACAGACACTCGCGACTAGTTCTTGTTCAGGAAAGCAAACAAACGGTCCCCACTCATCTCGTAACACAGGATGTACCACGCAATGTCCGAATCGCCGTTTCCCTTTGTGTATCATCAAATGTTATAACTTTATTGGCAGAGCCAATAAAAACAACGTTCATGGAAAAATTGTGGTGCAATTCGTACGTGGAACAAGCTGCGCTGGCTCCGGAATTCACCCATGATCCTGTTTCAGCACCAAATACACAATGAAAGAAACAATATCATATGAATGAAATATGAATGATTGAAAGAAACAATAAACAGCTGGAATGCATCTTAAAGCACCACTTAACCGTTTATGCACATCAACATCACCATAACACATTACTGTACATCGTAATCAAGCTACGGAAATCGCAGAGAGGTCATCCCGGTATTGCACTGAATCCGGGATTGGCCCATGCGTTTTGGAGCCGTACCCTTTACAGCTGCAGCTGTGGGTGGTGGTTTCGCGTTGGTGGTGGTTTCGCGTTGTTGTTGGTGGTGCGCCGCACTTCGTTTCTAGCGTGTCGAGGGCATTTCTGGGCTTCCGAAACTGATTCGTGGAAGCAAGTGCGATATTCTACTCGCGAACAACTTTCTGCGGCAATGAAGAGACAACTGCGGAGGCGGAGCTTCTGCACGCGTGTTAATTACTGTGCCACTTAGTCCGGTACAGCTTGACAGCGCTCTTTCTTTCTTGCAAAAGATTATTGAATCACTCTAGCTTCCACATGCGACGGTTTCGCATTTTCACAAGCGTGGAAGAGAAAAGAAGAAAAATAAGTCATATTTAAAGCTCACTGGTGCAATTTGTATTATTTTGCTGATTCAAATAAGATATTTACATTGTCTCTTCCCCAGCTTAAGCTAACGTTAATGACTGTGTGGGTCTTCTGCACGCTTTGGCTCCGTACGGACCTTTTGCATCGAACAGCCTGCACACCGCACGCCAGGGGCCGCCACAGGCGCGCCGCCATTGGACGCCTTCTGAAGTGGGAGCAAGCAGGCATCAGCCGCCGACGGCCGCCCCGGCAGCATTCTACCGAGAGGCCGGGGATCACTTACTATTATTTATTTAAAACGTGGAAGAGCAGAGGGAAGAACTGCTCAGTCGTTAACTGCAAGAACTGCGACAGAAACTTGAAGGTGTGGGATGAGACTGCGATCTTTGCCAACCCGACCTAGATAGCACAAGTCATTTGCACTCCGATCCATGACGTCATGCCACCTGGCCCGAATGCCATAGAATCTAATGGGTGTGCTCCCGAGCAAGCAGCGGTGATTTTGACGTCATTCCTTTCGTGACGCCAGTCTTGGCAATGGAAATTTCGGGCATAGTAGCATGACGTCATAACGCGGAGCACACAGGTCTTGTGCTGTCTAGGTGGCGTTGGCTGTATCCGCTTCAGTTGCACAGTGCCCTTGTTTACCATTCCGTTCGTCGTGCATACATTTTCTCTAGACAAGCGCAACAAGCTCAACAGCCAGTGCTGGATAGTCAACCCATAGAGAAAACATTTGGGCCTGGAAAGAACCTGAAAGATAGCCTGGAAAATAGCACAGAGGCTGATACAGTCTTTCTTATCAGCAAAATGCACAACCCTCCACAGATGAATACAAGTTTACTAGACATATCAGTCACAATGTGGAACTTGAGCACCATTCGGATATCAAAGGCAAGGACATTTTCACCGTGATCAATAGAAATTAATACACCATTTCTTGGAAAGCTGAAATAGTTAAAATGATTGCACAAAGGAATACTTCATTCACTCAGACATTGTGACGATCATTTGGTTGAGCATGCGCAGTGGATTACTGTTTCCAGACAGGACTTTCCGTTTGTGCGCTGTCATACAGATGTGACAGGTCAGAAAAGAGAACGCATTGGAGTATACAAATGTAAAGAGGCATAAGAGAAGTGTTTAAGGAGTAACCAGTTGTACAGTGGAAACAACAAGTGTGCAAGTCGTGCTACACAGTGTAACAATAAACAGCATAACTATATGGAAACAGCTATTGCGGCATCACAGAGGCAAAATGGTCTTGAGATTTCCTTTACGCGACTTTCACCTGATGGGCCATTGCATGGTCGATCTTTCTGTGCTCTCGTCAGCTGAGCGCAGGTGGACCGATAACCGGTAATAACTTCCAGGCTAACATAACACCCCCTGCGGTAACACCACGGCGCTACTGCCACCGTGGGCACAAAATATCACAGAATGTTGAACTTCGATAAGCAAGCAAGTCAGCGCTACGTCCTCCCCACGCAGACACGACTGAGCTAGTTGAGTAACTTCCACTTTGCACAGCAGCGTACAGTCAAACGTGGAATAATAGGCGGGCACTACGAGTTTGCTTTCCGCGCCTTGGAATCGCAACGGCAGGCAAGCGATAACTCGTCCACTTGCAACATCTTAGTGCACGCGTAGAGGAATACATTTTATTGCGCCCTGTCAGTATAAGCCGAAAATTATTCCCAGGTTATCTGATCAGCGCTGGCGACAAGAATGACGCGGTCGGGACCAACCAGCGTGATCGGAGCAGGTCGCGAGCAGGCATTTACTGCGAGCGCACACACGCCTATTCCCGGACGCACATTTAACGACAACGGGCGCACGGCCGTAACAGCCTTGCAAATCTACCGCTGTAAAGACTAGAATACAGAGGGTAAAAGCAAACATCAGACCGCCACATTCGCCGTCTTCAGCAGGTATGCTTGCACACGATAAGATTTCATAGTATCTCCCTCTGCACTTTTGGCCACCAAAGTATATTATGTAGTCTACCCACCCGTTCCTCACCGTGGTGGCCAAAATAACGGCGATATAAGGCTTGCCTACGGCTGCCGTGGCCATTGTAAACAAGAATGCCGAAAAAAAGGCGCTCAATGGCGGGCGCTGTCACGTGGCCGAATATGGCGGCGCTGGTATGGGGTATGGTATGGCGAATATAATATGAGACTGTAAACTTTTCTGTGCATCACCCCACCAGAATTCACTACTGTGGTCGCATGCGAAAATGTCTCTTGTGTTACAGACTGTTACATGCCCTATAGAATCATTATGGGCGAAGGAAACGAATCTACGTGGCAAAACGTAAGCCCAAGAACACGCAGAGGTAAGCTGCGAATGTCGCCACTGTGGCAGCCAGTGCTTCTGCTACCCGCCCTAGCCGAAAGTGTGGCGACCGGCGTAGCCAGTGTTACGATCGGCCCGCAGAGATGGTGACCTTCTAGCCTCTCCTAGCCTGTTGAGACGCATCGCTTAGTGAAGCCAACAATGCGCTCCCCTCAGACAGACTTGCGGCGCCACCAAGGCGACACACGGTTGGCGGACCGAGTATTGTTTCTTGGTTCACTGTCGCCTTCACGGACCAATGGGAACAAGAAAACTCCTGGAAAAGGGTGCTCTAAGGCGTTTCCTCACGGACCCCGGTAATCGCCACGGTCGTTTGACAGACGCTACAGCTAACTGCGGTTTGTTTCAGGAACCAAGACGCGCCAGCTCGAGTCAAGCGTGACAACCTCTGTCTACGAAGCACCCCTCCTTTCTGTGTGTTCAGGGAAACAAAGGTGCAGGAGTGAGCGTGTGAACCCTCGCTCCCAACGTGGGTCCTTCGACAACATTGGACGCTTCGATTGGGCGAAGGTTGGACGGCACTTTCCCTGGCCTTGGGATTTAGGGAGGACGAAGGGGATTTTAGGCAGCCGTTTTCGGCTGCTTCGTTTCAATCATGCAATAGACTGATGAAATGTAACGTCCTCCACTTTTCATGTAGATATTGTAAATAAATCCAGCATACTCCTCGTTCTCGGTGTGAACACGGTGTGAATGCGTCTAAAGCAACTGTACCTGGTGCTTTATCACCTGCACTGCTTTCTTTATGCCCACGGGAAGTATCCAAATATCTTCACCAAATCTTTACGAGATATCTCATTACCAGATGATTGGAAACTTGCCAATGTCGTTCCTGTGCATAAGGGTGGACCGCGAAATAGTGTTTTGAATTATCGGCCTATCTCATTTACCAACGTCCTTAGCATGGATGAGTCTGACGACGGCGTCGGCCGGCTACCCCCTTTTTTTACATGCCCGACCCCAACTCTTACACCAGGCGCCCCGGACGACGGAGCTCGGCGCCAACGGGACGCGCTGCCGTACGCTCACAGCAGGTGAGGCGGCCGTTGCAGGGACCGCACGGAAGGGAGCCGCGCCGGCGAGACGGCGACGACGCGACCTCGTAATCTCGGCGGCGCCGGCATCAGCTTGCTGCTGCGACCGTTTACGGTGCACGCGCTCGTCGGCACATTTCGCGACGACCCGCGGGCGCGGTCAACAAGGCGGTCACGTATGCACCACGACCGAAAGCCCCGGGCATCCATCATGGCCTTAAAGCAAGACAAAAAAAAAAACAAAGCCGGAACTGAGAACAAGGTGATCATCCTAGTAAACGCTCATTTCGGCATTCTTACGGAAAGCCCAATGTGTACTACCCGTATAGGCAGCACACTTCACTGAAAGACGTCTACATAATATGTATATACACACTTTACAGACGGTACAGAAAACTACATATTCCAGTATAGTCTATTGATAGTCTTTATATAGATAAAATCTTTCAGAGGCTTCTATACAGATCATCTATAGATAGCCAAATTATAACTGATAGTTATAACAAAAATAATTAATTATTAAATAATTGATTGTCGGTTACTGTCTGCAGCCTTTCGGCATACCATCTAAATCAGAATTCTGTTTACCGCAGTAGGACAAAGAAAATAGACATGCTAATGATATTTGCCTGCAGATAATATTCGTACTCTCTACAGCCGGAAGTACAAGACAATATAAAGCAAGTCAGTCTGCAAAAGGTTCGCAAATAATCCAGAGTCTCCTTGAATTGATTAGGTGAGCCCATGAGCGATATCACGATAAACCAACGAGGGATTGAAGCCGCTCTCAAAAATTTGAATGCGTCTAAAGCAACTGGGCCTGATGCTTTATCACCTGCACTGTTCTTTTTGTTTTTGTTTTTTTTTTGCCCACGGGAAGTATTCAAATATCTGTGCGTAATCTTCACCAAATATTTGCGAGATCCATCTTTACCAGATGATTGGAAACTTGCCAATGTCGTCCCTGCGCGTAGGGGTGGACCACGAGATACTGTTATGAATTACCGGCCTATCTCATTTACAAGCGTTCCATGTAAGGTACTTGAGCATGTGCTTTGCAGTGATGTTATAAGCCATATGAACGTGCACTCCTTGCTCAGCCCTCAGCAGCATGGATTTCGTAGTGGATTTTCCTGTACAATGCAGCTGCTTGAGTTGACGCATGATTTAGCAGGAGCTCTGGATAAGCGTTTCTCTGTTGACTGTTCTCTTTCTAGATTTCGAGAAGGTGTTCGATGTTGTGCCTCACTGTTTACTTATAGAAAAATATGAATTGTATAATATAAACAGTACGGTTGTTAACTGGATAAAAGAATACCTAAATTTAAGAAGACAGAAAGTTGTGCTTAACGGCATGACATCTCGTGAAGTTGATGTGTCTTCTTGCATGCCCTAAGGATCAATCATGGGGCCACTTTTGTTCCTTACCTATATAAATGATATCTGCTCCGGCATTTCATCGCAAATCAGGCTATTTGCGCGTGATTGTGTCTTGTATAGGGTTATTCATACTACCAACGACTGCAGTGTTTTACAGAATGACCTGTACAAAGTAAATGAGTCGCGAAACAAGTGGCACATGCTCATTAACTTGACAAAAAAAAGAACCTGTTCGTATGCGTTTTTTGAGGAAAAGAACAACTCATGACTTCCGTCACTCTCTAAATTCAACCAAGCTATTCTCAGTTCAGGCGCATAAACACCTCGGAGCTTATTTCACACCTGTTCTTTCTTGTAGCCGTCACATTGATCATATCACAACTAAAGCGTGGCGCGTTCTTAGTTTCCTGCGTAGAAATGCAAAAAAGTTGCCACTTGAGACAAAGGTATCATTGTACAATTCAAATGTCCGATCCGTTCTGTATTACGCTTGTGCTGCGTGGGTTCCGTGGCCGGCACGTGACGGGAACAGTTTAGAAAGAATTCAAAGCATAGCCATTCGTTTTGTTTGTTCACATTATACCAATTATTTCAGTTTTCAAGAGCAAAAGAAAGCCACGGTTGGGAACCACTACAGCAACGCAGGGAGTATCTCAGAATGAAACTTTTTCACAACATATTCCACTCTCGAACAGCTATAGACCCCGGGAAATATTTTTCCAAGCATGATTGCGTTTTACAGCGGCTGGCCCATTAAAATAAGCTTAAAGAAATAGCCTGTAAAATTGACGCGTTTAAAATGTCATTTTTTTCCCCAGAACTATAAGCCAGTGGAACAAGTTACCATCTGATGTCGCAACGATTCCCTCAAACGAGGTATTTTCAAATCCAATTAGCCTACCGAAGTTAAATAGTGCTTTTGTGTGTGTGTTTTTGTGAGCGTGTGTTTGTACATGTGCGAGTATGAAAGTGTGCCAGGTACATGTTTTGCTTTACCTGCGCTATTTATTGGTTCTTTGTTTTCTCCCCCTCCCTCCTCCTGGGGGCGGGCGCTGTGAGTATTGTGATCAATAAATAAATACATTTCTGCAATGTGACAACAACGACAAGCAAATGGAGGGTTTATGTGAAAAAAACACTCGTATATGTTCGCGTATTTCAAGCAAGGCGCTTTACCGGATGTTGGCGATACTTTGTCGTAGTACTGTGGCGCCGCATGTCGGCAAGATCGAATCCTAGTACCAAAGAAGGCTGTGGAATGCCAACAAAGTATAGAAAGTAGTATAGAAGTAGTATAGTGCGTCAGCCAGGCGGCGTCGGTTGTCTTGGCCCAATAACAGGCCTCGTATCATTAACGGTTTCTCTGACAATGATCTCCCGCGAAACGCAGGGCTCGGTCGCTTTGATATGCTCCGTCTGTGATATGGCGACACATCTCTGCGATAAATATTCTCCCATTAGTAGATAACTTTGCTGTTGTTTGTATAAATGTACGCACTTGTTTCTTTTTTTTTTTAATTACACCTGCCACCTGCATGTCGGCGTAGACCTTTATATAATACTCTTCTTCTTTTACTAGTGGCTCTTCCAAAAATCACGTACATGCGCATCTTAATCTGTCAAGCAATTGTCTTAGGATGATGAAGCAATTCGGTCGAGCAATGACATTTCTAACCTGCTAGCTGTCCTGGCATGTTAAACGATAAAAAAAAAAGAGCGAGAAAAATACGGGATATGCGAAATTCCGTAAGCAGGCTTTCCCACACACCTAGTCGTCAACACGACGGCAGACCTTGGGTTAGAATCGCAATTAAGGTGTCAACATGCAGGCTGCTGACACCATTCCTGCCGTCTTCCCTCCCTCCCACCATACAAGCTGTGAAAACGCGTGTCGCGAGTTTAAGAGTGCTACTAGCTGGAACGCGGTCATCTTGGTTAGGGCGAGTTAGCTATGTGGGAAATCCTACTTACGGAATTTCTCCCATCTCCCAATGTTCCTTTCTTTCGGCATTCTTAGCATAATACGCTATTGCACAATGCATTATATCGAAAGCGAAACTCACTTGCCTGTGCATGCGCTACAAGTCGCATGCGTGCTCGATTGCTTAGAGAGTGCGTACTAATGGGTTACGTTCATAACTGCTTATGTAGTGCTGTCGCGATTGTGCGAAGTGTTCGCTCCGATGTCCTATATAATACTCGTGGCTCTGAATGAAGCTATCGAAAGCTTAGAATGCAAAATTTGTCCTGGTCATTAACAAAAATTAACATAAGAAACAGCCTGCGAATAAATGAAAGTATATATATAGCAGACTTCCGTTAAAATCAGAAGGACCACGAAAAGTTATTCGGCAAACTCTTGCTTCTGTTCTCCGAATGATTGTTACTAAAGAAATAAATTGCTGAAACTGCTTCAGAATGGAAAGACAGTGCCAAAACAAGCATTCATTTGGCATTAGGTGACTGAAAGTGACGTTGCGACTACGCCAATATCTCTTCTTTTGCCATCGTGTAATAGTTTTATTGACGCGGTTTGTCAATAATCAATCAGTCAGTCGGGCCTCGCTTCAGTCTTCGACCTTTTGAAACCTCATCTATATACCAACATGTATGAAGCTATTCGACTGAAATTAAAAATCTTGATTTCATTTTAAAGATAGCTCCTCACTGCCTTAGATGCCAGCCAGCGTAATGTCATCGTTGGCGCTGTGGCGCCATCCTTGGTACATGCATTTCGGAAGCCACATGTGCGCATACGTCACTGAGTTGAAGAATCATAGGCCCATTAGTTTGCTTTCAGTATTGTACAAGATATTCACCAAGATAATTTGCAATAGAATCAGGGCGACACTTGACTTCAATCAACCGAATGAACAGGCTGGTATGGTATGAAGAACTTTATTTAGGTCCTGATGGATCAGTCTGGGACTGATGCGGGCCGTTCCCACGTCGGTACAGAGAGGCCGAGCCCCTCTGCCGTCACACGGGCCCTCTGGACAGCCCTGAGTTGGTCCGCCAGCACTTCACTTTGCAGCATCCGCTGCCACAGGCTGGTTTCAGGAAGGGATATACTACAATGGCTCACATGCATGGCATCAGCCAGGTAATCGAGAAATCTGCGGACTGCAATCAACCTCTCTATTCGGCTTTCATAAATTACGAAAAGGTATTTGATTCAGTTGAGATACCAGCAGTATTGCGTAATCAAGAGTAATCAGAGGCGCATCGCGGAATCAAAGAGTACAGGAGGCATACGTGAATATCTTGGGAAATATCTACAAAGATTGCACACTTACCTTGATTCTCTACAAGAAAAGTAGAAAGTTATTTATCAAGAAAGGGGTCAGGCAAGGAGACACATTCTCCCTAATGCTATTCTCTACGTGCTTAGAAGTATTCAAGCTATTGGAATAGGAAGCCTTAGGAGTGATGATCAACGGCGAATATTTCAGCGACCTTCGGCTTGCAGATGATATTGTCCTGTTCAGCAGCACTGGGGGCGAATTACAACAAATTATGCAAGACCTTAACCGAGAAAGTGTAAGGATGGGGTTGAAGATTAACCTGCAGAAGACAATGTTCGATAGCCTGACAAGGGAACAAGAATGCAGGATCTCCAGTCAGGCTCTAAGGTTTGTACAGGATTATCTAGGTCAATTACTCACAGAGAACCCTGATCAAGAGAAGGAAATTTACAGATGATTAAAAATGAGTTGCATACCGCAAGCGTTACCAAATCCTGACTGGGAGCTTACCACTGTCGATGAAAAGAAAAGTGTACAATCATTGCATTCTACCGGTGCTAAAACATGTGGCATAATCTTGGAGGTTAACAATTAAAGAAGCTCGAGAGCAAGTTAAGGACTGCGCAAAGAACGACGGAAAGAAAAATGTTAGATATAAAGTTAAGATACAGTTAGAGATCGGCGTGGATCAGAGAGCAAACGGCGATAAGCGATATTCTAGTTGACATTAAGACAAAAAAGAATGGAGCTGGACAGGCCATATAATGCGTAGGGATAGGTAACCGGTGTACCATTAGAGTTACAGAATGGGTGCTAAGGGAATGGAAACGCAGTTGAGGACGGCAGAAAGCTAGGTAGGGTGATGAAATTAGGAAATTTGCAGGTGCAAGTTGCAATCAACTAGCGCAATACAGGGGTAATTGGAGATCGCTGAGAGAGGCCTTCGTCTTGCAGTGGACATAAAGAAATAGGATGATGAGGTGAGCATCGTGAATAAGTTGTCCTTGCGAAAAGGACAGTGTCCACTGTGATCGACAGCCTGCTGCTGCTCCTGCAGTAAATGTGTTCAAAAGTCGGAGAAATCGCCGAGGCATGCCGATTCTTCTTTTTTTTTTTTGGTACTCTATACTCTGGTGACGGTACCTTAACGTCGCGCGCCGTGCCAATCTCCTTCAGAGGAGGCGCAATGTGGAAAAGGCGCAGCCCCGCAACGACCCCTCAAGTCCAACGTCGTGACGAGAGACTGTGTCAGCCGAGGCAAACGCAAACGAGTGGCCCCCGCAGCGTGCAGAAAGTGCCTCGCCAAGAGCAGCGCGCGACGATGGCTCGCACAGCGTGCAATTCGCCCAAGCCTGCAGCAACTTGGAACTCCGCCGAGTGAGCGCGCAGCGGGGAACGCGGTCGTTTCACTGTGTTCGCACATCACCGCGGTGCTATAGACAGGCCGCAAAGCGTTGACGTCTCACACAGGAGGCGACCATGCCATGGGGTCATGGGGTCAAGCTTCCAAAAGTAATTGCTGTCCGAAGATTGCTGTTCAATCAGGCGAACGGGGAAGCCACGTGTCAATGTCGCGCACACAATCTGTAGAGATTGTGTGTGCGACATTGTACTGTCTTTGGGATCGGCACATCTCGTAACTTTTCTTCGCAGAGTAAAAGAAAAAATTTTTAATTCAGTAGCCATGCCGTCACCGCCACAATATTGTCGTCTCCGTCTTCCTGCTGTTGTCACACACGCGTTCGCATCATACTCACAATTGTTCGCCTTACAGAAACACAATGGTCCATGCGACAACGCCCTGCTGAACCCCAACATATGCTGTATAGCCATCTGGCTCCAAATACTTCGAATAGCATCGATTCTCACCGTGCGTAGGTTCTGCATAACTTTAATAGCGAAGCCGTATATGGCTAGCCGATTCGTCCGTCCGTCTGTCGCCTGTACGCAGAAAACTCCTCCGGCGCAACCCCATGCTCAAGCGCGAGAAAGAGAGAGACAGAGAGAGAAAGAGAGGTGCGCGATTGGCTGCGCGAGTAGTCGCGTCGTTGCGCTCTCGGTCGCAGCCGAGCGCGCTCGCAGCAGTTTCCCTCCCGCTCCGGAATGGAAAGGAGCAGGCAGCTTTCGATCAGCAACGCCGCGAGCAGAACCGGGAACCAGCTCGTCTACGCAGTGCCGATGCTGAAGCCCGGGCACAAGAACAGGCTCGCGCAGCAGAGCGCAAGTACCAACTGCGTACCGAGGATCAGGCAGCCTACCAAGCCGTCTTTTAATGAACCATCGGGATTAACCCAGTGATAAATAACGGAGCTGCACGTTTCAGCTTAAGTGGTTAACCATCTGTACGGAGTGCTTGGGCGGTGATTTTTGTTGTTGTTTATTGAATAGGTCTGAGACGAGGTGAGACAGAATCATCTACCTGTCGCAACGTACATGGGATGAGTCAAACAAAGTTTCGCGTCAAAACACGGAAATTGAGCTCCGGTTCGACTAACCACTCTGTTTATCCAGCGTGATTCCAGTTCACTTCAGAGTATACTGCTACACAAACGACCCCTTTACTAGATGCACACCAGCCAATTTTCCCAATTTGTCCGGGAGACTACCGAATTTCGACCTATCCTCCCGATTGTACCAGCACGGCCATAATTCACCCGAAAAACTGCCCCAACCCCCACCGCAAAACAAAACAGGATAAAAAAGAAACGCGCCATTCAGCACAGCCGCATCGCAATTGCCATTATGCGCTAGGTAGCTAGCCAAGGTCACATTTAAACACAAGCCATTTGTGTGTATCCATGATGTGTAGCCAGTGTAGGCCTACACACCTCAGCTCGAGAATTGTGTGGAAGAGCGCGCGTGACGCAAGGATCTAATATGCGTTGCGTAATGACCAGTTCTCTTACGTCTACTTCGCCGTAGTACAGGGCGATTATGCGGTGAAGCATACGCAAAATATTTCGGTGAAGGATATTAAAAGTGGAAAGGGTCTCCTGCGGCGGGACATAAGAGTAGTACGTGCTCCTTAATTATACACGCGCGCACGCGCCGTGTACGGTCAGAGTACCAGCACCAAAATGTCTAATAACTATAACGTTGCTGTGACCCAGAAGAAAAAATTACAATCTTTTTCTTTTGTCGCTTTAATGTAAGCTTAAAATGCCGGCTAGCACCCGGGCATCGGAGGGGAGTGTAGTAGCTTAAGCTAGAATGCTACAACTACAAAACAATCTCTACATTGAAATGCCATGTAGGAAGCAGGAACTTAGGACCTCCAAGCGATTCGGAAAACTCGAGATTATTATTATTATTATTATTATTTGCTATGAAAACACACATACAACGCACATGAGAGGGAAATAAAGAAGGAGCAGGCTGGCACCTGCAACCTAGAGGGGCACAAAGTGTGCCTACTCTTTAGGAAGGAGGGAATAGAAAAGGAAGTTGATGGTAAGAAGGGAAGTAAAGAAGAAATAAACAGCAAGAGCTAAAAATACTAAACGACAAGAAAAAAGAGTGCGCAAATGTAGTAACAGAGCATACACGCATTGAAAATGCCTAGCCCGCACCAGAGCTAACGTTTAAATATTCGTAACCGCCGTGTGAATTGTTTATGAATGCGGCACAACTGACTGTACACCAAGTCGAAATTTAATCACTCTGCAACCGCAGGGACTGCCCAGAAAGTGCACAAAGGGCCGTCAAACCATCTTGAGTTTATTTCAGTGAAATCTGCAGTGCCCTGACATAAAATTATGTAAGTTTCACAAATTTATTGACAAAGAATCATAATTCGTGACAGGCGATGGCTAGGGCAGCCGCGGCCGCGGTCATCAGCGTCTCGGCGGCGTCCCACTACTCACGCCGCACGTTTATGAAGTCTTCTTAAAAGGGGTACTAAATATAAGTGTCTCATTAGAGTATCACGAAACAGGACAGTATGAAGTTTATTTGTTGTGGGAACGGCGTGGTAACTCAGTCTACGGGCGCTGGCCCCAGTCCTGGCCGGCCGCGCCCTAGAGCGCCCATCCGAGCCTCGAACCACCGCTCGCGCTCCCGAGTCACTCCTCGACTGCTGGCTCCGATGCCGGAGTTCCCATACTGCCCCTCCCTCTGCGAAGGCGATGATGCCACTAGACCACGGCGGCTTGCAGCGACGGCACCGCATGCCCGGCGGCGGGAAAACCTTGCAGACTGCTGCACCGAACGAGGATCGGCGGAGCAGGCAACGTCTGAGTCACCAAGGTCTTCCAGAAACTTGAAGGCCCTAAACCTGGCTGGCTTCCAGGACGTACGCTTCGCGAAGATGCAGCAGACCAGGTGGTGCAGCCCCTGAGTTGTCGAGGTCTTGCAGGAACCAGAAGGCCCTAAACCGTTCCCGGAAGCACACATGGTCCGGTCTTCTTCCCCGACCTCGTTCTGGGGAGTGCACGCAGCAGGTAGCCTGAAGGTGCAGCCGCATGCTTGCTTGTCCTGGGCCCTCCACGGCCTCTTCCACAGCACGGCCTGCCACGAAGGAATGCCTCGTTGCTGCTCCGACTGCGAGTTGGCTGCTACTGAACGGCAGCCCGCCGACACCGCTTTGGGAAAGCCACCTCGCCAGCCTGTGCCTTCTGTGGTGAACCAGACCCTCTGGAGCACCTCCTGCTGGCCTGCCCTGCTCACCTGCAGCACCGCGGCCTACTTCTGCATAGAGTTCCACCGCCTGGGGCTCTCATGTTCACGACAGGAAGATATCCTCTTCCCCTGTCGTAATCAGCTACCACCCTTCCTAAGTGTCGTCGAGTACCTCGACTCGTCGGGGCTCTCGGCGAGACAATAGGAAATTGCTACAAAGACCGATAGCCTAACGGCCATCCCACCACCTCGGGCTTCCTGATCCGCCACTACTTCGCTTCTGCTGGGCCACCTCCTATACGGTCTACCTCCAGCCTACTCCTCCGGTCGAACCCACTGGACCCTTCCGGCCGGGCTGCTCTGATGCTGCTAGGACGACCCTGTACCTTTCTCCCACCTACCCTCTCTCTCTTTTAATCACTCCTCCCCCACCCTGCTGGCGCTAAGCCGTGCTCCCGCATGGATTGCAGAAGATAGTGCTAGGCTTTCCTCCTTCCCCACAAGACCCACTTCTCTCTCACCGCGCAGAGACCAGCGCCAGCCACCACAGGTGCGCAGGTAACAGGATGGGAAGATCGCAGGCTATCATGATCGTTGCTCGAAGAGTGCTAGCTGCTTCCACTACAGTTGACAACTGGCCTCGAGAGCCCGCGATTTCACTGGAACACCGGGCACCACTCACCTGGTCCTCTCGAGCCTACTGTGTGGAAGTCCTCACACTACATCGCCGAGGGACGCAGCCACACACGGAGGTGATGTCGACGCCATCGCGTTGATGTCACACACGCAGGTAGCGTCCTTCTCCAATAACGGCGCCGAGAGCTGCAGCAGACCACAACGCCCTCAAGTCCCATGCCAGACTCGATGACGGTGACAGAAGAGAAGCCAGCGGAAACGCTTCTCAGAGAACGCCGGAGCTGCAGCTCGCACCGCGGAGATGGTCACGCACCAGGCCAGGCAGGCGTTGCTACTGGCTGTGGAACGGGCACCGCCTGCCTTCGCCACGATCATGGTCCGTTCCGGAACGCAGCCGGGGCCCCACGTTACGGGCGCCAATGTGGGAACGGCACAGTCCCTCAATCTACGCCAGCAGGCCCCAGTCCTGGCCGGCCACGCCCAAGAGCGCCCAGCCGAGCCTCGAACCACCACTCGCACTCCCGAGTCACTTTGTCCTCCACTCCCTCGACTGCTGGCTCCGATGCCGGAGTTCTCATACTGTATTAGCGAATCATTCCTCTCCAATTGCAAAGGCGGCCAGTCTTCCTGGAAGGCTAGAAACACACAGACACGAGCGCGAGCGCGCGCGCCCGCACGCAGAAATGGAAGACGAGTGGCGACGCCGCTTTAGTGTCGACTGTTTCGGATCGTCTCATGTCTTCTTTACCCTTTTAACCCTTCGCACAGTAAACAAATCCGTAACCTAGCTGTGGTGGATGCGCTGCATACTGGGCGCCTTGGACAAACCAGTCCTACAAGATCTTAGAAGCAGACTCCTGGTAGGACTCAGCAGAACGAACAGTCGCGGTCAACGCCCAAACAGGCAGGTCAACGAACACCGCAGAAGTCTTTTTCGATAAAGTCAGCCAGGTACCAGGGCAACCTAGCTACTAGACACCGCAACCGCGCATATTCTTAGGTAAAACAAAAGACGCGGGCGACTGGCTGAGACACTATACGAATGAGTAAGCCACCATAACGGATGTAGTACATTAGCGCAGTTTGTGAACGTTGCATTTTTTGTCTCGGCGGTACCGCTCTACTTTGGCTTGATAATCATGAACCCGTGCTGGCCACCTAAGAAAACTTTGTACAGGAATTGAAAGCACTGAATAGAAGAAAGCGGTACATACGCTCTAGCGCAGAGCCCAGTTGTCTGGCGAAACATGTACAACGCATATTGACGAAATGTTGAAACTGTTCCTTGTAAACGCGAATATGTCCGACGAAGACAAAGCAGGACAGCTTTTAAGAGGCATCGCTGAATACGCTTACAATTTTGCAATAACGAAATAAATCCTGAACGCTCCTTCCGTATTTAGGCAGCAATGTCGCGCGTTCGAGGCTCTGCAGACCCAAAGGATCTTACCGAAGTTCGGGCGCTTGGACGACGTCAACACAGTTGCAAGTAACGGCGTCGCCGCCTGCGATGACATCGCCTCGATCGTGCGTCGAGTGGTTCAAGATGAACCAGGCCGACTTCACGGAGCAGGCTCTGGTTACCAGTGTGCGTTAGACGAGTGCATTCCCAAACCACCGCTCTCCTGGTCGCGAGAACGGCACATCGTGCGCCAACCGCCATGTGAAGAGACACGCTTCAACAACACGAGCATTCGGTCCCTTGAAAGTTTATTTAACATAAATAAGTTGTATGTACAATTACAATTTCGAGCTTTTGGTTGCCGCCGGCCCTCACCACTGCGACGCGATACTGTGCTATCCAATGCCACGACGCGTTCCAGCGGAGTTCTACCCGACGCCACGTCATGTTTCTGCGGAATTCTGCGCTACTCAACGTACACCTGCTCCATTTAGTTTCAACCACGGCCAACTTGTCTGCTACGCCTGCGGTTTCCGAGAACATATCGCACGCTATTGTCCCCGCCGACCGCGGCCAGCGCCACGGTTTTCGGCGTACCCGGCTCATGCACACGAAGACGCGCCCTCGCCGTTTGGAGTCAATAGATAGTGCTGGGTAGTATTGAAGATACATGTAGCTTAGATACTATCTTAGATACGCTTTGAGTATCTTGTATCTGTATCATGATACATCCGGCCATACGTGTATCAGTATCCGTACTTTCGGTACACGAAAGAATGTATCGTGTACCTTAAGGTACAAGATACTGGCTATCACATCACAAACGTTCGCATCATCATAAACGTTGGCTGAACTCCGCTTCTCAAGGTGATAATGATGCCACTAAGCCACCTGAATAAATGAATATGTCGCTAACGACCGCTTTACGCCAGCAGATAAAGCTGAAATTACCTCTCATATTCTACTTATGTGCTCTCTGTATGCACGACGCGTCACAATAAATGTCGCCACCAGCGTTGTTTCTGCTGTACACCCTTCCCGTGATACGGTATTGCGTAAACGGTAATGTTTATGGACGAGGTAAAACTCCACAGCCGTATTTGTGACATCGTGCAGAGGTTTCTTATTGATGTTCTCGTAGTTGGATGGCGGCGCGCTATAGCTGGTCAGCAAGCAGAGCAGCGACTCCCATCACTTGCAAAAGCGAGCAGCAAAAAACGCTGACAACGCAGCTTATGAAGAGCTATCATGTTAAGCAGCTAAAGCAACCCCGATAAATTGTTTCGAAATGAATACATTATACCTAGAGCAAGAAAGAAAGATTTTGAGATACTAACAAACATTTCATTCAAATGAAACAAGGTTGGTCGGTGTCACGAAATTTCCAAGCAAAAATTTTTGTGTGTACGCGTTTGCTGCTATATTCATTATATAGATCTATAATAAGAAATTTGTGAGTGTATCGAAGCATCGTCAGACACAAATGGAAAGCGTCGTATCGAATACAATATTTGCGGTAGTGTCTTGTATCTCTATCTCAAATACTTGTTGCCCGAGTATCTTGCATCGTAATATAATGCAACTGCAAAGTATCTTTGCCCAGCCCTGTCAATAGGGAGTTTTAGATTAGCGAGCCCTAACGCTAGCGTCCCCCTAATTAACGCTCCGGCCAAAGTGGTCGTACCAATCCCGTGTCCGAGCGCAACCTGCAGCCGACCCGATTCGGCGATTCCTCCGGCTGATGTTATGATGAAGAATAAGGTGTGCGTGTGTACAGACGGTGTAAATGCTGCTGCTCCTGTCAACTGGTGCCGCTGTTTCGGTTATGAGCCTTCGCTTCGAAGATCGCTTAGGACAAAGTCATGTTCGCGTGGGATCGCAAAAAAACTTTTCGTGAAGTTGGAGGTAAAACGTTGCGCACTGTTGGTCTTTGTTCGGTTTTGGTTGCGAATGGAGAGCAAACCTTTAGAGCCGAGTTCACTGCATTCGTCCACGCATCTCGTGATGCTATTTTAGGCATAGATTTCCCTACGTGAATGCAGCGCTACACTTGACTGCGGGACTGGAGAGATTTTACTGAGAAGCACGTTGCCAATCGCCTTACTTGATGATTTGCAGACCGATCAAGCCAACGTGTTCTCGCTGTCTGAAGATATGTTACTGCCTGGTCGGACGGCCATGTTTGGTCCCTTGAGTTCTTCATGCAGCGCTCTTGTCGAGCCAGATCATAACGCGATTAAGAAGAATGTGTTGGTCCCTCGATCTATTGTTCAAAGCATTGACGGGCGCTCTTTCATCTCGACAGTGAACGCTTCTACGGAGCCGGTTGGTCTGCCTGCCGGGCTTAAATCGGGACCATTTGAGGAGCAAGCCACAATTGATGTACGACCAGTTGCAGCGTCTTCGGACATCAGTCGACCAATGCCTAACTATTCGGCTGATTTGCGACGTATGATAAACAAGTCGTTGTCGTTTTCCGCGCAAGATCTGCGCTTTAGGAAGTGCTTGCCTGCTACGCCTCAGTCTTTTATATAGCTCAAGGCGAGCGTCCTCGGATGTTGCCGGAATCCCGCATGCACCACCGAAGCGACTCCGATACGTCAGAAGTCCTATCATGTATCTCCCACGGAAAGAATGATCGCCGAGCAAGTCGACGACATGTGTATCAAAGCATTATGCAGATGTCTTGCAGTCCTTGGGCTGCTCCTGTTGTAATAGTCAAAAAGACAACTTACGGAAATACTGTGGCGACTACCGCCGCCTCAATGCCTTCGCAAAGAAATATGTATATCATTTACCTCACATTGACGATCCATGCTGACAGGCTTCACTACGCCTGGTACTTTTCGCCGGTTGACCTAACCAGTTCAGGTATTGGCAGGTGCCGGTGCACCCGTCTGACCGAGAAAAGAGCGATTTGCTAACGCCTGACGCACACTTTGAGTTTACCGTCATGCCGTTTCGGTTATGTAATGCCCCAGCAACCTTCGAGCGATTTATATCCTCCGAGGTTTCAAATGGGACACTTGGTATAATCCGAGCCAGAAGATGTGACTAATCTCAGCCGAGCTTTCCACAAGCGGTCTCATTTTAAACACCAAGAAGTGCCACTTCGGTGAGTCTAAAGCCCTTGTGCTGAGATAACTTCTCGACAAGGACGGTATACGGCCAGACCCACGAAACAGTTCAGCTGTTCGCAAGTTTAAGCAGCCGAAGATTGTGAAAGACCTTACGAGGCTGCTTTCTAGCAGCTGAAGTTTTTTGCTCACCTCTAGGCAACTTCGCCATTTCCACCCGGAGGCGCTCACGGAACTGCGTACTGATGCAAGTGGCGTGGGCGCTGGCGCTGTGCTCGTCTAGTTTCACGACGGACGCCAACACGTCGTTGCGCAAGCACGTTTACTCTGACGAAAGCAGAGAGCAATTATAAGAGGGGGTTCCACCCAAAAGTAATCAGAATTCTTTTTAAAAAGTTATTGATTTAATTTTTACAAAGCAACTTTATCACCTTCGAAGTACTCTCCATTACACTTAATACATCTATCTGCGATTCCATTCTTCGAAAAATATTTCAAACTCGTCTGTTTTGGTGGCCTGATAGCGCCTCTCTCGTTTTTTTTTTTTTTACTTCACCTCTTCTACGTCACGAAATCGCACTCCTTTCATGTGCTTCTTCATTCGAGGAAACAAAAAAGTCGCACGGAGCGAGGTCAGGTGCCCACGTCCCTTGCTCATTTGACATCGCTCTGGCTTTCCTCTCGCGACTCACATTCTAAAAAATAGAGAATAAATAGTGCGTCACATTTGAACGATATAGGTATGTGTCGCGTAAGTGGATTCACTACCATACGTTTTATGTCGCAAAATCCGGCGTATTTAAAGGGACAAGAAATAGAAATGATAAGTCCGTCTTTACTGATAAAATATTATTTCGAAACTCTACTTTCGTTAACTTCGCGGTATAGTGCTAATTATTCAAACAGTAAATGAACTTCAAAGATCCATTATTCGAATTTCATACCGAAACAATAGCGCCGGTACGTCTGTGTGACGCCATGGATTGGAAAGTATTTCTCACGTATTTGGACTACGGTGGCTCAGGATATTTTCTTGAAGCTTGCTAAGTTCGACTCTCGGCTCTTTTAGGATACAATGTAATCCACCTTCATCGATAAAAAAAAAAAAAGAACGACCAAGCCATGAGCAGGCGCGGTCAAAATTCATGACGTCACCGCGCACTGGGGCGTAAACATCGAGGTGGCTTGGCCGCCCGTCTTTCGTTTTTCTGTCTTATGTGGCTTATAGCAATCATCCTTTCACGGTGAAAGTGGCTTCCCTGGTGTTTTAGACGTGCAATTTAATAATGCAGCTAAAATTGTTTCTCTCACTTCGGTGTCCCTTCATAACGTGCAAGGCGTTGCAGATACTACTTATCATCGAATATCAATCATATTCGATCATATCTTTATCAGATATGATTATATTTATCATATCGAACGATTTATCATCGATGGAGCTGCACGTTTCTGCAACCAGCGGCCACAGCCAGCACTGTTTTGTGCTCGCGTCGTATACTTAATTTTGCATACTGGAAGTGCAGAGGTGCATAAACAAATCGTAACTTGACGTACCTTTACCACCCGCAAGTAATAGTTGTATTACGTAGTATGTCCCAGCTAACGTTGGCCAAGCTCGTCGATGAAAAAACACGGTGCAAGATGCGATTGTAAAACCTACGGCGTTTGATTGTCAGACATTTGACGACCTAACACCGCAGCTCTTATAAATTTATCTTGAACCGTGTTTTTGTTTTTCTTTAATACGTCTTTCCTTTTTTTTTTTGCGTTGAACCGCTTGGCTAGCGTTACCTGGGGCACACGGTATGGAGCATCAATTCTGTAGAAAACGTCGCAAAACAAACACTGCACTGCGAAACGGGTGCAGTGAGGCTTTATATGGTAGCTTCCACAACGTTGCCTGCTATAAGCATGAAACGCAGCTCACAAGAAGCAAAGAATGCTTTGCTTTAATATAACTTGAAATCGATGACGTTACACTGGCGTACCGGCGCTGTGGCTTCAATATGAAATGTTTAAAAAATGTATGCCTTTAATTTTTATTCAGTTACAATCAACCTTGTCCCACTAAACTAATATATGGGGTTTTACGTGCCAAAACCACTTTCTGATTATGAGGCACGCCGTAATGGGGGACTCCGGAAATTTTGACCACCTGGGGTTCTTTAACGTGCACCTAAATCTAAGTACACGGGTGTTTTCGCATTTCGCCCCCATCGAAATGCGGCCGCCGTGGCCGGGATTCGATCCCGCGGCTTCGTGCTCAGCAGCCTAACACCATAGCCACTGAGCAACCACGGCGGGTTGTCCCACTAAACGATGAGTTGTGAAAGTATAGTTTATACTCCAGCCAGACTCGGAACTTTCGGTCGCGATCGAGCCCATCCGAGATGGAATTCCTCGACTGCAATTGGCTCCTTCTTTTGCAACTTGTGTAAGCGAGCCAACCGCGATAGAAAGTGCCCTAGCTGTGTGACTGGGGTGCTAGGACTCGAACCTGGCTTTCAGTTGCTATTTAGTGGATTGGCAGATTGCGCAGGAGCAATCTCTACCGTGGTCTCACGCTTGATGAGCCAGAAAGAACGCAAAAAAAAATATATGAAAGAAGTACGGGTGGCGACGCCCCCTTGAAGTTCACGCATCCACTGACGTCACAGATTACGACAGCGTCTGCCCACGGACATTTCTTTAACGATAGGGGGGCATAACAGTGCATTATAAAGCAAGCACACACTTAAGTCGGCAACTTTCCGGAATCTCTTCTGCCTAAAAATAGAACGGCCGGAATGCGTGACATCAGTAATGTCAACCGCATCGCGATTCTGGATAAAAAATTTAATGACCTTAATTTTTGTCTTGGCTGTTCTGCCGAAGAAATGCAAATAATGTTTTCACTGAATCGGTCAGTAAAAATTTGACTTTCTTTTCTAGTGTCATTAATCATTCATTGTCGATGGTGCGGTGCGGCTAGCAAAAGCAGCGCCTCTCGATTTTAACAAAAAGCGAGAAACATAATTTCGAAAGTACGGTACCCAATCGAAGTCACTGCTACACAGCGCCAACACCTATAGACAGGTTATATCGTAGAGTTGCAAGGCGCTAGCAGCCGCAGGCGCAGGACCGGCCAAAAAGGCCAACCGAGAGTTGTCGAGGAATGCACGCAATTACAGGTGTCACCAGTCAGCGTTTAATGATCGATCAAGTCAAACACCCCCTCTTGGCCACACACAGCAAAGTGGACAGTTCTGTCAAATGGTATGTCGCAGAAATGCGACCAGCATTCAGCACATACAAGCACAGAATGGGAGAAAAGTACAACACAGCGCAGGACTTCCTGTCTCTGTTCGGCGTTGTTAGATGCTATCATGTCAGCAATACGAGAACACCACAGACGTCGACGGCACCAGCGTAAGGCTCCTTGCACCAACAGAGCTGGTAGCGCCACCTGGTGATGCTCTCATGTTTTTCTGCTTCGTCATGGTTCTCGCAGAAAGTTTTTTTTTTTTTAGAAAAAGATATCCCCTATAGGCTAATGATTGCTGCTACCAAAGCCTTCGCACCAGTGAATAGGTACTACTGCAATTATATTTCTGTGACGTCAGCCACAAGATGGCGACACCGGCGCTACCACTGCGCACGTGTCTATTTGGTGTACTGGTATTTCGTGAACTAATGCGGTTCCAGAGATGCTCTATTATCACTCTATTAAACCCAATATCTGTACTTCACTGCACATGTATTTGAGTGTGCTCTACTGGTCAATTACCTGCAAGTGGCCACAAGTCTGCGTCACGGCCAGCTTCATCACTGAGGGAAAGGGTCGTGCACGGTAGATACAGAAAGGGAAATAAAAAGGACTTCCCGCGAGGGAAAAAGTGCGGCTCCTAGACAACAAGGCGACGTATACCACGGGGCCGTACTACGAGGCTGTTCCTCTCCAGAGCGGTTCAATTTTAAACCACGATCCGAGGTGTCCAAGCAAGCAACAGACTCTCACAATCCTTCTCCAACGCGCAGATTACAAAACAGTTAAACACGGCGAGCGTGACGTTTAGCCCCGGTCATCCGCTCCCACTGAACGCTGTACATCCCGCTCGAATGAAGGAACAGAATCGTAATAACCGCCCCTGTATTGCACAGTGTGCCGCTTCAGACTCATACACTTTACATTCGTACACTTTGCAGCATTTGGCTAGTGGCGTTCACCGCTGTGGAAGCTGGGCGCGATTTAAAAGAAACGAAGCGCCAGCCTCAGACTTAAACGACTTTAATTCCATCCGAGCCTTGGCCAATCCCCCATAGTCGGTACACTGTAAATTAATTTACACCCTTAAAAGTGAATAAGGGTGTAATTTTGACAGACTAGCACCTTTACACAAAAATGGTGCAACGGTGTGAGTTAGTGAGATTTACACCCTTACATGTGAATAAGGGTGTAAATCTGTCCAACTCACAGCGTTACACCCCTTTTGTGTGAAAGTGCTAGTTGGACATATTTACACCCTCGTCCGCTTTTAAGGGTGTAAACTATTTTACGGCTTACACACCATTAGAAGAAATAAACCAAGCCAAACCGAACTTCACTGCTGCTAGAAGCGGATCGACAAATTGATTTTAACTTGCGATAACTACGACTCCGCATACACATGATGCATTCCGAATGGAAATCTTAGAGAGTATTTGTGAGAACGCTCACAACAGCGGCTGCGTCACTTGGGGCTCGGTCTACGCACCGACTAGACCGGCAGCTTCCACAGCAGTGCGCGGGAACAACACTGAGACCTGGCATAAGTGCCACTCGGTTCATTTAACTTTTCGTACACACATTGGCTCGAGTCTATCACTGACGTCCCGCCACCATTTTTTAATATAAAACAGTGATCAAAATTGATGAAAATCCCTAACGCTGTCCACGCAGGATATTGCAAGGAAGTTTCTGAAGCCAAGGTATTCTAAAAGAATTATAACAAAAACAACGAAGGCTAACATGCATTTCAAACTGTGATTGCAGCAAACGACCTCAACGTTTAACAATGCCTCGCTTTGTTTTGTACATTTGTCCGTCCGTGACGGCGGAAGATCAGTATATATAGACGCCACTGCTCTTCAACCAGTCTGGTCCTCGATTGTTTAATTATTAGTATTTTCGGAGAAAAGGCACCAGCGTCTTCCATCCCAGCTAATCTGGCCTAAGCTACAACAGAAAGTGCGCAATATGAGTGATAAGGCTCGCGGGTGGGTATGTTGGGTCAGAAGCCAAACATGGTCTCCGATATCGGGCGGGTCGCGACCGTGCGCGTCACCCGATCTCGGAGGCTATGCGATGGAAGCAAGCACATCAATTTGTTGCCCCAGATGTCATCTCATACACCTTGTTTTCCCATTTGACAGTAGTGAATGTAGGTTTGCACACTGTTTCCGCACTTCCAGCTCAAGGACATGTAGCTATAGTGTTTCTTCAGTTTACCCAAACGACAATGGCAACATGCGAGGCTATAGATCCCTTTCATTTTTTTTTTTCTGTTGGAATTTTTCTGTTATAGTGCCGATAATCACTATAGTGCTTGGTTAATTAGATGTACAGAAAACAGCAGCAACATGTTTGGCAAATCAAACCGCTCATGCTTGACAAAAAGCCGTTTGAAGTACCAAGTAGCTAGATTACAAAAAGAAAGCGAAAACTCAAAATATTGGCTGCAACAATATACGTAACCCTAGAATGTGACCAGGGTGGGATAACAAAACATAGACAATGCAATGACGTGAAACATATGACGTGAAACATATGACGTGAAAATATAGCATCAGGGCGACCATGCAATAGAGAACGCCAAAGAAGCTGCGTCGTTCACAGAGGCGTCACCGAACCACACCGTTTAGACACGCCGTACATCCAACCATAGATTCTAACGCACCCACGTACAGCACGTTGACTCGGCGCGCTAGCCCACGTTCACAAGCGTTCACCAACAACGACGACGAACGCAAAATGTGCTCACTGTAGCAACGAGTCGCAATCAGGAGCACCGCATTCCGTGAGAAGAATCCCGTGGTCGTTGCTCGTCCGCCCATGTCATTTGTTCACAGAAGTTTGAACTTGGAGCGACACCAGTCATGAGCAACCTCAATACAGTCTCTTCGTAAACGGTGGTGACAGGCATCGGCAATTTGACCCGACATCGCGGGACGTTCGTGACCTTGCAGTTGTTGAAAGCGAAAGATATCGTTGCTGATGGCTGCCCGTGCGTCGTCGACAGGCTTTCTCATCCTAGATTACATATACTCAACCGCTCATTTTGAGCCGAACAACCGAGTTAACAGAATCTGCATACCCTCTCTATTTCAACCCCATATGGCAGCGAGGCGGCGCTGGTTCGGGGTTGGTATAACGTTGACGGTTCCCCTTTGGCTGAATCTATTCATATCATCCACTGGTTGTGAATGACCGGTCTTGGTAACGTAGGTGGTGCACCGCTCGGACCTTTGACGAAACGCGAAAAAGGACTGCAACAGAACCGTTACATTATCTGGGCCGTGGTCCCGACCGAGGCTGTCGCGAATCTTTAGGACGGTGCTGATTTTGAGGTCAACTATACGCTCACCAGCGCGCCACGTAGCTTTCTTTGGCCGTGGTCCACGGTATAGCGGTGACTCGGAAGTATGGGATTTGCGGCACCGCGGCGGGCCTCACCCTGCCCGCACACACATCATACGCTTATTTATAACGCGCGCAGCATCTCACAGCGCACCACTGCGTGCGTCGCTCCGGCCAAAGCGCGGCACCAATCAAAGGTGGGCAACCACGTGCTGACGCCACCGGGTCCCGCGGCGCAGACCACTGAACGGCACGGAAACACCACGGCGGTGTCAAATAGCGAAGTAAAGGTAAGGGTAAACTGCGAAAGTCCTGCGGTTTCCGGCCATCATAAAAGCTGCTGATGGAAGAGCTGCGAGTTGAGCTTGCGGTTGATGTCGGCCAGGATGGTGGCGTAGAGCTCGAGGCGTTCCTGGGTGCAGCTGGCGAACACGTCTTCTTCTTCCTCGTCGGGCATTTCAGGTTCTGCACGAATGGGAAATCACCGAGAATAATAAAGAGCCGAACGCGAACGACAGAAAGGCAGCAGCAGCAGGGACACCTCGCCTTCCGTAATCATGAGACATCCACGGCGACTTACTAGTCTAATTGTGTATAGTGACGTATTATTGCGAAAAAGAACTTAGGAGGCGCAAACCTTCACAACATTGCTCAGGCACCATATCCTACTCTCCTTCCTCGATCTCTAGCCCCTACCTCCGCGTACCTAAACATTACTTCCGGCTGCCAACACGCGCTGTTACGTCATCGTATATCTGCTCCCTATAATGCTCGTTCGCGCTAAAGTTTTGCGTAGAGCTAGCATTCTGCAGTGGGTTCAGCTTATTTCCACCACTTTTGGGAATACTTGCTTGTTCCGTTTACAATAAAGTTTAAGCTCGCGATTCCGCGATTCGATCTTTAAAAAAAATATCGATTTCGCTGCAATGGAACGGTGACATCGTGCTGACACCATCTGAATGAATGTGTTGTTCAGTGGCGCGAAGGCCAGGCATGGCCAAAGAGCGCCGTGCCTGTGGTGACGCCATCGGTCATCGCGATGAGAGACAAGTGGTGGAGATCACGTTTGTTCACAGCCCGAGCGTAGCGTCGCGGGACGTGAAGCCCCGCGATTCACTTAATTATTTCGAGGCGACCCCGGTCGGACAGAGACTCACCGACGGGCTTGGCCGGCTTGGCGGGCCCGCACCTCGGCCGGTTCAGCTTGCGGGCCTCGTCGCCGGAGTCGTGCGACGAGCTGCGGTTGGCGGGCGGCCGTCCGCGCCGGCTGCCGTTGCGCCGCGCCCGCTTGGCCCGGGCTGCGGCGGCGCGCTGCTCGAGCACCAGCGCGGTCAGGTAGCTCTGGCGCTCCTTGCGCACCCGCTCGGTGCGTCGCCGGGGCCGCTGGCTGCTCTGCTCGGACACGCCGCGCGACTTGCGGTTCGCGAAGAACTCGTGGCCGCACGGGCAGCTCTTGCACGCCACGGGCACCTGCGCAGGCGCGTCACTCGTCGTACTCCTCTCTGTGCATGCCCCTCTAATCGACATGCTTCCCCCACAAAGCCTTAAACCTGTTTAAGTGCGTGTCGTACACCTCTCCGTGCATACCACTCTAATCGACATGCTTCACCCACAAAGCCTTAAACCTGTTTAGGTGTGTGTCGTACACCTCTATGTGCATACCCCTCTAATCGACATGCTTCACCCACAAAGCCTTAAATCTGTTAGGTGTGTGTGTCGTACTCCTCTCTGTGCATACCCCTCTAATCGACATGCTTCCCTCCCAAAGTATTAAACCTTTTTAGGTGTGTGTCGTACACCTCTCTGTGCATACCCCTCTAATCGACATGCTTCACCCACAAAGCCTTAAATCTGTTAGGTGTGTGTGTCGTACTCCTCTCTGTGCATACCACTCTAATCGACATGCTTCCCTGCCAAAGCCTTAAACCTGTTTAGGTGTGTGTCGTACACCTCTCTGTGCATACCCCTCTAATCGACATGCTTCCCCCACAAAGCCTTAAACCTGTTTAAGTGCGTGTCGTACACCTCTCCGTGCATACCCCTCTAATCGACATGCTTCACCCACAAAGCCTTAAACCTGTTTAGGTGTGTGTCGTACACCTCTCTGTGCGTACCCCTCTAATCGACATGCTTCACCCACAAAGCCTTAAATCTGTTAGGTGTGTGTGTCGTACTCCTCTCCGTGCATACCCCTCTAATCGACATGCTTCACCCACAAAGCCTTAAACCTGTTAGGTGTGTGCGTCATACTCCTCTCTGTGCATACCCTTCTAATCGACATGCTTCACCCACAAAGCCTTAAACCTGTTAGGTGTGTGTGTGTCGTACTCCTCTCTGTGCATACCCCTCTAATCGACATGCTTCCCTCCCAAAGCCTTAAACCTGTTTAGGTGTGTGTCGTACCTACCTGTGCATACCCCTCTGATCGACATGCTTCACCCACAAAGCCTTAAACCTGTTTAGGTGTGTGTCGTACACCTCCCTGTGCATACCCCTCTAATCGACATGCTTCACCCACAAAGCCTTAAACCTGTTTAGGTGCGTGTCGTACTCCTCTCCGTGCATACCCCTCTAATCGACATGCTTCACCCACAAAGCCTTAAACCTGTTTAGGTGTGTGTGTCGTACTCCTCTCTGTGCATACCCTTCTAATCGACATGCTTCCCTCCCAAAGCCTTAAACCTGTTTAGGTGTGTGTCCTACTCCTCTCTGTGCATGCCCCTCTAATCGACATGCTTCCCTCCCAAAGCCTTAAACCTGTTTAGGTGTGTGTCGTACTCCTCTCCGTGCATACCCCTCTAATCGACATGCTTCACCCACAAAGCCTTAAATCTGTTAGGTGTGCGTGTCGTACTCCTCTCCGTGCATACCCTTCTAATCGACATGCTTCACCCACGAAGCCTTAAACCTGTTAGGTGTGTGTGTCGTACTCCTCTCTGTGCATACCCCTCTAATCGACATGCTTCCCTCCCAAAGCCTTAAACCTGTTTAGGTGTGTGTCGTACCTCCCTGCGCATACCCCTCTGATCGACATGCGACCAAGGAAGAAGAAGCCGAAGGGAGCGGATGCCCTTCACGCCGGCTCTGTCTTTCGTAAATGATTTCGCAGTGTTTATGCAATATATCTCTGTAATTTTGCACCATCATCTCCCGCAAGTTATCCTGACTCTACCGATATTCATCTTCAAGGTGGGACCTGCATTTTCACCGCTTTATTGGACCATTTCTGCCGAGCAGCTGCACCGCCGAGCTAAGCTTACTGCTAAGCTTAGGGCTCCGGCCGCTACGTGAGCCGCAGTTACGGCTGCGCGTCAAATTTCTTCAAGCCGCCATGGAAATACAAGTTGCAGGAACTGACATCTCACCCACCGAGATTTCCGAAGAAGCAGGATGGTGCACCATTGGCCCGCGTGAACGACTTTCTCCTTGGGGCAAGCGCGCTAACCCTAACATTGCATCAGCCTCCCAAACCGGCGTTGGAGACACGAACAAGGCGCAGCGAGGCCCGCGCGCTCACAAGCAGCAAGTTCTGAAGGCAGGGAAGATGCCCACTCTTCCACGTGATCACCACAAAGTAGTTATCAGGCCACGGGGCGGCTTGAACGTTGCAAAAGTCGGGGTCGTCCGCCTCGCTTCGGCCCTATATAGGGCGGCAAACGTATCTCCACAAGACGCCACGGAAGACATTGTCTGCCCAAATATTCAGCAAAATATCATCGTTGTGAGTACTCCTCACTCTCCTAATGCAGAACGGTACCGCCGACTCGACAGCTTTGAGGTCGACGGACACAAGTTCGAGATACGGGCATATGAAACTGCGCCCGACTATACAGTCAAGGGAGTCGTCCGAGGCATTCCTCTCGAAGAAGACGCGAAAGACATTCACCTCAATATCGTCAACAAGAGGAACCCCAGTGCCTTAGCGGCCAAAAGACTCAGCAAGACCACGTCGGTCATCATCGCCTTCGATGGTGGCCGAGTACCAACGTGGGTGTACTACGGGGGTGCTATGCTCAGGTGTACCTTGTACAGAAAGCAGATTGACATGTGCCACCAGTGCGGACGCGTCGGCCATCGCATGGACGTCTGCCCGAACCCCCAAGACCGTGTGTGTAGAGGCTGCGGAGCCTCGAACCCAGACCCCAATCACACATGCACGCCAAAGTGTCACCTTTGTGGGGGAGCGCATCCCACTGCGGACAAGGCCTGCAAGGCTCGATTCAAGACCCCCTATCTCGTTAAGAAACGACGCGGCGACCGACAGAGGGCAGCTGCGGAGGCCGCCCTCGAGCTACAGCAACAGACCTACGACCAAGATTTCCCACCTGCCTCCCGCTCCCGCTCTCGAGGCCGGGCCGGGTCTCTCTCGGTTGCGGGGTCTCCATCCCGCCGGCAGAGCAGGTCTCGGAGCCGGGCGCGCAGCAAAACTCCCAGGGCGAGCCGTAGCCGTTCGAGCTCTCGGCGTCCGAAGCAAGCCGGCCAGCAAGATTCGGACCTACCTGACAAGGTGAGCTGGGCAGATGCGGTTAAGGGCTCGCTGAGACGCAAGGCTCAGGGAGCTACTGCCTCGACTCCAATAGTGCCTACTGCCTCAGAACCCAATAATAAGAGGGACCCCAGGGATGTGGCCTTAGAAGAAATGCAGCGCGAAAACGCACAATTACGTACGGTCGTGCTACAATTAACCCAAGAAATTCGAGAGATTAAACAGTCCATGGCGCAGCCATCTATACCTAAACCTCCTTTAGTCCCGACTCCCGTCACGAACGGTAACGACAGTGCGGCGCCGCCCACAAAGAAACGCGCGGCGGCCAGTTCCGAGTCTCAACAGCTCGAGAACCTCGAATCAGCAGTAAGTGATTGGCGCAAAGCACATGTCACGATAAATGACTGGCGGAAAGAACAAGAAGAAATGAGGAAGCTGCTTTCAGAAATTCAAACCGGGATCCGCAACATCGGCGTTGCGGTCAATAACCTCACTGCTCGAACAGACAGGGTTGAAGTCCATATAGACAAAATCGAGACTCACATAGGCCTTCGCCCAGGCGTGGAAATGATGCCCACCATGGGCCCTACAGTCATTCACCCTAGCCCTATTTCAGGTAACGCACAAGTACAGCACCACGATGGCCAGCCCCACTAACGAGCTCGTGGTGTGGCAGTGGAACTGTCGGGGCTTCACTAAGAAGCAACCACTGCTGCAACAATACGTCCGACACGCGCAACCCAAACCCGACATCATAATGATACAAGAAACAGTAGGTACCGTACCAAAGCTTCCAGGTTACACTGCGCATGCCTCGCCGATTCCCGTTGATCGCGGACTTGCAATTTTAATTCGGAAAGGGAGAGTAGCGCAAGAACACAGCGTAAGCGGCACACATGCGGAAAACATGCTTGTAGAGCTCCTTCCCAATAGAACACGCAACCACAGTGTATTTCTCCTCAACGTATATAGTAATCCGGCTCACTCACGGGCTCGTTTCCTCTCTCTGTTCCGAGGGGCGCTTGCCTTGGCGGGCGCAAACCCGTTTCTGGTCGGGGGAGATTTTAACGCCCCGAACGAGGCCTGGGGCTATGGCTACACTACCGCCAAAGGTCGACGCCTGTGGCAGGACCTACATGATGCCGAGTTAACTCTTATTACCGATCCCACGGCGCCGACCCGCACGGGCACCTCTACGGCACGGGACACGACACCAGACCTGACGGCGGTCCGTAACATCCCTCAAGCAATGTGGCGCAATACCTTTGAAGATCTGGGTAGTGACCACATGATCATAGAAACACGAATTCCTCAAGCGGGTACACCCCCTTTTCCTAAGCTATTCAAATGGACGGATTGGGACAAATTCCGAAAGCAGCGAGCTGAACAGAGAGGTGAAGAGAACATCGATGACATCGATGCATGGATGGAGACGCTCAACGACGACATGAACAAGGCGACGCAGACGCTCGCACCCGAAGTCCAGGTTGACAAGATCGACAGCCGACTAGCCCACCTCTGGGAAGCCAAGACGTCACTAAACGCAAGATGGAAAAAGCAAAGGCACAACCGAAAGCTTCGTAAGAAGATCGCACATATCAATCGCCAGCTGGAAGAACATTGCCGGACCTTAAGCCGCCAACAGTGGTATGACATCTGCAACGCGGTCGATGGGCAGCTCCACAATGGCAGTACGTGGCGCCTCCTTCGTCACCTCTTGGGGGAAACGCAGAGCAAGTCTTCTCAGCAAGCAAACCTGCAACGCCTTTTGCACAAGGAACAGGCTACCACGAGTGATCACCAGCTCGTGACACGCCTGCTAGCCAAGTACTTCCCTCAACGGCCCGATGTTCAACACGGAGATTACACTGGAGAGACAAATGTGAAACTCGATGAAGAATTTCACGAGTCAGAGATCCGCGCAGCTCTCCACGACCTTAATGGCAAATCAGCACCTGGTCCCGACAAGGTTACGAACAAGACTCTAAGAAACCTCGATGATGCCTCGATAACCGCTCTTACGGCATACATCAACAAATGCTGGCGAGCAGGTTGCATCCCAGAGGCGTGGAAACGCTCTAAAGCAGTCCTGATACCGAAGCCAGGCAAGCCGTCCAGCCTCGATCACTTGCGGCCCATTTCCCTCACATCCTGCGTTGGCAAGGTGATGGAGCACGCGTTCCTCTCCCGCATCAACCACCACCTCGAGGACACTGGAGCCTACCCACCCACTATGGTGGGCTTCCGGTCACACCTCTCCACTCAAGACGTCATGCTCCAGCTCTACCACCAGATTATCAATGACCCAACTAGTGGCAACCGGGCCATCCTCGGTCTAGATTTGGAAAAGGCATTTGACAATGTAGCACATGCAGCCATCCTGAGCCGCATAAACAAGCTCAACTTGGGTGAGCGAAGCTACAACTACGTCAGAGACTTCCTGTCGCGCCGCACAGTCACCCTCGCGGTCGGCAGCATGACATCCGACGAACATACACTAGGAAGCACCGGCACTCCTCAAGGATCGGTCATATCCCCGCTCCTTTTCAACCTCGTTATGCTGGGTCTCCCGGCCTACCTCGACCAGATCGATGGCCTCCATCACGCCTTGTACGCAGATGACATCACCCTGTGGGTCAACAAGGGCAGTGATGGTCAGATAGAATGCACCTTACAAGCAGCGGTCTCTGCAGTCGAAACCTACCTCCAAGACACAGGTCTCCGACTATCTCCACTGAAATCGGAGCTGCTCGTCTACCGCTCGCGCCGCCGGCCCAAGCCTACAGCCGAATCGCGCCAATGTGACGACATAATCCTCTATACGCAAGACGGCTCCTGCATTCCCCGAGTCCCGAAGATACGCATCCTAGGCATGCATATAACAGCCAACGGGTCAAACATAGAAGCTATTCGCAAAATCGAAGGCAAGGTTACAGCGGCTACCCGCCTGATCAAACGCATTACAAACAAGCACACGGGCATGAAGGAGGACAGTGTCATGCGCCTCATACACTCGTTCGCAATCAGTCACATCACTTATGTGGCTGCCTTCCACAACTGGAATGTCACTGAAAGGGAGAAAATCAACACCCTTATACGCAAGACTTACAAGATCGCCCTTGGCCTACCGGAGTCCACAAGCACTGCTCGTCTGCTACAGCTGGGGATATACAACACGCTTGAGGAAATTGTGGATGCGCAAAGAACCTCTCAACTCGAACGCATGTCTCTGACAGCCACGGGCCGCTACATCCTGCAGAAACTCGGCTTCAACTACCACGTCCAACACGGTCAGAAACAGGTCATTCCACCTGACCTCAGCGACACGCTGATTGTCGCCCCTATACCTCGAAACATGCACCCCGAATTTAATCGGGGCCGACGCCAGGCCCGTGCCAAGGCACTGCTGCGCTCCTTGAGTGGAAAGAGGACTACGCGCTTTGTAGACGCCGCAGAATACACACGAGAACACCGGTTCACGGCGGTAGTCGTAGACGTTAGCTCCCGGCTTACGCACGCGTGTAGTGTCGCAACAGAATACCCCGAAACAGCAGAAGAGGTAGCAATTGCGCTTGCGCTTACCGACCCCCTCTGCGAGGTAGTTTTTAGCGACTCACAATCCGCAGTTCGCAACTACGCGCGGGGGCACATTTCCTCTGAAGCTCTCCAGATTCTAAGGAAAGCTGGTCGACAGCACTTAGATAACACCGCCATCATATGGTTTCCAGCGCACGTCGCCACCCCCACCGATGAGGGCCTCATTAACTTGAACGAGGTAGCACACCGCTCTGCGCGAGAACTGACCCGCCGCGCAGAATCGGAGACCGCCTCTTCGAGTTCAGAACTGCTGGCTCAAAACACGCGAGAACGCCTGGTCAGGTACAATGACATCACCAAGCACTACCAGCTAGGCAGGCGGTTGCTGCCCCCACCTCACCCCATGCTGAAACGTCGCCAGGCAGTCATCTGGCAACAATTGCAAACACAAACCTTCCCCAGTCCGGTACGATTGCAGCACATTTTCCCCGCGCAATACCCGACTGCTCTTTGCAAATTATGTCAGGCAACTAGAGCGACGCTGTCACACATGTTGTGGGAGTGTCGGGTTACATCAGCTACAATGGCAGTAGCTCCGGAGGCTCTTGCGTCGAAGTGGGCCGCCGCTCTGCGCAGCTCCAACCTCAAGACACAAGAGTGGGCTGTCCAGCAAGCCCGAGAGGCGGCGACGAGGCAAGGCCTCGAAGTCCCCTCATGGGAGACCTGAGCCCGGGTCGTCAAACTTGCCGGATTCAGAATAAAGTTGTTTCCATCCATGATCGACATGCTTCACCCACAAAGCCTTAAACCTGTTTAGGTGTGTGTCGTACACCTCTCTGTGCATACCCCTCTAATCGACATGCTTCACGCACAAAGCCTTAAACCTGTTTAGGTGCGTGTCGTACTCCTCTCCGTGCATACCCCTCTAATCGACATGCTTCCCTCCCAAAGCCTTGAACCTGTTTAGGTGTGTGTCGTACTCCTCTCTGTGCATGCCCCTCTAATCGACATGCTTCACCCACAAAGCCTTAAACCTGTTTAGGTGCGTGTCGTACTCCTCTCCGTGCATACCCCTCTAATCGACATGCTTCACCCACAAAGCCTTAAACCTGTTAGGTGTGTGTGTCGTACTCCTCTCTGTGCATACCCCTCTAATCGACATGCTTCCCTCCCAAAGCCTTATACCTGTTTAGGTGTGTGTCGTACTCCTTTCTGTGCATGCCCCTCTAATCGACATGCTTCCCTCCCAAAGCCTTAAACCTGTTTAGGTGTGTGTCGTACTCCTCTCTTTGCGTACCCCGCTAATCGACATGCTTGCCTCAACAAGCATCGCACATGGCCTTCATCCTCGCGACACGGGCAGGCACGCATGCGCGACGAGGCTGTGCTCGTGTAATCCACTACACTGCTGCTGGCTCACGGAAATCGAATCAAGCTTCGCGTCATTTAAACTGCGTCGTTGCGCTAGATCTGAGTGGTCTTGCGTCTTTTTCGAACGTAGCGAGCTTTGGCTCAAGGCAAAGAGGGACCACTTTGCTATTGCAAAAGAACGATTTACTGGTGCAGTTTAGCCCAGTCGCACTCCCATTTAACGTCCTTGTAACTTAGGGCGCGATATGGAATATCACCAGGTAAATATGCGCAAGAAGTCCACAAGCCCGGTTGCTCACTAGACAAAATGTTTATTGTTAGGCTTTCTGCGTGCGCCAAAATTAGGTCATGATAAAGCGACAAAGTCGAGTGCAGGATATCGTTCTTGACTAATTTGTTGCGATTTTAACACGTTGCCTATGATTTTTCGTCGACCCTGAGAGTTTTTTTCTTCTTTCTCACGGAGTTCGTGTAACACACCCGCCCTAACGGCCTCCAGGCAACATGTCAAATAATCTAAAATGGAGCCGCAACAGGTGCCACCAACACCCGTGGCGCATCGCGAATATCGATCCGGGCTGATATTTCTGTCCCGTCACATCCTTCCCGTTCCACATCTTTCAGCAAGTGAAAAAAAAAAACTATAGACGAAGTAAGAATCCCTCCTTGTTTTTGTTGACGTTCAATGTGCTCAATGTTGTGCTCAATGTGCTCACACGCACACACATAAACGAGAGAAGTGAAACCGGGGGCTCGATTTTTTATAATCATGGACTGTTGACTTTAGATGGTCATGATATATCTATATATATATATATATATATATATATATATATATATATATATATATATATATATATATATATATATATATATATATATATATATATATATATATATAACCATGCAAGTTTCGCAGTAGAAATCGTATTGCGCTGCCCCTTCAAGATGTTCAACCAGTACCAACTCGCCCAAATGTCGATCCTTCTATAGCGTGACGTTGTCGGCGGGCTGCAAGCGTCCGGTTGACCATATATATATATATATATATATATATATATATATATATATATATATATATATATATATATATATATATATATATATATATATCATGACCATATAAAGTCAACAGTCCATGATTATAAAAAATCGAGCCCCCGGTTTCACTTCTCTCGTTTATGTGTGTGCGTGTGAGCACATTGAGCACAACATTGAGCACATTGAACGTCAACAAAAACAAGGAGGGATTCTTACTTCGTCTATAGTTTTTTTTTTTCACTTGCTGAAAGATGTGGAACGGGAAGGATGTGTGACGGATATATATATATAGTGTTTCAGCTAACTTCAGCCAGAGTTTCAAAATATGCCCCGGTGCACTCTGATGACGCGACCAAATGTACGTTGTAGTGTGTCACGCCATTTTTTGTATTTTACTTAATATGATAATTAGTCCAGATTAATTAACCAAATTTTGAAGCAACGAAGCTTGGAAAAGAAACATGCAATCAGAAAATTGAAGAGCGGTTTGCAACACATCCGAATAAACAGTTCATGTCTTTCTATCGTAAGTATTCTTCAGCTTACCGGGGATGCCCGCGAAATACATAAAAAAAAGAAAAAAAAACTCACGTGGCATGCCCGCTTGGGCGTCGTGATTGCACTGCTCCCAAAAGCTCCGCGTACAAACGAACATAGCATTTAGCCGGGTGTGTAGACGCTGCAATCACGGCGCGCAAGCGGCTACGTCACGTGGTGTGTATATATATATATATATATATATATATATATATATATATATATATATATATATTTCGCGAGCATGTACAGTAAGCTGAAAACACTAACACTTATTGTATAGAATGTTAGAAACTGTCTACTGTCTAATCGGACGTTTTGCAAAGCGCTCTACAACTTTCTAAATGAAATTTTTTTACCTAACTTCGTTGCTGCAGAAGTTCGTAAATTAATAATGACTAATTATCTAATTAAGCAAAATACTAAATATAGCATTACACACTACATACTAAAGTGAGCAACATGCATTTGGTCGCGTCGTCTTAGAGTGCATCGGCACATATCTACACTCTGGCTAAAGTTAGCTGAAACACCCTGTAATATATAAATTTAAACACATTTACGTAGCGCGTATTGAGCAACAGAAAGCTGTATCGGGAGTTTTTCATGTTGCTCTATAACTTTCTTATTTACACCATTCATCTAACTGTAATATTTGAAAAGTTGGTTAACTAATGAAGACTAATTAAGTAATGAAGCGCAATGCAAAAAATAATCTGAGTATCTCCAAGCGAGGGCAAACAACATTGTCATGGTTCTGTCCAGGTACGTAGCATTCGCATATTTTTAAGGTTCGGTGCATAATATATATATATATATATATAGAAGGAAGGAAAGTGCCAGCAGGAAATGTGCTGTGGTCTGTCGCATAGCAACAATGTATCTATATCGCTTTGCTTCCGTCAAACTCGGCAGTTTGACGTCGTCAACCCCCCCCCCCCCCACACACACACACATATATATATATATATATATATATATATATATAATTCCTTTCCCGCCTACCCGAAAGTACAGTGGCGAATGCAGCACGAGAAGCGAAATTCGATGTTCGGAAACCCGGGACGGAACAGCGGCGTTATACGCGGTGTTTAACGGTACTTCGATCATGACTTTACATGCTGGCCGTCGAGTTCCCAGACCCCATGCATGCCAATCCGCTCAACGCAACGCTTTCACCGTTTACCACAGCGGTTACCAACCGAAGCTGATTGTCAGCCGAAACTCTCTCCGACAGACTACATTCCTAAGCTCTGGCATGTCAGAAGGAAAGTGCCAGCAGGAAATGTGCTGTGGTCTGTCGCATAGCAACAATGTATCTATCTCGCTTTTGCTTCCTTTTTTTTTCTCTCTCTCTCCTTTTCCGAGGACTTGGAACTCGGCAGTTTGACGTCGTCATCCCCACCTGTTTGTTTTCCGCTGAAAGTATTGTTCCCATGCACATCCAATCCCAGGCAAGGGGGGAGTCGGTTTATGGAAACCATAGCGATTTTTTAATTTTTTTCCATTTCTCTGAGACCAGGTGGCATTTGCCTTTCACTGTCGAAATAGCTATAAAACTGGGTCGCTGGACGAGAGTCTTTAGTCGGAAGGCATCTCTCCATGGGGGCAGCCCGACCCGTACTTTGCCAATCGTCAATTTCTGCCTCACCCGCGGTGGTGGCTTAATTAGTGGCTACAGCGTTGGGATGCTACATACGACCGCGGGATCAAATCGACCCCGGCTGCGGCGGCCGAATTTCAATGGGGGCGAAATACAAGAACGCCCGTGTGCCGTGCACTGCACGTTAAACATCCTTGAGTAGTCAAAATTAATACGGACTTCCTAACTACGGCGTCCCTCTGGTTGTAGCACGCAAAGCCCCAGAATTTAATTTTGATTTCAGCGTCGTGCAACGCTAACAAACGTACAACACATCACGATCTACACGAACGCGTAAGCGACGCAGCCTTTGCGCCTGCACATCAGTGGGGAGGTGTGTGGCGCTGCAGATAATTTGCCCAAGATGGACGAGCACACTTAATACGCCTGATGACCCGCATATTTTTTGTGCTTAATTAGCTTGTTCGCGAGTTCCAGCTTCCTCGCTTGGTGCGCCGCGCAAACGTGCGTCATTACGATCAAAGAACTGGAGATAGTGCGAAGGTCATCCATTCAGGCGAACCAATCGCCTCTGCGCGAGACGAACTACCCCTACGAGCCACTTCAGCCAACAGCTGCGACAGTGAACGAAAACCGTTTCGTAATGCGGCTTCAAAATGCGCCTGCCAATAATCAGCACACAGACACGCACGCAACGAAAAGAGGACGACGCTTACAAATAATGCAAATTTAAACACAGAATATTTATAATACATCGAGATTGCAATCAGACCCTTCCACTGTCACAAGATAAAGACACGACAGCGCCTACGACAAGTTCATATAACACAACAAAAACAATTTGTAACATAGGTAGCCACCGCTACAACTGATTGCTTTTCAGAGGCAACAAAGAGCATCTGCCAAAAATTAGCAAAACAGGCCGAGGTGTAGGCTGTGTATAGCGTTGAGAAAGAGGGTGCACTTGGGAGGGGAAGTGCAAAAGGGGGATTGCTGTGCACACTTGAGAAATGCTGACCTGTTGTTCGCATTTGGGGCAGTGTTTCGTAACCATCCTGTTTTTTGCCATGCTCAGAAGATCCTGGTGCAACCTAGTAGCAACGTAAACGAATCTTCATGGCTTTGCCGGACACGGCAACGCGCAAACACGAAAACAAAAACTCTTGCGCGCCGTCGATTGACAACAACGCGGGGTGTAGCAGAAACACGGGAGGTGTGCGAGGGCGAGGCGAAGCTTGATGCCTTTGCCACTAGGTGGCACAAAAAATCGTAAAAAAAAAAATAAAAGACGAAAATGAACGTTAGCAACGGCCAAGAATTTGTTTTCTTCATTTTTTGAAGCATAGATTTCGAAGTGTGAGCAACACACTAAAGCAGGTGAAACAACACCCAGAGCTAGAATTAGGTCGTTTCATACGACAAGCAAAATACGTTGCACCTCATAAACTCTAGTTTTTTTTTTTAAGCAAGAACCACGGCTGTGCAAGAGCCATGGACAACAACTTTTAGCCAACACTTGCGCACATTGCGCCAATTTTAGCGCTTTTTACAACATAGGCAACATTGCGCTGGCATGCCTGCTCGTATTTGCCTGTCGGCATGCCTGTCTTATTTGATAACTCGCGGGGCAGCTCACTATTATTCGAGGCTAGGACGGGGGTTTTGAGGACGAAAACATACACGGATAAATTTGAAGACGTGGACCTTCGGTGCGCAGCTTGCGGAGCAGAAATGGAGACCACTGAACATATAGTGCTGAGATGCACAGCCCTTCGCCCGACCCAGGCAGAGGGAACAGTGGCAGATATGGAAGGGGCATTAGGTTTTCCCGGGGAACGAGGGCAAATAGACGAGAAAAGAGTGGCAGTAACGAAGGGGAGGCTAGAGGATTGGTGGAGGAAGTCAAGGGATAGATAATAACATAAATCGGGGACAAAATGTTTCCTCTACTGTTTTAGATAGTTATCTTGGGGGGGGGGGGAGTAAAAACTAGGTTGGGCAAAAAAAAGAATAATAATAAAATAGGAGGGGGGGACAAAAGGCTAGGTGGCGCCAGCCGCCGCCCGTTACAAAGGGTATAGCCGCCATCCATCCATCCATCGTTCCGTCGGCGTGCGCGACAAACCGTGAGACCGATTGGAACTGATATTCTTTAGTTGTGTTGCCATTGTTTAGGAGTAATATGTGACGATGAGAGACGGTGTAGACGTGTTCTAGGATATCTACTTTACCATTATTTCGCTGTGTGCAAGTGCGGGTTGGAAAAGGAAAGATGAGCGTAACGCTGTTCCGTCCAGCGTTGCTGTCCGTATCTAAGGTGAGAACACACAGTTTGGTCCCAAAGTCTTAGTTTCTAATTCACCATAAAGAAAGGTATCAGATCATTCTTATATCTGGGGATTGTTTGACTCGCATCATCCAACATTGAAACATTTTATCCACTATTGCTACACCCTAGTAAGCCAAACGCCAACGGGCAAAAACGATATAAACTACAATGATCACGCCAAGTAACGTGTGTAGGGATTATTGATTATGTTGTACGAACTACAGTCATAGTTCCGTGAGGAGCGACCATTCTGTTCGACGCTGTGAAGCAATTATGTAGGCTTGCTAAGCTGCACATAGCCGTAAATGCGTAGCCTGCAAATGTGCGAATTTTTGCTATCGTCAGTAGAAACCGACATTAGTTTATGCTACATAGTTTAGTTGCTATATTGACGAAAGTGACCTTAATTTCTCGGTGTTGGCAGAGTAATCGCCATGTGCTCAGTAGTGGAATGTTTTAATGTTAAGCGCTGCACAGGCTTGCTTCTACATCCTGTATCTGCTGCGCCGAAGCTGCGCTGTCGCCTCGGACGATTGAGCACGATGAAACGCCTCACAATGTCGCTGCCGACCATGTCCTTTCCTCAGTATTTGCGTTCGTTTGCGAGTGTGTTCACCATGACGGCCTCTTTATCTTTTATCTTTATCTGTTCGCTTTTCCTAATCTATCTTTGCCCCGTACCCCTCCCCAAGCGTAGGGCAGCCAGCTGGGCAAGGCCTTGGTTATACCGGAGTCACACGGTCGCTTTCGATTGCGATCCAGCCCGAACTGCGATTGGCTCCCCACCGTAGTTTGAGCAAAGGAGCCAATCCCGGTCGCGATCGAAAGTGCGCCGTGTGACACCCGTATTAGCATCCCTACCTTTACCTCTTCGTTTCTCCCACTCCTTGAATCTTCCATACGGCCGAAACATTATTCCACGTGAAGGAAGTTTTTAACTTGTTAACTTTTATAGCTAGCTACGCGGAGTAGGTACGTACAATTTTTTTTTTAAATAAGTGTTAATTTAGTTATTAGATGGGACTATAAATAATTAGTCATTGGTTTCCTCAACTACCCTTGACTGAAGTATCGCCCTAATGTATAAAGAACACTGTAGCTATAGGCTTAATGCTAAGTCTCCCATGCTTTAATAGAAATTCGCAGGTAGAACGCGTAATAAAAAAAAAAGGATACATGGTATGTTGTAGGATTAAGCTGCTTCTTTTTCATGTTCTCAACAGTGGCTCCTTCCAACACATTGTGACGTTGCAGCTGCCAGCATTTCGGTCATGATGCACAGCATTGCAGGCTCATTCCTGGCAAAAGCATCTTACATTAATCATGACTCAAAACAAACTTAAGAATATGTGCTCACATCCCAATGTTCCATAGAGGAAACCTATCCGTACTTCAGTCCGATTCCCTGCCATCCACAAAACACTGCCTAGGCCTGTCAATCAAGTGTGCTTGCACAACCAGTGATACATCTATCTCTTGTAATTTGCACATTCAATAATGTAAATAATGTTATTGTGGTCACTCCTTGGCTCCTTGAGTGAATTTCAATTAATTTGGATAAAAAGAAGAGGCGGTATTCTGCACTGAACAGAGTATAAAAGAACAACACCAGAAATAAAAGTGGTTTTTGTGCACATCTTGCAGGTCTGGTCTGTGGCTTTCGTGGCATCTAGCAGCAGCAGCAGTGATACTGCCAGCACCAGCATGTCCCGGGCACAGTTGCGGCCTATCAATGGCTATGAACGGACAGCCGAGAAAATCTTCAAGGAAGTTCTCGAGACAAGGCAAAAGGCAGCCACAGCAGACTGGGAAGTGCCCAAGCTGTTCCTGGTGGAGCGGGTAATGAGCTTGCATGGCGTACCACACTGGGAGCGGGGCATTCTCAAGCTGCTCAAACTGGCTCAGTCCAAAGAGGACAAAAAGGCCCGCATCAGGAGGCCGGTGAGTTTCTTGTGTGGTCGTTCTGGCAGCAACTTGTGCAGAATTGTTCAAGTTGGAGGAACAATCATGTGAAGCCAACAGACGGTGAAACCAAGGAAAGATTAGGTTAATTTACTTGAATTTTATTTTTATCTTCGTATTTTGATCTCTAGAAGTGGTATAGTAAAGGAAAATGAAAGTGGACAAAACAAAACAAGTTCTTGCAGGTGCGAACCAAACCTACTTTGTCGCATTATGCGTGCGGTGCTCTTACCAATTGAGCTACTGCCATGCCATTTTACTATATAACACAACAGCAACCAAAACAATGTATCACACGTACCCACCACTACTGTTCAGCCTTTCTCAGAGGCAGCAGAGTAGTTGCCAAAAATTTGCAACACTGCCAAGGTGTAGTTTGTATTTCATTGAGAAAGAAGGGGGTCTGTGGGAAGTCAAAGTGGAGGTCAGCTGTCCATCCACACTTTTCCTCTCTTGCACCGTATTTATCGTGAGTTGACGGGTGATGCTGGCTCACGGCCACGAGTGGTGGCACTGGTTGACACTCCCAAGGCTAGCTGTAGTACACACACACAAATACCTAAGAAAGTAGATGGGCAACCAGCGATGCGGTAGCTCAATTGGTAAGAGCAAGTTGCTTTGTCGTTCACTTTCATTTCCCTATACGTTATAATTTCTAGGCTTCAACTCAAAGAACAAAGAAATTTACTCTATGCATTTCTTGCTTTTATTGTCTTTTGACTTCATATGATAGTAACTAACAAAAATTGGGCCCCTGGTACTTCAGGTAGAGAAAGTTTCATGAAAATGGGAAAAAAGAATATTGCCACTTGCCTGACCATAGCACAAAGCTACACAGTAAACTATACGGGCCTCATAAATAAAGATACACAATTGAAAAAAATCTATCCTGGTTTGACTATTAAACCCACAACCAACACCTTCCCAGGGTGGTCACTCTACCATTGGAGGGTTCGAACCTTCCTTCTAATGCAGCAAAAAGAAATTGTTGGTAGTGCTCATTCAAGTTTAGCTGTTTTATTTGATCCTGCATGGGTAGAAGGTGTTATTGCCAAGTGTTCGATCATGCAACTGATATGTTCCATGCAGCAAAACTTAATTCAAATTTTGTTGCATTTGTCCTGCTGTGAAGCTTGGCAGCAGAACCATAGTGAAGAACACACCGTTCATGTGCAAGATGCTGTGGCAAGTGAAGCACCTGGTGAAAGTGAGCCCCATTACATTTCCGGATGGAGAACCTACGGAGGCAATCACGGGCACCCACTTGAGTCGCGACGGTGTCTTCCGCATCGTGCACAACCTACAGGTGCCAGAGCAACAGCTGTTCGAGCCAGCCAGACATGCAAAAAGGAAGTTTGATGGCAGAGAACTAGCCAAAGTGCTGCACCGGAAGTGGAACAATGGTTTGAGCTGAATAGAATAAAGTGATATTGGAGATCAGAAGTACATGCATTTTGGCATCACTGAGCATAGAGCTGTTTAGTAGTGACCTCAATTGATGGGGTTAGTGCATTAAAGGTACTCATAGAAAAGGAAAAAATTCTGCCTGCTCTGGAATTTAAGAATAAAGCTTTTCCTGGTTTTCATTGTGACCTTTCCCTTGCTTCTGTTATTCACATGTATGTACTGTCATAGACAAATTAAATGCGAGCAAGTTAGGGTTAACTATGGCTCATTCTTCTTTGCCACTCCATGTGGTGCCAACATGGTTTCGAATATGTACACTTAACGTGAGGCTTACATTTTTGCTAACAGGGCAAGGAGCACTGCAAAGTCACTCTCAAGTTATTGCTCTTACGAGACCCTTACCAGGCCCCATTGCAAATTTTGGTTACAAACTAAAAAGTTGCAGGGCACTGTCTAGGAAGAGCTTTATGGCAACATGTGTTCATGTTGATTCTTGATGAAAGGAAATAAGAGAAGTTGAAATGTCGCATTGCTACGCTGCCAGGAGGTCAGCTTCACTGCCAGGAGGTCAGCTTCACTGCCAATGTACACACTCTCTCCTTTGCCTTGACTAGCATCTGCAAATGACATTCCTTCCCTGCCTTCTCTCCTACCATAGCCAAGGAACTGTGTCACGTTTCAGTTGCAACCCCTACCTCCCTTTTTTATTTAACTCTTCCCTTTTTGCTCTGCAATGCTCTCCCATTGGTGGCATAGAACAGTCTTTATTGGCATCATACTGAGGTCATGTGCCGTAATTGGTGACCTTGCCAGCAGTGCGTCTTGCGTAGAGGTGTTTGTGGGTGTGACCTTTTCTCTCTGGCTAGAAGCAGGGCTCCCTCGATAGGAAGGTCATGCATTTTTTCTGTCTGAAATTTCAACCAGTCTTATGCAGTGCAGCTGTTTGATACTTCGCAGACACAATTACCACCACATGATCTGTACGTTGCACTTGACTGTTTGCAATGCTCAAACCTGGTAGGGGTTTTTTAAAGTGATGTTATTCTTTGTACTTCCCTGTTCATGTTTCATTTGGCCACAATAGTACACTTGAAGATCTATATAATGAACACAGATATAAAAAATTTTTTAATACAGTAGAACCTCGTCGATACGTTCCTGTTATGTACGTTTCCCCAGCGCCAACGTTCGCAATTGAGAACACAAGAAATGACCCAATAGAGTTGCACTCGTTTTTTTACCAGTTCGTACGTTCCCGAAAAACATGATTTTTGGCACCAACGTCGCCAAAGTGCGATCGTACAATACGTTTTCCGGCAGCTAGCGCCCATATAAACAAGAAAATGCATGAGGTGCGCGCCATCAAGAACAGTATATAGCTACCTGCCAAGGCAGCTTCACCGCAATACTAAATCGCCCGTCTCGCACGAAAATGCCGGTGCGCTCTCATTTTCTCATTTCAGTACCAGCAAATCTTCTCCGGAGTCGTCGCATGTGGCATTGGCAGCTATCACCACCAATCCTATTGCGATAAGCATCTTCGCCTATCTGCTTCACAGTGCGTCGTGCCGTCGGAAGCCTAGTGCACGCTTTCAATAGGCGATAACCGAAACGCGCTGCCATACCCTGTTGCAGGCTGCGATCGCATACGTTTTTCCGACCGCTAGATCTCATTTGAACAAGGTGCAAGGCACACACGACCGAGAACAGTATATTGCTGCCCGTCTCCTGTGAAAACGACGGCACCCACAGTTTCTTATTTCCGTACCTGCAAATCTCAGCCCGGATAGTCGTATGCGCTGGATTCACTGCTATTGCCACAAAACTATTGTGATAAGTACCTTCACGTATCTGTTTTACAGAGCGCGGTGTGTAGTGCCATTAGTAACGTACTACATGCTTTTAGTAGGCGATAATCCAAACGCACCGCCGATCCCTTCTGCAGGCGGCGTGATGTGGGCATCACGTTTCGCTTTGGCGGCAACTAGCGTCGCCCACCAGCTCAATTTCGTTTCAATTTCTCGTCGCCCTCTTAAAACCCCACGCAACTTGGGCGAGCCTGAAATTTGGTGGCGGGATAGGAAAATAAACCTTGTCTCGGGCCGCCAAAGCACTACCAGCACGACACGCGCCGGCTTCTTGTGCTGCAATGATCCGTGCGACGCTTCGCATTGCGTAGATATTAACAATAGTTGAGTGTCAAATTTTTAGTTACTTCAGATCGGGCGTGTTCCTGGTTAGTACGCTTTTTCTCGCTTTTTTTTTTTCCAAGACGTATGAACGAGGTTCTGTATAATGAAGCAAATCTAAAATGTTTATAAGCGATATCAACATGTAACAAATATATGCTTATAACGAATATAGTACATAATGAATATCAGATGTGACTTCATTATAATGAGATGCAAGTGTACTACTAATTGTGCCAGTTGAAGAAGTCGAGTTCAGCTGTGCAAGTTGAGCAAGAATTGCTATTACAAGTCAGAGTGTGCATGCAATTACGAATTGTAGCACCTTGCGAGAGCAAGTTTCTGACAGGAGTGTAGCTGCCATGCTCGCAATCAATGCTGTTCAGTTTGACTGTGTTACCAAACTACTGCCAGATTCAGGTTCATTTGTTCATGCTGCATTTGAGAGCATTGCAGCGGCCTCGCATGAGCCAGCTGCACCAGCGCAGTTTTACAGTGAAGCTGTTTTCATGTGCTGAATGCTGGCAGGCAGCAGCAGGCTCAGTATCAATCGGCAACGCAACTTGCATCGAAGCCCGGAACTTTTGCTTGGACACATAGTTGTCAGTGATTATAAACTAAGAGTTAACGCTGCATACACCACACGCGAATATACACCTTCTTTGCATGTTCTTTTGTAGCCAGTGATGATACACAAATTTTGTTTCTCACATCATGTTTTGCCAGCTCTATGTTGGAGATCAGTTGGGAGTTTGTACAACTGTGGTGGTAAACAGCAGCCAGCAGTGCAACCTGCATGGGGATGCCAAAGCAGCCATGTGACTAAGGCGTCTATAAGAACACTCAGACAGCGGTGACGAATCATGACTAAGAACAGCCAGCAAAAAAAACCCTGCTGCTTCCGGAGGGTGTGCGAACTCACTTATACAGCTTCGCTGTCTTTGATGTGTTAGTTGCTGAGATTGGCTTACATCTGTGAAGGATTTTATTCTTTTTGAGACATGCTGTTGAACATGAGGCAAGAAAAAAGGTTATGTGAAAAGTGTGATGCGTATACTTGGTTTTTTCAGTGGTGACACAACTTTCTCATAGTGCTGTGAAGGTAGGCTTTAAGGCAAACATTCAAATGCTTAATTCAAAATAAATGTACCCCACCTTGTGCAAGGTGACAGCAAAGAACAATGTAATAGATTTAGCCACACAGGTTGTACCACTTTAAATCCATTCGACCGAGGTGGTACAACCTGCATAGCATGACGAGATGACCTAATTTCGCCCAAAATTACATGTGTTTTTAATTTCCACACACCAGACTGTTTGAAGTTGCTCTGCTCATTAAAAAGGCAAACTAACTGGCCAGCATTCTGAGTGCTATCTGTGGGGCCCTGGCTTTGCATTTCATTCATTATGAGAGAGAGAAAAAAGTTTAATGGAAGCTGAAGATGTGAGCCCAGCCATATGCAGGGCTTGCTATTTCGTGGGAAGTGTTTGAGATAAAATGAAGAGGAAAAGAGTACAGAAGACGAAAAAAAACAAAAAGCAAAAAGAAAGAAAAAGGCTAGAAATAAACAAATAAAGTTCGAATTACTAATCTATCTGTTTTATTTCACCTGGTACCTCCGGCTTCTTTGAATTTGTTTCTTTGAATGCTTACTGCAGTTCCCTTATAAGGTTCGACTTGCTTATAGAGATCTGTATGATTCAAATTATGCTCAGAATTTCAGCTCGATCATGTTATTTGTCATGGAAGGCAGCAAGTTGTGCTCTGAGTTTAATGCGATGCTGTGGAAGTGCTGTTACGAGCAATCAGCTACTTCTCTGTTAATATAATCAACCACATCTTTCACCACATGTTATGAACTGTAGAACAACATACCATCAAAATATGGGTTGGTGTCTGGACTTCTAGAAGATATTCGTCAGCACTGTTAAGCCAAAGCATTCTTTTGCTAGCACTTAGGTTAGTGGTGGCAGCACGTCATCAGATCTGAATTGTGGTTATGCCGGTAGCCAGTGATTGAATGAGGAACCTCAGATGTCACAATTCAGTCACTTAGGTGTAGCATGAGGGCCTACGAGTTTTTTTTATTAACGATTTTTATTGCACTGTGTGGTGGAAAATGTGAGTTAGGGGTGGTTTGTCATATAGTTAACAAAATGAGTATATTACTTTATATTTCCCAAAGAGGACCTAGCTTTCAGACAGATTCATTGACTGATAATGGTGCAGTTAGGCACTCAATTGCTGGTGCATACTTTTTAAATCTTTAAAATTGGCTAATTGTCTCAACCGTCAACACAAATGCATAAACTTTTACTCAAATCTAAGCCATTATTTTGTAAAAAATGGCAAAATTGACTAAGGGATGCAATTTTAAAGAGTCGATCACAGTTGCCTGGTGTCGCCATCAACGATTCCATTGAAGGCTAAGGATGAACACAAAGTCAGTTTGTAAGGGCCGCCTCAGCCATTACCCTTTCCATAACTTGGACCTGGAGACCATGCCTGAAGACCCCGCAAAGTGCCCTCCATGCTCTACCCATACATCTACAGCAGATGCTTGTCATGTGCTGTGGCTGTGTCGAGGGACAAAGGCAGCAAAAGAGAAAGTTCTTGGAGGTGCTGGGACATGGACAGATCAGCCCGCTGACTATGAATGGTTCATATGAATGGCAAGTACCACAGGCCACTTATGCAGCTTCGTCACAAAGGAATGCACACATTTATTTAACCATACGTGTCGCAAACTGCATGGCTGATTAAAAAAAGAAACGTACAGACACACAAAAAAAAACAAGTGAGTTGGTGCTGATATTCTTCCGAGGCTATACATATATTCAAACCTCAATGTAATGAAGTGGCATTTGAAGCAACATCTTGCATATCATATCCAAATTTTCGTTTAAAGAATGCACAATGTCAAAACTCTTGCCTTGATAAAAAAAAAAACGTGGCCTTACTTTGCACCCAAACTTAGAATTAAGAAACATGGATTGCAACACGAGGCCATCTGAGACCATAAAATGTTTATCATGTCTGCAATCCGTTTTATTCAAAACCATGCATAGAGGACACATCATTTAAAGGCGACCTTTGGTGCGCATTTTGCTGCTGACTTGCATAATATTTTGAGCCACATGCCTACAAAAATTTGCTTCGCTATACTAACCGGTACCATGTTGCACCCACAATTTCATTCTCATTATAGCAGTAGATCGCTCACTGAAGCAAAGCATGGCCAACCAAATTTTAGATTTACTCTATCAGATCTGATAATTCATTATTTATGGGTTCGACTGTATCTGAATTTTCTTGGCAGAAGGACAAATACTAGTGGGGAAAACTGAAGGCCAAACTTCACCTTCTTTAACTTAGTTCCAAACCACAGGGCCTTCGACATCACTGTTTCAAAACTGTAGTGCTAAAGAAATTAGTTTCACCTGTAATGTGAAGCAGTGATGTGATAGCTAGCGAAATATAATGCGCAATAAGCTTTAGACTTGTGCGTTGTTCATTGGAGTGCACATTTACAAGTGCAAGTGAGCAATCTCCTTTCAAGATGTAAAAGAAGTTTGAGTCGTACCTATGGAAGTTTTACCTCCCAGCGGTAGAGTGGGAAAACTTGGCATCTCTTTTTCTACTAACCAGTCCGAGCTTAGCCACTGACCACAAAAACAACCCTTTTTCTTAATGCTGGATTTGTAGGTGCTTTTTTAAACTTAAATTTGGGCCACCCCATTAACAGGCCTCGCGCTAGTTTTGGAAAAACAAGACGACGTCACCGCCATCCACTAACATCAGAAGAAGCCAAGCGCTAGAAAATTAATGAAGACGACGCAGGGTAGGAAGTGCAGGTATACACCATGTATTAGCATCAACAACATTAGCGAACCAGATATTCAACGAAACAAATGGGCAAAATACAGGCGAAATATTATCCATTAAGAAAAGCCAGTGAAAGTTTATCTAGAGAAATATGTTCACTGAAAAAAAAAGAAAATGAGTGGGAATAGACACTTAAAGTAGTACACCAAATTTCGGGAAAATAAAAACAGAAAATGCTGAACCCTAGATATAGTGCCTTTTTGATGCCACTGGCTAGGTACTGAATTCCCCTGCACTGTCTGTAGTACTTCTTTCCCATGACATGAAAGGATTCCTGTGAAGAAAGGCATCTTTTGACACCATGACATTTCTTCTACCCATGCTGTCAATCCAAATGAGAACACATTTAAGATAACACTGACAGAATTTATTGGTATGATGACCGGTGGATAAATTGGGACATAAAATGTTTTCTCACTCTGTACGTCTTCCTGCCTGTCCCCCAATTCACACATACACATTCATCCATTCTTTCTTTTTGTCAGTTATGTTATGGCACCAGCGCCTTAACAGCAACTACAGCAGACACATTCAGGAGTAGCTGTGTTGCTCTGCTTTTCCTTATGTTCTAAATTTATTTTCCAAAGCAATGTGCAATTTTCCTTCCAATTTGCTTGTGAAGATTATGTTGTCTCACTTCTTTGCTTTTCCTGACCACATTACATTGAGAAATGTATGAATTTTCTGTGTGACAAGACGCTAGGGCACACTCTAATGTCTCGAAATGTGCAGGGTTAAGAACAACAGATAACACTGTTATATAAAAAGAAGCCACAAATCAAGAGCCATTAACATTTATTACAAGAAAGTTAAACACCACTAGCAATGACACCAGTAGCCACGTGGGCCCTCTGGTGACACCCATACACTGTACAGAAATCCATATGAAATAGGATTACTACACTGCCCAGCATTCCACAAACTGCTGCAGTTGTGACTGTAGTTCCCCGTAAAATAACATTACGTAGTACTAACTTGGGCTTTCTACACTTTGTTGTGCATTTAGCTGTTGCTGTGCTTCTATAGAGCGCTTCATCATTTCTGGCTGGACTTCCATGTAGATGGACATCATTCTGTGGTTGACACTTATTGCCTTGCCGGCACAGCGATCCACACACTCGCTCTGAAATAGAGGCAAACACCAGCATAATTACAACACCGCCTACAGCTCCCAATTTTCCTTTGGCGTAAGTGACTATCTCCATTGCATCAAATGTGCGCAATCCAGCAAAAACTGCAACAGGGGAGAGTCTGCCAATCAGGAAAGAACTGGCTTTGCATCTGTGATCTTTCGATTCTCCGATTGTTGCACACACTAAGACTAAATTATCAGTTGATGGGCCTGAACTTTTTAACGACCTGAAACTCTGCACACACCCCATCAAAATGTGGCCACTGCACCTGGTAGCTGATTCATGACCATTTCCCCAGCAGTGGAATGCCATACCTGCCGAGTTATTGCAATGGGTCTAACGGTAAGATTAGAGGCAGACAATGGACAAGTCCCATTTCTGGTTCTCACACTTTAGTGGCTGCCATGACTCGCAGAATTTTGCTGCACTGGATGGTGTTGCTCAGAAAGCTCACGCATACCAGGTGCTTTTTTTTAAAAATCAGAACCGAATTTTGTAATACCGCCTGTGGCAAACAACAGAATTCTACTGCTTGAGATACACTTCCTAGTACTTTCACTCTGATGCTTGCTGCGCAAGCATCACTACGACAGATGTGCTGTGCATTGTGGTGACAAGTGAGGAACCAAGCCATTTGAATTATTTCACTAGATCACATACCATCCTAAATAAGTCACTGCATTAAATTAGAAATCATTTCTGCATCGCTTCACTAATGCGTCAGTGCTGCTTCCCACCACCACTAAACAGCGCAGATTCATCATGTTTTCAACAACGTTAACATGCCTGAGAAGAGCCCATCAAACCAATGAAAGGGGCCAATTGGTGGGGCTTCACTTCAGCGACGTATGTTTGGGTTGCGGTGAACTTCTCACATGGACTTATGCTGTATGATTCACAGACTACCCCAGCCCCACTCACGCATGCATTTTTATGCCCCTCTTGGGGTAATCTGACTGGGAGGTTCCAAGAGTATCGCGCGCTTGGCTGGTCGAGCCAGAGCAATGCTTCATTTTTCTTTTACCCATAGATAGCTCATTCCGTCCTACAATAACTGGTAGACACCTTGCAAGGTTCGATCACTCTCAGTTATGCGTGGCGTTACTGGAAAGCTATCACTCCATGGAGCCCTTTACACGGACCAGCTTGATTCCTCACAGTCAGAGACAAAGAAAAAGGAAGTTTAACTTCTAGCGGTGTGGTGCAGGCGGGCAATTCGCACATAGATTACAGCGCTAGCTGTTTTTGGAGGCTCGAACCAACCTCGTCCGGCGTTAGGTCCCGATAATTAAGGTTGTTTACGCAGTGTCGGAAGCACGTCTCGGTCATCCTGTTGTATATTAGAAGGAAATCTCGAAACTGAAAAAAAAAAGAACAAGACATGTACAAACGAACTTTTAATTCAGAGACCCACCGAAATGCGGTCTGCTACAGGGGAACAAAAAAATCACGCTTGACGAGCGCGGAATAAGTGTGCTCAAGATGTGTGGAGCCAGTTAAGGCATCGCTATTGCTTAAGTAAAGTTGGAGAGCTGCTGATCGTGATTGAACGTTTTTAACTAACTTACGTTTCTAATCGCAGCATCTTCCGCCATTGACACACGTGCGTTGACGTTTGTTGATATTCAGATTTGCGCATGCGCCGGTCAGAGAACACAACGGTGCTTTAAAAAGGTGACATACGTTTACAACTGTAAATTTATTGTTTCAACGCGAGCCAGAAGGGGGATTTTACTGCTGACTGCAGCTTGAATAAGAATAACTAGGCAAAAGGTAAACTTACCGTCCAAAGCGTACAGTACTGCCGGTAGTCAATCCAATCCAGACAGCCGATAAGAAACACGGAAATACTCGGAAACGCTCCATGAATATTTGTCCTTGACTACTTAATCGCTTTTCTTGAAACCCTGTAGTTAACGCCATCAACGCTGTTGTTTCCTCTCCTTAACACCACCAGTAACACGACGGACGCGCCCATTCTGTGTGAACTCTGTGTTTGCTGTGCTGCAAGGTTCAGCAATGTGTGCGTGTGCAGTGCTTGCTGCGCGACTTTTCGAATAGACGTGGGCGATACACGCTGGACCACATCACAGATGATCTTCTCGAGCAAGCATTCAGAGTGAGTGCGGCGCTCCGCGATCTTAAGGGCGGCGCTGCCGTGAATCGCTTCTCAAGTCGTCCTTCCAGTCGTCTCTTGCTCGAGACGCCGCACGTCGATTGTGCCATTGTTTTTGTGTCAGATTCGGCTGCGATATTGTTATCCTCATTTTTTTTTTCCCTAGGGGCGCTTGTTGGCATGGCAGACGAGGAGGAGCAAGAGAACGAGCTGCTTGTTCTGGAGAGCATTTACGACGCCTCGGTCTTCGGAGTGAGCAAGAAGCAAGGCCACTACCCCGAAGGACATTTCCTCGCTCGCGTTGAAGTTCCCAAGCCGTTCCGCGTGCTGGTGCCTAGAGTGAATGCCCCAGGTGCGCCCGCCTAAAAGTGCCGCTTCTAGTGTTGCCCCTGCCTCCTGTTTTCTTTTTTTTTTTTCTTCGCATGTACATTTATCTTTTCGCATTTGGGCAAAGTCAGCCCACAAAGTCAGCCCGCATAAGCGCAAAGTGTTTGCATGCATGGCTGGGCAGTACAAAGTGTCACACAAACACAATACACGAGCCTTAAAACATCTGAATAGTTTCAGATGTGTCAATCAGGGAGAAGAAAAGAAAATTACCAAATAAACGTATACAACAGGGCAAGACTATGCGTAAAAACAGTTATAGAAAAGATAGTGTCGAAGGCAAGGTACAGGCAGAGACAAAATATGGGATCTGTGAGCGCATGCCGAGCTTGCATTCTTGCACACCTTAATGAAGCAAGTGCCTTCTCTGTCGAGACACGGCATTGTGCATGCTCATTCCTTTCATGCTCGTGTGCTTGCTCATACGTCCACTTTTCGCCAGCCTGCTGTCGGAATTGCGATGATTGCAGAAGGTTACGCTACAAGAGCAGTGTCTGTTTCGGCTGTTGTGATGCGGTGACAATGCACTGCACACTCCGCCAACTGAAAGGACAGCACTCTCCTAGCGCAGTCATCTGCTGTCATTGCGAGTCCGACAGCAGACTGGCAAAAAAGCAGTCGTACATGCAGGTATGTGAGCACAATAGGATGGGCATGCAGATTGCCATGTCCCAACAGAAAGCATGTGCTTCATTTTAAAGGGCTCAAGAATGCAGTTTGACAAACACTCGCAGACCCCATATTATTTTGCCCCGCGTTTGCAAATTTATCTTAAATGTTATGTGTGTTAACCATTGCACAGATATCCATAAAAATTTATAGGTGTATGTATCGTCTTGCTTTGAGCACATATTTTAAATTTCATTAATGCAGATCTAATAGAGAAGAAGCTATGGCTGTCACACGGACCAATTAACCATGTCACCTTAGGAAAATTATAATTTGAAAAATAAGGCGCCGTTTGTTTTTGTTAGATACCTTGTAGAGGGGTTACAGTGCTGGATAAGGCCAATTGCATGTTTTTCATTACATTTCTGTAGCAGTGTCATCACTTTGAGGCTAAGTTCAATTTCTTTTGTTGTCATTATATGTCAGATATATAATTTTTTTGTTTTAGTATATATTTAGAAGCATAAAAAGTACCTCATCTTGTTCCTGACAAAATTTCAGCCCAGAAATTACTTTCAGAGTAGGCTTTGGCAAAGCACTTTGTAAATAATACTTTTCCTAAAGGTATTGTTTGGGGAAAAAGTGTGAACTGAGAAAGATGAGTTCAGAGATTTCAGAACACGCTGTCTTATTTTACGACCAAGAATGACGAAACAAACTGCCCTGCTCCGTAGTTTGGACCCTCCTTTTCATTTCGAATCTGCTCTGCAGCAATTGGTTCAAGCCGTCCTTGCTTTTTCTTTCAGCTTTAGAGCAATTATGCGCCCTTGTCAGCACTCGCAGACAAGCGTGACATGGCAGTGAGCGTGTGCCACTGCCGCGAAAATTCATTTTCTTCTTTTCTACGGTGCAGATTGCAGCCAAACTTGCCGATGAGCTTTGCACGTTTAGAAATGAAAAATAAACGAAATTAGAAAATGCATTTTTCTGTCAAAAATCGAGATTTTAGCCTCGCATCCCCCCCCCCCCACCCTTAATTGTTTTTATAGCAGTTAGTGCCAAATCCACAGTTAATCTATTAAAGGTTAATAGCACGTAAAAAATGTGAGTCCTTTTTGTTTGATTACCTAGTATGTATTTTCAGAATAACAAATTTTTCAACAGATTGGTTTTTCTGTTCTTTAGAAGAAAAAAAACGAAAGAAGGGGAGTGAGGGATATATTTAGTCTTGAGTATGGACTTTTTCATCTGGGAGAGCAAGAGCCTCCTCCCTAGACTGCTGTGGGTGTATAAAGGCACACATGGTACTTTCTGCAATGCTTTTGGGCACTGGTTCACACACAATTAGCACAGTCTAGAGGGCATTATAGAGAAGCCCAGGGCGTTCTTGTTAAACTGTAGTTTGTATCCTTGTACGCATTATTTGCTTAGCCACCCAAGCTGGAGATACCTTGTCTTAACAGATCTTAAGTATTGGTATTCTGTTGATTGGCGAACTAGTGTAAAGGTATTTTTTGGGCTCTTGTGATTTTGCTCCAAGCTCAGTTGCTATAACCCGCACTGGGGCAGTGCGACGCAAGGCTCTCTGCCTTTGTTGCTCAAAGTGACGATAGCGTGCTGGGCCAGCGGCTGGGCCTATGTTTGTGTTGAGGTGTAGTGCTGAAGCCCTGACAAGAAAGCGACAGCGTCGCAAATGTTGAAAGAACGTGTTTTGACCATTTTGACCTTGGTTTGTTAGGTGTGTTAGGTTGACGCTGCAGCATTGCGTGCTTTATCAAACTTCAGAAGAGCAAACAGAAGGTGCTACTGATACAAGCACAGTACTGTGTACATGTTCTATGTTTAAAACCTTAAAAGCACTTAGAAGGCATGGTGTGCCTACTAATAAGCTTAAGTGGGGCTTTCATTAAAATGTGTCGCGATTGTGCATCTGCTTGTGCTTTCTTCTGGGATGACTGATCGGGCCGGCATTTACCCTTCCATCGGTTATATGCCCTATGCATTACGTGGCCTGCTCAGCTCGATTATTTTCTCTTTATGTCAAATAGAACTGGCTTTCCCCATTCGCTGTCTGATCCACACTGCTCTATTCCTGTCTCTTGCCATTGCATGTAACGTCTTTCATCCAGTCGCTGATTGTCTGGCCAGTATGCAGATGCAACTTGCTGCTTTGCTACAGCTGTTTGGCTTCTTGTACATGCTTATATTGGCAGTGTGAGACTTAAAGCTGCGAAGTTTAGCTGCACACATGTGCTGGGTTTTTTATAGCCTGCCAGTAACATTTTTCTAATAGTGATGCAGAGTGCAATAGGAAGATGGCTGACTGCTTGTGTAACACATTTCTTTTACTACATAGACAGTTGTACTTCTTGTGGCTTTGATTGAGGGCTTTATTATGTATTGCTTGATTATGTTCTCATTGAAATGCATGTCTCAGGACATTTGAGAACACGAACTTACTTGTGGTAGGAAAGGTTCCTGCTTCCTGGCTGTAGTATGCTGTCTCAAAACGGGTAAGCACAAAGCCACGACATAAGAGCTGCTGGCACACGCTTCAGAAGAAGCGGCGCGTCAACATAACATATAATGAAGCATACTTGTAGGAGGCCACAAGCGTCTCAGCTAGCTCTGCAGAGATTTGCTTAAAAGTGCTTGGAGATGTTTAGCAATCGTGACAATCAACGCAGCCTTTCAGAACGAGAAAGTTCGCAAGTGCTTATCGTCTGCGAGAAAAGTCTTGTGTTAGCAGCGAGCATGCGTTGTAGCAAACGACACTTGTAGCATTCTTCTTAAAGGTGCAACGCTTTCTCACAAAACAAAATTTATATTTCCATAAATACTTAATTAGTATTTTTATATAAGCACATGCAAGGTTGTTATTGCTGTTGTAGAAGTAAATAAGTAATTATTCACTGGCGCTAAATCAGTAACAGAATTGCAGAACAATGTATACCCTAGTGCGCCCTGGTGGTAAACAGTGCTTCGATCTCAGTCATACAAACTTTATGTAATGTGTTGTGCATTATATATAATACTGCATGAATAAAATTGGATTTTATGTGAAAATATTTTAATACAGCTTCGTTTACTGTGATGCAAGCAAACGCCACTAGTCTAAAGCTCAAAGCCAATCCAAAGCCTGTGCTTCCCATCATTCCCACATAGGTTGAGGCAACTCTCAGGAGAGCCGCCGTGAACACTAGCGCCACATTTCCCTCTAAGGTATTTATTTAGAAACTCTGGTTTCAAGGCCCCTTTAAAAGTAATTGATTACTTTTCAGTAATTGCTCAGTTACTTTCGTGGGCAGCCATTGGTCACTAATTAATTACATTTTTAAATTATGTAATTGTAATAGGTTACTTTTTTTTTCCTGTAATGTGTACAAGAGTGGTTAGAAGGCCTTCAGAAACACACACTGTGTTTGGCTGCAAAAATGACGAAGTGGACACACCATCACGCTGCTCATTCGATGGTGCCGGAGCGAGAGCAGTGTTCTGGCTTCTGCTGCTGGCTCAAGCACAGTGTGTGCACTCAATAGTGCTCTTGAGCAGCTGTGTGCATACCGCATACACTAGCCTGAGTGGAAAGGATGGTGAATATTAAGCTAAATCTACCTAATCCTTGGGCGCTGACAACTGCAGACTGCTTTCCTTTGATCTCACCTTGCACATCATTGAGGTGTGATGCCCATAAAACTGCTGCTGGTGTTGCTCATTGTGCCAGCGTTGTGAGACACCTGGTATATGCCAAGGTGCTGCTCCTGCTGAGCGGCAATAGTTGTCTTGCCTGCTGTGTTGCACCATGTTGCCTCTGCATATTGCCGCGCCCCAATCTACATGGAGCCCCAATTGTGACAACAAAGACAATTTGCTCGAGAATTCATCCAGCCTCAGTAGAAGAAGGCTGCGTTCCCTATTTTTGGGTGCACCGATAGAGTGTGACAGGATGACCTCTCTCAATTAAAACTCCCGTTGTCAGTGAACCATGACAATATTGTCAGAGCACTACGTGAGGAGCTTGAGTGGCAACACTAGACTTTGCTGTTGCTTTCATTGCTTTGCCTTCGGACGAAACTGGCAATATTGTTTTTAGACAAATCCATTCAGTGGTACGTATAGTGCGCTTGAGTTTGTGAGTGTGGTGGAGCATGTGTATTGTGTTGTGCAACGCCATCGGTCTCAACCGTGCCCTCCTTCAGCTTCTTGTGGTGATGTCGTATTCTGTTTTATTTTTCAGAAGAAATACAGGAGATTTCGCTGGAACATTTGCCTCCAATTGTTTTGGACTTTCAATTGCCTGCCAACTACCCCTCTAAATCGGCACCACGTTTCTGCCTGAGCTGCCCGTGGCTTACATTGAAAGAGGTGACATTTTCCACTTATTTTCTCATGCACGTAGTACTTGAAATAATTGCTTTTTTACTGAGCGTAACATAAAGAGGCACTCCAGGTATAAATGACCACTCCAGCTAAACCACTGACTTATATCCACTAAGATAGCATTTTGCGGTGGATTCACTTAAATATTGCATTTGCCTGTGTTACTTGCCTATTTTCTCCACAATAAATCCAAAGTGTGCAGTGGTGCCCTTGGTCACTGCTGCATTTTCGCCACATCGATGACAAATGGCGCCATTGTTCATGACGATCACCATATGTAATTAACAATATTCATATAGTCAAATTCTGTACTTAAACTTTAAGTAATATGGCCTCAAAGAAGGCTGATGGATATAAATATCTGAGAATTTTTATAATACCCGACTTAAACCTTTGACTGCCGCTCTTGAGTATGCTCGTTTCGTCTTTTTAGTGCATCTAGGCCTCTCATGAAACAACACGTGCAGAAATTAACATTGCGTACCTATTGTACCATCTATAGAGGTAACAAGGAAAGCTTTTAAGCTAAACTTGTAATAGCCAGTGGAACAGTTGTCTTGGTGCTCTGTCTCGCTGCCTCAATAGGACAGCCATGGCAAACCAGTGTGGCAGGGCTGTCTGCGCTTTCACAGACACAGAATTCACAGAATTTTGCGTCGAAAGAAAGCAACAAAAGCAAAGCAGTGTCTGTGGACATGTCGCATGAAATATCTGCTAGCACGCGAGAAAGACCCGGCAGTCAAAGGGTTAAGGTGAAATAGGCACATTATGCACTTCAGAAATAAGGTAATGGGTTGATTGAGTTTTTTGCATCATTAATTTCAATCACTTACCAGACACGCTAAAAGAACAATTGTATTTCTCTCATGTTCACAGTTTACTTAAGTACGGTTGCATCTGTTCAATTCCATACACAGCCATATTCATGGGAAAACATCAAAAACTACAAAATAAGGCAGTGTGGTTCGTACTTAATAAATAACAGGAAATTAAGTATGACAAAAGGCAAAAATAAATTATATGACAAGCATTAAAAGACCGTCGACAACATCCTAAGTTTATACAATGTCTAATATTCTAAAACAAGTATTAACAGAGAAAAGTTACATTGTCACCATAGCATATCTCGAAGAGAAATGCTTATGCATTAAATATCCGGGAATTTCCTTTTAGGAGTGATGTCTTGCAATATTCTTTTTTTTTGTGACCCATAAGTGAAAAGAATGGTCTTTTGCCTCATATTATTAGCACTGCAAATGATGGTAATTTTTACCAAAGTTTACGTGCGTGATGATTGGCTTGTATTTCTTTTTTGTTATGTAACCACCCTGCTTTAATGCCCGCTAGGGTGAAGCGGGTATGCAGTAAATAAGTGAACAATCGAACAAACAAACACACACACACATACAAAAAAAAAAAAACATTCATTCCTTATAATGACGAGGTGCAACAACACCAAGACAACATTGGTTGTTGTGTCATTGCTTCCAGGGCACTAATAAAATCACTTCCAATTGTCATTTTTCGGTTCTGTCTCGTAACTGGCTTGGTTGAGAGCACATCTGCAAGACCACAAGTATGAATGGAGCATGCCCAGTGCAGTTTTTGTACCAGCTCAACAGGTGGCATAGCAGTGTGCTGCCCTCCACTTCATTTAACTTCATAAATAGATAACCTACTCATTTCAGCCCATAGAGAAGGCCTTTTTCAGATAACTATGATGCGCATAACTGTGTATGAATGGGCTTACTTTAGAAAGTTGCTTGTCTTACTGTTAGTGCAATAAAGGTGTCTTTGTTCTCTGAAAATTGTATATAAAGCATTGTGGCGACACACCCATGGTGCACCAACATCTCAGGCCATGTTAAAAGATCATATCCACTATATCCATCATATCCACTAATTAGCAGGGCCTGTATTCACAAAAACGTTCTCACACTAGAACAGTTTGTTGCATCAGGTGCCCACCCAATCATAGTGTTGGACATATTAACAGTGAAGCAGCTGGCCATTGGCAAATTGCTCTTACGAGTGAAAAGCTTTAATTCAACTACCGGTTCACATTTCATCTGCCAAACTGCTGTTTAATATCTGACAATGAAAAAAAATGGACGATTAAGAGCCCTGCAGCTTTGCCAACATTGATTTGTTAGTGTACATTTACTCATTTATAACCAATATAGTCAAAATGACATTTTGTTTCAGTTTCAGTAGGTAGGATGCAAGCCGAATGTGCACGAAAGATCTAGGAAAGGAGAAAAACAGAAATTCTGTAGTTTAGTGAGCAAGTTCTCTGTTGTGTGACGATCTGCATCTCTTTCATGAGAGATGATGAGGTACAGCACCTATCAGGCAACAATTTGATGATGGCGGACACCATGTTACCAGTTCAGTGCTTTCAGTATGTTTCATTACTAGATAACCAGCCCAAACTGTTCACAGTGAAGCACTGCCCTGTGCATTGCCGTACATGCAGCTGACCACCTAACCCCACAGATGCAGCGATTCGTCTACTGTTTCCGGGTTAATACTGAGGCATATAACTCATATGCATTTTTTTTTTTTATATTGGCAGCAAAATGTTTTCGATGTCAACAGTTGTAGGCTTGTGTGGTCCAATGGCAGTAAAACATTTTGGCCATATGCCAGTTAACCTTAAATGAGATGCTTCACTTCTCAGAAACAGTATTGCAGGAAGTGGAGAATAAATTGTGCCAACTGTGACAGTCAGCTGCAGTTACTCTTGATCAGTCACACTTAATGAGTGCAACATGAAGATGAGGACTAGGGTAGAAACGTGGAAATGCCCACTTCCAACTGTGCGGCATAGTTGGAATACAGAAATAGTGCTCACTTTCATAGTTGGAAGAGAGCATGTGTCCTGTTTACTAGTTTCTGCCTCGGTCTTCATTTTGCACACATTCATCTTTATCAGTACAACATGAACGAACTAGCCCAGCAATGAGTAATCTTAAGTTATCTTGCACTAGCTGTCGCTGCTACGGTCAGTGTGTTCATTGTCTCTCCTGGGTGCCTCACACTTTCAGCGAAACCACATGACTTGCAGAATGCATGCTTCAAATACTTTCAAGGCCACAGTTTTTCAGCTGCGAACTCTTTAAGCTCCACGTTGAAGGGACACTAAAGTAACACATTAACTCAGTTTAGATGGATAACGCATTAATTGAAAACTCTGTTGTCGTTAATTTTGAAATAATTGGCTGATTATTAAAAGAGAAAATGAAGGTCAAAGTTTTAGTTTTTGAATTTCACGCCGAATTCCCAATGCTAGTATGTCACTGTGACGTCGCCAAGTATTGTTTCATGTTTAGGCTGTATTGGCTCAGTAAAAGTTCCTGAATCTCGCCATGTTTAGTCTTTGGCTCTTTTACACCACAATGTAGTCTATCTTTATCGTTAGAGGTGACTAGGCCCTAGAAGACTGTCAAAATCTGTGACGTTGCAGTGAACTGGTGCGGGAACTTCAAGGAGACGTCACCACCCCTCTTTTGTTATTGCACTTTTTCTGGCTTGCCAAACGTCCTATCGTGGTAAGAGTGTTTTTTTATATTGTAGAAGGGTAGTTTACAGATACAGAAGAAATCATATTTTTCTTTAGTGTCCCTTTAAAGTCTATCGCCATTGTTGCTTTTGTTCTTGTTGTTGCTGCAGTAGTTGATGTAAAAATAATGGTCTCTGCTTTTTTTTCATATTTTTTTCTGTGTGTGTGTAGCTGGAGAAGTTAAGCCATGCGTTAGATCGCAGCTGGCAGCAGGACCAAAACACTGTGGTGCTGTACCGCTGGATGACACTGCTGGACACTGAAGCAGCAGACATTCTGCGACTGTCATCTAGCCACACCTTGGTGCCTCTCTTCGAGGAACTGACCAGGCTGCGTGCATATAGTAAGCAAACTGTAGCCATATTTTATCACATGCCATTGTTGTCTGTCCATTTATCTCAACTTCCACCATAAGGCTTTCCCAATGGTATCTATTTGCTTGCACCAAGACTTGGATAACTCCATTCTACCCCCACATAATTCCTTACCTCATTACTCCATCTACCTTATTTGCTCAATTCTAATGCGTACCTACCTTTTCTGTAAAAGTTGACTAAATAATGACATGCGCATTATATTGGAATATGAAACCAAAACTCCAATAGAGATAATCTATCATCATTGACATTCAAAATTTCTATAATACAATGCAATCCACACGTCTCTGCGGGGGTGCTATTCTGGACACAACCATGTCGAACTCGCCGTCTTGTCATTTCTGATATCTCTGTCCTGCTTACATGAAGGTTGACCACACCTGTCTTCGGCCAGTGACGGGAAGTCTTCTGGCTAATGGCCAAGTTCTTCCCAATTGGAAGGCAACTTTAGTGCAGTTCAGTTAAACAATGAGAACAAGCATTTAAGCTATTAGCTGCATCTGTCACTGCGAACTTACGTGGATTTGATGGCACTGATTGTTATCTTTTTTATATCTTCATGAGTTTATTCGAGCATTGTGTGACCATTTCGTCCCTAGGATAGAGTAGTCTGATTTCATACTGAAACAGCGGTGAACATCTCAAGTGTGGCTTAACATGCATCTGCAGCAATGTACGAGTATGCAGAAAGGAACATTCGGCATTGTGTTTTAACATTTGGGATGATGAGGGGGTGCACTTTGAGGGGATGTTATCTTTCGTATTTATTTTTTGTCATGTAACCTCTCTGCTGAAAAGGAGACGTTCCACAGCACATCTCCTTTTTTAGGGCAGCCTCGGCTGTGCGTAGCTGTCAACATGGCTGAGTGCATACACATCCTGCGCAGCTTGTTTTTAGAGGTAATCTGCTGCATGTTACTAATACTACGCATGCTACTGGGCAAACTGAGATGGCATGGCATCGTGTACTGTCTTTTTGCGGGTTTAATGCTGGAGGTTGTGCAAGGAGGAGCTTTGGACACACGTTGAACTCGGATGCAGACGAAGCATTCACTTCCCTGCGCTTTCGGTGCTTTTCATGGCGGCAACGTTACACTGCGGTTGACACTGTCAACCACTGTGGCGGAGCGGACGCAACAGTGTAGTTGGCTTCGCATTGTATCGCCGATGTGAAAATATCGTTGACAGAGCATGAAACTGTACCCTTCATAGCCAACTCTGAATTTCAATACAGTGAATTTTTTTCTCACTCAAGTTTGCTTTTTCTGATCACCCAATAATTCGGAATATTTAGCAGCCCCTTCCATGTAAGAAAAATTACATCAGCGACAGCACTTGTTTGCATAAAAGTTGCAATTTCAATGTAACGAAATTTCGCTATAATGAAGCAAATTTTACTGACTTGGTTATAGTATCAAGGTTTAAGTGTACCACTGACGGCGCATCTCAGCACGCCAGCATTGTGTGACACCTGGCAGCTGCCTGGACACTATTCTTTGTGGCCAAAAATAGTTGCCTTGCATGTTGCGTTGCGCCAACATGTGATGCGCCAGCATGCATATAGTGAGAACACCATCTGAGGAGTTCAAGCATAGCCCTAGACTTTGCTGTTTCTTTTTATGAAACTGCCAACTCTTTTTTATTTTTTTATGAGCAGCATCATACCTAGCTTTATTACTCCGCAACATTGGCAAATTTTGTTTAGTGTCATGCTGACACGGTAATGACAATGATGCCAGGTCTGGCAATTCAAGGCCAACTTTAGTGTGAAATTATGTATGTTATAAGTACATACCAACTTTCATACCACTTGCCAAATGTTATCCTTTTACAGGCAAGAAATATGGGGTAGAGTTTATGCAACAGTGAAAATATGTGTTGGTACTCTTTTAACAAACTGCTATGTGTCTGTTTGTTGTAAGCCTATGCTCCAGAGTTGTCCTGGATGTGTCAATGTTGCTTCAATATGAAATGTTTTTTTTTTTTTCTTAACTTTGCAGGGAGAACAAAGTGGAAAAAGTGCTACACATACCGTGGCAATGGACGCACTGATGTGCGTGTCTTTAAGGAGGCAGTAGACCCGCTAACATTGACCACTCTTCTCACTGGTGAGTTCTTCACTTGCTTTTTAACTGAAATCATATACTGCGCTGAAAAATCATAAGGGCTATAGATATTCTTGTTGGCCTTCTGGCGTGACATCACACGAGAGAAGAAGCATGCAGACATTCTTGTCACTGGGCAGTTTTATCACAGTTGCACCACTTCCAGATTGACAGCCATACAGGTAACATCACTTTGGAAGTAATAAGTATCAGTGTCACATGGGCATTTCAAAGGCCCTCAGACCAGTAGTCTACTGAGTCAACGGTTAAGTGAGTGCTGCTAAATGGGCAGCTTCAGCAACCATTGAGCCAGCAGAGCTGCACAGAACTAGGCTGAAATCTCAAAGGGGTTCGAATGTCAGATGTGGGCATAGTCCTCTACAGCAATGACCTCACTGCCATTACAAAAAAAAAAAAAACCTATCCCTATCTCTGCCCTCTTTCTCTTTATCAGATCACTCCATCTGACTCCACCACCCTCAAATTAGCACTCATCCTGTTACCCTTATGGGCAACGAGGCACCTTATTTTACTGAGAGTGCCATGTAGCTGCATTTGATGCCTAATCTGCACTGCTGTCGTTCTATGTTTAATGGCAAACTGTAGTGAAATTTTTTATCACATAAAGAGCCGCTAGTTACATATAGTGCAGATGTAAAGCAGCCTTCATGCAGAATTTAACATTTGAAATAAATATTAGTGGATGCATCATGGACAGCTAGCAGAAGTAGATGTTTTTGATGCTCTAACTGAAAAAAACATTTACCATTACTACTTGTAGGAAATAGCGCAGAACCTAAAATATTGAGAACCATTGTGGCACTGGGGCCTGAACTCTAAGACTGAAAATCTGAGATGCCACGGTTTGGAATTTACATCATATTCCCTAACCACGAGGTGCCTGCATCATCTGCTAAGGTGCTATACAAGGGCTGTGGCTTCAGGAATCAGACAATTACCAGCTATGTTACTTTGCCAAGATGGCGTGAATATTGTATACAGTCGCCAACTGATTTTCCTGACCTCGCGGGGACTGAGAACTGGTCCGAAAAATCACAGTCGAAAAAACTCGTTCAGCCAAAAAAGAAAAGAAAAATTATGACACTTAGAGCGGCTTTAAAAAACTCTCTAATAATGCCGTACCTCATACTACACTTCGAGGCGATCAGATTTGCTTGGATTTGCGCAAGAGCGATGTCATCTTCGTATACAGTCTGACAAGAGTGTCACCACATTGGCGATCTTCGTTGCCGTAGATCGCCATGGAGATCGAAGAAACCAGCCACGTTTCTTCGCATCACTTGGTTCTTGCGAAGGCATATGAGGTGGGGCCAACACACAAATTTGAAGCAGCATAAACATACACAAAAATACGACGTCACCCCTGCTCTGTGGACACACCATGTGCAAAGAGCAACCGAAACTTTAAATAAATAAATGAATAAAAATGGAACTCACATTAAGTGATTGTGACAATAGTGCTGACCGAAAAAAGAAATAAACAAGAAAGAGTGCCGTCCCCTAGAGCGTTTTGTCAGCCAAGAAACAGCAGGCATGGCCTCTATGACTGGAGGATGTCGCGCGCTCTCTATTGAAAGTGTGTGCGTCCCAATCTTGGAGGCTATAGAGTGGACCACTGAAAGCCAAGCCAGCAGAAAATTTAGTATAGCAGCCCCCCAAGATCGGGTTGTATGGCTCGGAATGAGCGGTTTAGTATGGAAAATCAAATGTTGGGGCCTAAATTTGTCCGAAAAATAGATTGTGAAAGTGCATTAGCTCCATGAGAACCCTGACAATGCATTTATGAAGTTCAGAATATCCATGAAGTCCGAATTTTTGGAGTCCAAAAAGTCCATTGGCGTCTACACACTCATTTTTCACCAATTCATCAAAAGTGACATTTAGTTACAGTTGAACTAAAACTTGTATACCAGTATAAACTTGTATAATTTTTGTAGTTTTTCTTCCCACTGCTCATTACGTGTTTCGTAACTTAATTTCAAGTCAAGTTTTCATGTTGCCTCTGGGCTTTTGATTTAACCCGACACATTTGTAATGGCATATAATGGCATACTTTTCTTCTCAATTATGCTATTCATGTGCCGTTTGCGACTCGTGGGTGCCTGCTATAAGTGAGCCCAAACCAGTTTTCACTCTCGTGCAGAGTATAACAGCCGAGAAAAGCGGCGGCTGTTTGACCTACAGTGGCTGACCTGCCAGGTGTGTCTGACATCCAAGTTGGGCTCGGAGTTTGAACTGGTTATTGGCTGCGACCACCCGTTCTGCCGGAGCTGCCTCCGCGAGCATTTTCGCATCCAAATCGAGAGTGGCTGTGCCAACCAGCTCCGCTGTCCGCAGGAGAAATGCACCACGCAGGTGGTGCCCACACAGGTACCGAACATTTTGTGTTTCTTTTACAGCGAAGCTGTTTATGCGGACCCTGTGCCGTCTTTGTCAGAAATATTATAGAAAAGGGGTCTAAGATTCGAAATCTGCAACTTTCTAAAAAGTGGTTTTTTGGTCGTTTTTCCCGAGTTGATCCCCGCGTCCCCCCTTAAAAGGGGCGACGTAACCTAGCGGGAGAGAGAAAGAAGAGCTCAACGGGGGAAATGGGTTGGAATGACCCCTTTTCCCTTGTGAGAATGCTGTCTTATATGCGAATCTAGTACAGTTGTCGCACGGTGCATTTTCGGCAGTTGAGCAAGATTGGCATCAAATTTATAGACGATTGATTCCACTCAGCCGTGAAAGGAACAAATGTTATGCTGGTAGTGGTTTGTGGCCAACAAACAGTGCCCAGCGATTGAAACGCGATACTAGAAGTGCATGGCTGCGGGCACTTCTTGTGCCAGCAAGAATTAGCAGCAGCCACATCAGTCGTCAAGCCAATCCAACCAATCTTAAATATGATTGCAACGCCCGCATCTCCAGTGGTAGGATTTGCACCCAATATACGGAGCTTTGGATTAGTGGTTCCACACATTACATTCCATCTACAACTATGGGAAGACCACAAGTATTGTGTACTACTGTGGAAGAAGCTGCTTACCGTGAGCGTCAGCGATAGCTGGCTCATGAATGGGCTTATCATTATAGGGCCGACCCCGAGCTGTGCGCCCCCGAGTTTTAACGGCAGCGCTAGGGGTTGACCCCGAAGTGCGCGCCCGAGACGCGGAAACACATCAGCAGCGCCGGCAAGTGAAAGAATGGTGAAACAAAAGATTTACAATATAGGCTTCTTGCAAAGTTTGACTTGCATGGTGTAACACTCAGCGTAACTAGCACAGCTTGGCTGTTCAACCACCTTCACGGACTGGAAGGGGCGGGGATTTTTTTAACTCATAATAATGTGTCCTATAGTAAGTCTTTATAGGGGGCTGCACTTTGGTGGGGGTAGAATTGTTGGAGTGCACTTCCACCGTCAGAATTAGTTGGAAGAACAAAGGCGCATTCGCAGGGCCTCCACTTTAACAAACACACGTTGTAAGAAACAGGCATTGAAAACTTTGGAAGGAAGATGAATTAAGCGTGAACATTCAAATCACCACAACCAGAAATCAGTCGCACTGACTGCAACTGTGCATATAGCAGGACCTTGGCATGATCAGTGCATTCGCTGTCGATTGTAACAATATAGCACAAGCTAATCAGTGATAAGCTTTTGTCTGCCAATATGATGATAGCATTCTATAAGAGTGAGAGAGAGAGAAACGAAGAGGGAAAGGCAGGGAGGTTAACCCTATAAGAATGAAAAGCTCTTGATAGCCACAGAGCTAAAATGTCTTCTACTGAATGTAAACTTCACACTGCAGCTAAGGGGGCACATTTTACTGCCATGGCAGCATATGACTATGTTCCTCATGCGGCCGGTAAACTAGAGTGATATGCTGCTGCAGAATGTGAGTGTTGCAAGCAGTGGCACGATTGGCAGCATGATGGGCACATCATGAGTCCTAAATCAGGACTTGAAGTACGCTCATTGAGGTGTGCAGGCTCACTCCTACATGCGTATGCACCTGCTTTGCCTTGAGTGCTAAAAAGATAGAGCATCTCCATGTTCAGTGGAATCTCGTTGATATAATCTTCACAGAAACCACAAAAGAAAGCGCATCATCCAAAAATTGTATTAGCCAAAGCAAGCTTCAAAAAGCATGAAAATAGGCGTAATCGGTGTCAGACTCAACAGCAAAGGTTCGTGTGGCATCAAGTGATAGTGTTCCGCATAATGTGTTGTGCGGAGCAGCATCACTTGGCGCCACACGAACCGCAGCCAACACGATTTTATTCGGCAACATTCAAGTATCCCGCCAGTTTGCACTAAACTTCCTTCTTTTCATTGTCTGTAAAGAAGTTTCCCTGGTAGTCAAAAAAAGAAAGTTTCCTCGCTGCATTGCCATGTAGTTAGGCCGCACTGCCGCAGCAACGCTTTACTGCCGGTGGTGTGCTGCATGTGTTTTTCCTTCAGTGTGGTTGGGGCTTAACATGTTGTCCATGAGTCATTGGAATGTTATTTAAGCTAGTACACCGGAACATAAAGCTGTGACCTTTAGAAATACCAATAAAAGCCCACTACTGCCGTCGTGCCATCTGATCTAAGGGGAAAATGTGATTGCAATAACCGTATGAAAATACATTGCTCCTATGAGACATTGGCTGGGAAAATAAAATAAAATGTGTTATCCAGAAAAACATATTTGTGTAAACATAGGTCTTGTGGGGAGAAAAAAAAAAAAACATCCATGCACTTTATCTACGTTAAGACAACAGCTATCACAGCTTGTTTGCAACACGGCGTATTACTTCGGCCGGGGTGCAGCAGATAAGGCACTAGCTCGGTCGCAATGCTTTTTTCTTTATTTTCTTTATTTCATCCTGGCTAACTCAGAGGGAGCACGTTCGAGGGCGCTGCTTTATGATGCGTGTGGGAATGTGGTGCCTTGGTATTCTTCATATTTTGCAGGATTTATCGATCGTAAAAAAATTAGTCCGCAATTAGTACATTGCTGAAAATACCACAGTTAGATTTCCCTTGGCTGTGCCTACAAATGCCTCTTTGACACTTTGATAATTAGGATAGTATGCCTCAAGATAGATAATTAATTACAATGACCTAATTAAATCTCAGTAGCAAAAAAGAAATACTGGCAGCTACTCCACTGTACTGGAAACAATATGCACTAGATCAACTTTGAGGAATGCATTGCTCTTTTTTAAATCTTGATGAATTATAGTTAATTCGGACACCCTGTGTATATTTATGACCTCTGCATGCAAGTGACAATGTTTCCATCCCTATTACATGTTGCAAATTATTAGAAATGTTTTTTTTTTTTTCATGAGTCATTAGCATTGTTTACTGGAAAGAGAAGCAATACTGAGACACATATCAGTCACATGCATTTCACACGCCTTTGATGAGAGAGTCAGAAAGGCACGCAAAGCAATTTGAAGCGAGGTGAGCATACAACAATATATTAATTCTCTGGACATAGGCTATCCATACCTTCAGAAATAATTGATAGTTGGCTACCTCGTTCTCTTTTAAAAATATAATGACATTTGTCCTGTGTATATATTTCAATATATTGTGTACGTGCACAGTGTTTACAGTGTAAATTTAAAGCAATGTTGAAGTGAGAAAGTATGGATGAAGCAGCCGTCACTGGTTCTTCTAATGCAACTTGTCCTCCAGTTGTCAGGATTTGCAAAAAAAATAGCGAAAGTATGAATTAAAAGGTATGCATGTTTGCGCCAACAATTATGTAGTATAAGCTACCAGCCTCAATGAAATTTTAAGTGAGAAGGTTGAGGCAAGTCAAAAGAAACCTCTAATGATATTGGTGAAAAAAGCTCTAGTAATGACACTTTAGGTGTGTGGAGGTTAGAGAGGGAAGGGGGGTCCCTGCCCCACCCCCCTCCCCGGATAAGTCCGGAGGGGGCTCCCCCCCCCCCTATGTAGTCGGCACCTATTCTGGTATAAATAAAGAAAGACTGTATGTTGCAGATACTATGTGGCATCTGTCATCTAGTTTTGGTGGTGCCTTTTCAGCACTTACTGAACAAAATGGAAGCATGCTGCTCTTACACTGTGGCTGCCATGTGTGAGATGCTCGTAAATGAACTCCCCTGCATGCCATATTTGGATTGTAGTTAGTAGCCAAGTACAAAATGGATGCTCCCTTTAAGGACCAACTTGAAGAACATTACGGACCCTGTGAATAGCCTAGTTTAAGACAGTGTAGATATGCATAGCAGCCTCCATGCAAAATTTTATAACCAGATACAAGTGGATGCATCTCAAAATTCCTGCATAAATATACGTCTTATATACCAAAAGTAATAAAATATGCCATCATTGCAGCTCACTAGAAATGTCACCGAACCCAGAACGTCGAGAACTAGCTCTATGCCTGGGCATGACCTCTGAGATAAAAGGGGGGGGGGGGTATTTTGTAAGAGAGAGAGAGAATAAACATTTTTATTAGGTAAATGCAGCTAGGGAGAGGCGTCCTCATTCCAGAATGCCTTGAGCTCGGGCCGCGTCCTGGCCCCTCGCAATCAGCTGTTGCTGATCCTCGAGGTCGGAGCTGGCCAAGGCTCTCTCCCAAAGCTCGTTAGTGGGGTAAGGGTTCGGATGATTTAATGGTGCCGCTCTGCAACCCCCTACTATATATTCTGTAAGAGTCTACCTAGTGGACTGTCCATTTCAGCCGCTGCTGATTGGATGCAGCTGCATGAATGAGGAGGAGACAAGCGGCCCTAGCCAATCAGCAGTGGCCGAAGTGGACAGTCCACTACTTGGACTCTTACAGAATACCTCCACTCCACACTGGAAATTTCGGAGGCCATTTGCTGGAAGTTGTCATATCCACTAACCTCCATGTGCCTGCTTTGTCTGTTTTAGTCTGCTATATAAGGGCTGTTAAAAAAAAAATGGGCAATTAAGAGCCCCTCAGCTTTGCCAAGGTTGCTTTAGTAGTACTATATGTGCTACCCATATATAGCCCAATATAGCCAAGATGAAAGTCCATTGCAGTGTACCTTTCAACCTCTTTATACATTTTGGGGTGAAAAACCGTGAGAGGACGTACTAACAGGGAAAATGTACAACCCAAAATCACAAAAAATTGGGCAGACTCAACTGTAGTTTATGTTTATGTAATGCAAAGTATTGTGGGAATTGTTGCACTACGAGACACCAACGCGTGCCAAGCTGGTGGGGCTGGAGCAGCCTGAGATGCACACTGTCGTTTTTGAGGCTTCAACAAGGTTATGTTTGCACTCCTGGTATTCAGTCTGGGTCAAGTAGCTTCTTTTGACTGGGCATTTTGTTGGGAAGTTTTGATGTGCCCGTTTGACTCGGTGAGAATTGTTGCCGCCCAAGATGCCTGGCACACGTCGAGCTGGTGGGGCTCTAGCAACCCGAGACGCATTTGTTGGCTGGGAAATGTAATGTATGGTCGCTATTTGGCGACATATTGAATGTTGGTGCGAAAGGATCATGTTTTTCTTAAAGATGTCGACTAGTAAGAAATAGGCGAAACTGTATTGGGTAATTTTTTATGTTCTTGGTTGCGTACATTGGCACCAGGATATTGCACAAAATGGGATCATCTCAAAGAGGTTCTACTGCAGATCTCAATGTAGCTCCCGTGGCCCAGTGTCAAACGTAGTGCCAATCCTCAAGCTTTTCTTGTGAAAGCATATTTACTCTGATGGTACATTCGACTGATTCCTACCACACTCTGACTCTGTTTGCAGCGATGTGGAGCCCTCTTGAGATAGGAGGCTGAGAAAGCCTGCTAGAATTGGATGTTAATTGCTCTTAGAGCAACTAGATGAGTTGCGTGACATAAATTCTGTCAGATTTTGGTCCCACTGTAGATGGAGCGTGACACTCTGAATTAACCGAGTGAATATGTTCTGAACAGTCGATTTAGACCGGGTGAATGTAAAGGCTGTCGCCAAAGTGTTCTAGAACACTCAAAAGCGGCCAGTCCAATCTGCTATGAACATGCATAGAATGGCCTCACCCAACCATGCTTCTTGTGATATGCAGGTGAAGGCGCTCGTTGGCGATGCTCTTGGCTCACGCTACGAGGAGAGCCTGCTCAGTGCCTACCTGGACTCCCAGGAGGACCTGACCTACTGCCCCCGGCTGCAGTGCCAGCGGCCAGTGGTGTTAGACCCGGGTCTGCCCATGGCACAGTGTGCCAGTTGCCATTTTGTTTTCTGCCTCTACTGCCGCATGGTGTACCACGGGGTCCAGCCCTGCCGTCTCAAGCCTGGTTAGTCACTTGAGCATGGCTTGCTTTGTGTGTGTTTCAATATTCGCCATAGACGGCTAGTAAGTAGACGGACATGTGAACAGCAGCCATCTAGAAGTCTCGTTCCAATTCTACAAGGCTGGCAAAAAAAGATAGCTTCGCAAGACAGCACTGAAGTCAAGAATGACGCAGGCTACTTTGCTTTTCAAACAACATGGAAGATGGGCAACCTACCTGGAAACTTCAACTCTGCACAAGAAAGCATAGTCACACTTTCTTTTGCATTTCTAGTAAGCCACATACTTTCTTTAGGTCAGCACACAGGATGTGTTAAGATGTAACAACAAGGGCTGTTTTCCTAATACGCTAGCATTCTTATGTGGAATTCCAATGGTGGAGTCGGAGCAAGTTTTTCTGCTCGTTTCCGAGCAAGTTTGTTCCAATGGCAGAGTGAGGGTGGGAGTAAGGTGTTCCAATGAGAGAGTCGGAGGGGATTCAGAGCGGGAGTCACTCCGTGGAGCAGAAAAAGATGCTCCGCCAAAATCGGCGGAGTGGACCGGAACTCTGCGTGACGTATTTCCTTTACCACGTTTGTCTGCTGGGAGGCGCCACCGGTCACGACTCCCGAGGAAGCAGAAGCTGCTTCGCTTGGCGAGATAACCATTCCGCACTTTTAAAAGAACAACAGGTGAACGGCGCTGAAGAGACAAGTGACCGGTGCAGCGGTGCTGGGAGCAAACAGCGGAAGGAAATGACAACACGCAAGGTATCCTGGGTAACTCTGTGATAAAACTTCCGCTTCCGCCTTGCTCCGGCGGCGCAGGTTGTGTTCCACACGCGGATCTGGAGGCGTTGCTCTGCGCCAGAGTCGAGTGCTCGCTCGCGGAGTCCGTCGGCTGCTCCGACTCCGCCATTGGAATTCAACATTAGTGTACTTCCAGCACTTTCCAGGGGCTAACTGTCCATGTATGTTTTTATCTAACCGATTTCCCGCCGATCTGGGTCACTGGGTAGTTCGTGGTCGAATGGGTAGCGCATCGGGCCGCTTTTCTGAGGAAACGGGGCCCGAAACCCACCCTCGAACCAACTTGGGTCACTGAGTATGTGGCAATGTGTACAAATGTGCCACTCTTCAATGAACCTACTTCATGCGGACATGGGTTACCGCAGGCAAAGAACTGGGTAGGTACTGCTATTTGAATAAATTCTTTGACGCCAACTTGGAGCACTGGATGTGTGCCGCTCAGTCTGTGCTGGTCTTCGGCGAACCTTTGATGCCAACATGGGTCACTTGGTATGTGCCATTTGGTGTGTGCCACTCTTCAATTAGCAACTTTGATGCCAACTTGGCTAGCTAGGTATGTGGCGTTCCACAATGACGAAAAAGATTCTTTAAGCTTCCGCTATACTGGGCAGAATGGAACCCACGTCACAAAATTTCCTCATGGAGAGCAACCCTACGCTTTAGCAGGCAGCACCACAAATGCACTAGGTATGCACAGCTTTTCAATGAATTCCTTTCACGCCAACGCTTAAGCGAGCTGGGCCATGAATGCACTGGGCATGTGCCGCTCTTCAATGAACCTCTCGCCACTTTGGGTCACTAAATATGTGCCATTGGGTGTGTGGCAAGCGTGGGAATAATTGCCAGTGTTCACAGGCACCAGCGTCCCATGCGCGGACTTCTTGGCAGCGCCACTTGATGGCTGAACCTGTCCAGAAAGAAGTGCGAGAGGAGAATGCTTGCTGCACTTTTCTCAGCGTTCGCACGCATTGGTGCGTCATGTATTTCAGAGGCCATGCGCAGGCTTCTCAGCAGTGCCACTAGATGGCACAGAATGTTCATAGGAAACCCCATGGGGAAGCCCAACGAGAAAGAAGAAACGTGTGCTTGCTCTGGTGAGGCTAGGGAAACGATTGAGCATGTTTTAGACTGTGAAAATATCTGCCCAGCGGTCCATTTAGGCATTTTTGGCCTCCTTGAACCCCTTAGGTTCGGCGAGAGCAGGGGGAAATTAAATATGTCTGCAATAGAGATTAGTAAGAGACTATTGGAAGAATGGTGGAAATAAAGTAGGGAAACAACAAACAATGGAGGCACAATGGAGGTGTGTCTGTGCGTGTGTGTGTGTTTTCCCTTTCCTTTTTTTCCTTTTTTTCCCTTTTCTAACATAGGTAGGACATTTGGCAATGTAATAACAAGAGCTTGGTGGTGTAACCCACTGCCCTGTTCTAAAGAGGACGCTCATAGTATCCATCCATCCAAGCCAGAGAGAGGAGTGTCGCTGCAGTACAAGCCTCCTATGTAACATGCTTTGATGTTACATATGAGGCATATGTAACCTCATATGAGGCATATGTAACCTCATATGTTGTATTGCTACATTGATTCAATGCGAAACACATTATAGTCGATGGTCATCGCGAGATCGGTTCTGCTGAAATTTTGGAGCTGCTCAGAACAGACACACAAACCAATCGCTGTATCTGTTTATCTCTTTCCCTGTTTTGCTTTTTGTACTTGGTTTTCGTGATACAGTTTCCTACTTAAATTTCTGGAGCGAAGTCTGGTTGCCCAGTGTCTACAGGAGCGGCAAGCATGGTGGTTCAGTGAGCGTAGGAATAGTAGGTTCAACTGGCATAGATCATGAGCAGTACATCGATTTAAGTTTCTTCCGTTTGGCTTCAAACGACCTTATGGCTCTTGTGGGGGTTCCACTCTGCGTGCGGCTAGAGCTGAAGGCGAGCTCTGGATCTAGCCTCACGCAGTCGCTTCGTGGTACTCCCAACCCGTAGCGCGGGAATCGCGGCTACGCCGAGTTCGGACGAATAAGGCAACCAGCGTGTCAACAGTAACAACGTTTATTGTTATTAGCAATATCGAACACTCGCAGAGGGACATCCTCTCAGTAAAAGTAGTAAAAGGCTTGCCTCGTTGTCTGGGTGGGTCAGACAAACGAGATCACTCACGGGATGCGGCAGGTGCTGTCGTCCAGGCGGTCCAAGGTGTCGGCGTCCCAAGGGAGCGAGTCCCTCCCGGTAGCGCGCTTTTATGCCTTTTTACCTTTTTGCGAGGGGAAGTCCTCCTCGCCCGCCGGATACGTTTCCCTTTCCCGTGAGCCGCGTAGGGGAAGAGGGGTACGCACGTCATCAGAGCAATGGAGAAAGGGAGGGCATGTAGTGCCTCTCTCCCCTGTCTACGCCGGCCCGACCCGTCGCCACATGCGAACGGGTCGCCGCAGGTACGCGGGAGGAAATGGAGGCGGGTGCTCCCCACACTCTGCAAATTAACATTTTCAACAAAATAGTTATAAATGCAACAATTTGCAGTGAGAAGTCACAGTATTTGCAAGATTCTAACACATACCTTTTTTGAAAAAAATGCGCATTCATATTTGCATGCATGTTACAATCGTAGCTGTGTCTACTCAAGAAAAAAAAGATGTTTCTTAAAAAAAAGAAAATACAAGTTACTAGCCGTACTTCATCGAACAAACATTATTTCTTTATGCCTTGGTTTGCGGTCTCCATTTTCGAGTTTGCTGTATGTGCAGCATTTGTAATGCAAGAGATGGAACTGAAGATGACTTTCGGTGGTCAGTAAACAATGAAAAGGAGATGTCACCGGACTCTGATAGCGACTGTCCATTGTGTGTTCTATAAAGTTGTTTCAACGCGGTGCTCATTGACTCAGGTTTCGTTGCTTGATCTGCGCGGTAGAATTGGCACAAAGTTATTTTTTTACACTTGGGCGGTGATATAACTGCGCGTTCAGGGGGTATGTGGGGATGTATTGCCTTCGTTCACTTAGAGAAATAAAATCGCTATATACACCTAGAAAAAAAAAATAGTTAGAGCTATTAGATTTCTAAACCATTCTGTGTCACTGCAGAAGTGGATGTTGGCGAGCCCTGCAGCAAGGATGAAAGTAATCAATAAATGGTGTGCAAGTAGCGTGTGGTTGGCTGTTATCCCATTCTGTGCAACTAGTGTGCTCACAGCATTTCTAGCTTGTTTCAAAATCCTTCCACCGTTATGCTTTTCTTTGTGTGTGTGTGTGTGTTGCCTAACACGATCCGTGTATCTCTCTGCCGTTGATGCAGTTTTCTCATGATGGATCTATGCCAGGTTGCTTGAAACACAGTTAAACCAGGCGCCTCCATGCAGCTTAGAAATCAGAAATTGAACTGAAACTGTAAGGTTTTTCTGTAGCTCCCATCAGATCAGGACCAATCACCAAGGGGTGTTGAATCATTTCAATGTGCAAGCTACCACAAACTAAGAAGAGTGTATATGGCCTGAAGCAATTGGCAATCCAAGCCAGTGACACGGCAATCACGCACATGTGTGGTAACATAAACTGGGCATTTATGCCCAAATATCGAGAACTAATGTCACAGATACTACCAAAATAATGCGCGAAATTTGCTGCCAAGGTGAGAATAATTGTTGCAAGAGTCTACGACTTCATTCACTTCCTGTGAAGGGGACAAAGGGGTCTGGAATAGCTACCCATTCGGCACGAGAGGCTGGCTTGGGAGCCACCATGTTGGGCAGTGATGTAATCTCTGGAATGCTGTAAGAGTCTTGAAGAAAAACCACTTCTCTGGCAATGAAGGGTAACAAATAATTTGATGAGAATGTCTGAATGGCAAGCAGAAATATTAGACAAATTTGTGTCATACCCGTTGCTCCATGGTATAGTAGGATTGCAGTGCCAGAGTTCCCTCTAGTTACTTTAGTAGTACGTTAGTAGTACTACTACTAGAACTTTAGTAGTACTCTGTAGTTTGCTCATCCTAAAGATGAGCATGATGGTGCCAAATGCAGGGGAACAGAGGGCTATCCGAGATGAATACCTGTCAGCAACTCCAGCGGCAAAACAAGCAATGGAGAAGCGGTACGGGAGGCGCACGCTGCAGCTTCTGGTGGACGAATCACTCACCCAGGACTGGATGCAAGAGAACAGCAAGAAGTGCCCGCACTGTGGCATTTCCATCGAGGTCTGTAAATTTTGTTGCTCTCGCTTTGCTTTACTTGCATGAGGTATTTTGCCACGTTGGTAGATAATTCTTGGTAGGGAATAAATGTACAGTCCACTACTTAAAGGAACAAGTAATTGGTATTCGTACCAACCTAACATCAACATATCAACTCCATTGGAACGAAGTGCATTATGTGACATGTTAGGTAGACTTAAATTGATGAAAGTTTATTGCCAAGGCCTTCAGGTTAAAACTGGGTTGTAATAGTCCTGAATTACTCATTTCCTGTTCCCTTTAACAGCAAAACATACTGTGCATTCTTTTCACTGGTGCATCTTTTGTTGCTTATTCACAAATTCTATACATATGTGTGGAAACCATTGTTGTCTGACATTGCATCATAATTGAAATGGTCTTTTGTGCACCACTGACCATTGTTGTGATGGCCTCTGGTGAGTGCATCACTATTGTGAGTTACTTGTGCTAGTTGGTACAAGTATACCTTCTGCTATGTTACCTACTTTAGCATCATCAGCATGCCAACCTTCACCGCTGATACACCCGGATTCACCTATAATGTGTCAAGCTCTCAAAGGATGACATTGCAGGCACCCATGATTGCTAAGAGGGTTCGTGTCAGTTGCTGCACATTTGAATGGCGTTCATCTGGGATGCATTTCTTGAATACACTGCAGATTACATGTGCATGAATGCTGCACAAGCAGCATCGCAATTGGTCATGCACTGTGCAAAATGGTTGTTCATACAGTGTGTCGTGAACTCGTGGCTTGGTGCTTCAGAGGTCCCCTGGCTTATAGCACAGTTGCCTTCTTGCACTTTGCTTTATTTGTGGTGTCCCATTATTGAAAGGCTTTGCGTTCAAGGAGTTTGCCTTTCACATGGCTTGCGCTCGTTTAGTGGGATGAGGCTCCAGCAAACATCTGGCCCTGGCATGTGCCAATGCGTCCAAATTCCTGATTGTAGAGGCATTGTTAATAGTGAGCATTTCATATTATATGGGCTTCTCTTTGACGCTTTTGTCACTCGTTGATTGCATGTCTTTTTTTTTTTTCAACTTGACCCGTTGGTGTAAATGTCACTTGCAGCACTTACACTTAACATGGTAGCATTTATTTGGCAGTGGCATTACATGTTTTGCCAAAGCCTGATCCTTTACATTCCTTCCGCTTTGATCCTCTAGCTTTATGTCTCGAGCAACCAGTGACTTCTTTCTCTTCAAGACATGGTGGATAGGTTTTGTGAACAAGGCTCCTGTGTGGGAGCTGTAACGTTAAATGTTGTGGGTGTCTAGGGTCTCACAGGAGTACTGACCATCGCGGGTTCAAGCTTAGTGAGCCACAGGGCCGCGTCACCCGTCGCCTCTCGTATTCAAGCGCGCTGCTGCGCACGCACTCAGACCGCAAAGGGGGCTACCGAGCATTGTGTATGCAAGAGAACACTGTATTGCCCTGATTTGGCAGAAACCGTTTATTGTCTCTGGCGGCACCCAACACCAACTGCACAAGCGCCCAGCTCTGGGGTCCATGGGAGCCAAAGGGCCAGGCACCAAGGGCAAAAATATAGACAGAAGGTGTGAGAGCTAAAGCTCCGCATGGCACACCTTTGGGAAAAGTCCCTGCAGCTACACAGCTTGCCCTCACGATAACCAGTTGGCCCACTCATGGGAGCTTGGGCAATCTCCTTCGGCTTGGGCCTCCAATAAGTACGGCTCGGTGCAGTTCGACCATGTGCAAGCACTAGGCACTGCTCTTCGACTTAGCACACGCAAAGCATCAACACAAGGTACGCACTCACCGTACGTACAAAGGCACTCTATGCAAGATCAAGTCCCAAGACACAAAGGGGCCAGCGGATGAGAGGAAAGCGTGTATGTACCGAATGCTCTCCCTGCAGAGGGGAAGCGCCCCCACCAAAAACCATTGCGAGTGGAGCATCACTGCTAACAATCGTCGTGAGTGGAAAGGGGAGAGGCATAAGGATGACAGAACAGGTGGATGCCTGCGCAAAGGCACTGGGGCATACCTCAATCCCCACAATGTCACTAAATCTATCCTGGTTGGTGCTTCGTGTTATTTCACAATGTTTCATCCTGACCCAACGGGATTACATCACACCATCAATTTCATGTACAGTCGCCGACCGTTTATTTGGACCTCACGGGGACTGCGGAAATGTCCGAATAAACAGGTGTCCGAAAAAGCAGAATAAGAAAAAAAAAAAAAGAAATCCTTTATTTCCGCGCACTTATTTGGGCTCGGCAGTAGGTTTGAAGAAATTGTGAATGCTCCGTTGCATGCTGTTCCGTTCACGCGCAATCAGATAAGCCTGAATCTCGGAGAGGGTCGTACAGTCACTATAGGCGGCTGAAAGCACAGTCACTGCTTGTGCACGCTCTGCCTGCGACGGGAGTGTAGCACATGGTGCGTCATCTTCCGACTAGAAGTCATCATCCAGCAGTGCAGCAGAAACCTGACGAATGATCTCGCCGTCATCGAGTTCTGCGCATGTCAGTACAGCAGCGTGAGCACCTGTGAAACTGTCAAATGAGACGGTGTCCGAAACCACTGCACAGATCTCGGCAGAACACCTTCGGCATCAGTAGGGTGCACATTGGAACGCGACAAATTCTAGGCTCCCGGCACCCACTTGCCGGCATTGCCCAGCGCGGTCTGCGCGGGCACTGTCCGTGCCATTAGACACTTGACGCTATGTTTTCATATGCCACGTTGCATCACCGCAACCTTGACACAGCACACAAAGCAAACATCACCACGCCATCACGCCGATGTCAGTCGCACAAACGAAAAACGTGGCCTACTCGCAGCATCGTGCACGAAAAAACAAACAAATTAGCTGCTGGATTGTCTTGACATGGCTTACAAGGTGAGACCGAAATTGCTGTAGCCACAAGCCAGGCAGAAACGATGATGATGAGCGGAGATTTTCAGTAGCATCACTTCGTGGAACAGAAAGAAGGCTCCGTTCAAAACAAAAATGGTGTTCAGCAAGTCGAACCATGCACCAGTCAGAGTTGGTGCATGATGCCCTCGATTGAATTGGCTCAAGGAGTGTCCAAAAAATCAGACAAGAGGTTTCAAGGTATCTGAACTTTCGACAGTTGTTACACATTATGGTCTATGAGGAGAGAATGGCGGTGCAGCGAAGCAGATTAAATAATCGAGCATGTCCAAATTTTAGGAGTCCGAAAAATCAGTCAGCAGCTGTACATAAAAGGTTGTTCTGTGCATTTAAGTGATCGAATTCCATCTGTGCTTTCAGTTGTAATACAAGCTGTGTATGTAACTTTTTCTTTGGTCTACTGAAGGCATTCTTAAGCAGTATAACACAGAACAGCAAAACATATTTATGGCCAGTTCACACAAGAACTAAGCGCAAGATTCTATGAAGTCTGCAGTTTCAGCAACAGGCTCATAGAGTAGGGAAAACCAGGTTTGTTGGTGTACGTTGCAAATGAACTGTGCAGTAAAGACAAATCACGCATATTCTCATGTTTCCCTTGCTGTGTTGTTTGGCTTTGTCATGCTGTTCGTTCGCAATACCCACTGCAAGTATGAAGCAAGCACGTTGTTCTTTGATAGGTGTGAGGGAGACAAACGAGAAAAGGATATGTTGTGTATGTCTCGCTTGCGTAACTTGAAAATATATACAGCAAACCATACCAACTTGCCTCAGAAACAAGCTTCTTTAAAGTTGACACTGTTTGTGGCTTCTGGACTTCATAGTAACGGTCTATCACTTGTTGCATTGCACTAACATATTCTCACACGTTCATGATGTGCTGCCTGAAGGAAGTGTGTGTGCACTTGTGCATGCACGAGAGTAGCAATGTCGTGAGAGTGCACAGGTATGTGTCATAGCAGCAGATAAGGCCATTGTATGGCATTGTTCTGTGACCTACGTCTTGTTCATTGCATGCACTCTCTCGGTGGCCTACGCTTGAGCATTTGTATTTTGCCTGCAAAATAAAGAGGTTGGCTTTCCAGCAGAGCTTACCATATTTACTCGCATAATGATAGCACTTTATTGTAAAAAAAATTGATGTAAATTCACGGGTGCGATCATTGCGCGGGTTAAATTCCCCGTGAAAAGAGAAATTTTTTTTCATCCCGTGTTTGCTGCGGTATGACAAGTCAACAAACAGCCAGCTGCTGCTGTAACAGTGCGGGACACCAAAACAACAATGGTGGCCGGCGGAGCAAACCAAACGCGATTTTTTTTTTCTTCTCATGAGTACATTACGTGCATTGAAACCGTTTCTTCCATATCAGTAATGAATAATATTGTTAATATTGGCAAGTTTGTGGCAATAACATAGCCATGTCCACTTTGAGGGGACAGAAACAGATGGGCGCGCTTAGCTGCCAGTGACATAGAAACACACGGCGGGCATGCTGCGGAAACTGCGGCATTTGTTTTCACTACTATCCTAATACGGCACATTTCCGCGAAGGGTGGGCGTATATCTTAACTGTGTTACAAGCATCGGCGTATGAATAAGGTACACTTCTAACGTATCAGTGTAAACACCTGCTCGCGATTTGTTGCGTGCCCACGAGTGCAGATGAGAAGAATCGAAAGGCACCATCGCTGCGGCAAGTTCGAAGTGCGATCATTACATGTAAAAAATCTAATTTTGATGACAAAATTCAGGGGTGCGATCATTACGCGAGTAAATACGGTAGTTGCATGATAATTGAGCTCGCCCCATCTTGTCATGTCAGATGTGGAACATATTTATGGGGAATAGCGCTGGAGACTGTACAAGCAACAAGTATACACACTCACTGAGTGCTGTCTGGCCGAGTTTATTCACTCTAGGTGACTCTTGTTTAAACATTCACAGGTAAACAGTTTACGCCACTGCACACAAATTCTATCAGATATACTATATCCATGTAAGCTATACCGAGGTTCGACTGTATACTGTAGAACTTCATTCATACATTCTGGAAAAAAAAACGAGAGGAAACATACGAATTGGATGGATGCACAAGCCAAAGTCACCAAAAAACTTGGCAAACTCAACTGTGGATGACATTTGCACAATGGGAAGCATTGGGCGAATCAGTGCATGACGAGTCGTTTGCCAAGCTGGTGTTACCTGAGCGGCCCAAGACGTATTGTCATTCTTGCAGTTTCAGGAAGCTGACATTTGCACTTCTCAAGTTTGGCCTGGGTCAGTAGCTTCTTCAGGCGGATCATTTTGGTGGGAAGTTTTCACGTGCTCACTCACCGAGAATCGAATCGACACGAGACGTCAATACTCCTCAAGCTACATGGTGAAAGCCAACTCCTATGCGGCCCGAGCCACACTTTGTTGTTTTCATGTTGCGCAATGCATCAAGACGATGGGAAACTGAAACCAAACCAAACTGGTGGGCGACGCCAGAGTACAATGCTGCCAGAGCAAAACATGACACTCACTTTGTACCACCTGCTGCACGGAGCGGCGGAGCGATTATGTTATTGCCTATTAAAAAAGCCCGTAGTATGTGTTTGATGGCCCTATGCCACACGCACTATTATAACCATTATAAAGCCTGCACATAATAAAGGCAAGTTTGGTTGCAGCTTCTTATTTCGTGGAATTGCGGAAAGTGATATAAGGAATGAAATCGGCATCTGCTTAAGAATGTTTGGTGCATGCAGACCGCTTGGTTTGTCTTGAAGAGTCGTCCGCATAGCATTAGCTAGGCTTGGCACAAGATAGGTGAAGATGCTTATCGCTGTGGGGTTGATGGGAATAGCTGTGAATGGTATGTGCAACGCCCTGCGAAGAGACTTGCTGGTACCGGAAGAAGAAACTTGTGTACCAGCATTTTCACATGACAAGGGCGGGTGAGTACTGCAGGAAGCCAGCCGTGAACCAGCCATGGTGGGTGCCTACTACTCTCGACCTTGCGTGCCTCGCACCTCTTCTTGTTCTGAGGGGATCTAGCAGCCAAAAAATATATCGTACGATTGCAGTTTTGCGATGTACTGAACGTTGGTGCCGAAAAATTGTGTTTTCTGGGAACATATCAACTGGTAAAAAAGAAGAGTAACTGTATTAGGTCAGTTTTTGTGTTCTGGATTATAAACACTGGTGCCAAGAAATCATAATAAATGGAACCTTATCAACCAGGTTCAACTGTATGTGCAAATAAAGCATTACTATTAATTATTGTCCATTTCTACTTTTGCAGAAGCAAGATGGCTGCAACAAGATGACTTGCTGGCGCTGTGGAACCTATTTCTGTTGGATCTGTGTGGTGGCCCTGAAGGCGTCCGGGAACCCATACCAGCATTTCAGTGATCCCAGGTCCGGCTGCTTTAACAAGCTGTTTGAAGGGGCAGATGATATTGCCGAAGAGGACGACCACGAATTTGGAGAGTTTTTGTGAACATTCGTTACCTCTACAGTTCCTGTCCAAGACAGTGCCTAGTTTTTTTCCGAGCCTCATTCAGGCTGTGTTTGGCTCACAACACTGCAGCTGATTGGATCACCGTAGATGACATGGAAGACATGACGGTGGCATGAAAAACTGGATGTGCACCATGGAAAGCAACATGTATCCGCACTTCAATCTAAGTTCTGTAATAAATTCTTTTCTTTTTTTTTTCACCTTTTGCAAATGAGATTTCGAAGGTCCCCTCCCCAGGCTTGGCCATTTCAAACAGACAAGCGCAGTGTATACAATGCGTGCTGATGATCACATCTGCAAAATATCGCACCGCTGCACGCTGCGATGACAGCTGGAATTGCAAACCAAATGCCGTGCGTCGTTCTCAAGGGAACCGCTTTCCCATCCGGAGAGTCGAGATCAGACGTACAAGTGCACCTACATAATTCGTATTGCTGAAATGTCGCTCACAGTGATGCCATGTGACTTCAAGAATAATTCAAGGCTACAGCGATTATTTTGTTTGATCTGCTGCTTCATTAGACGATTAAATGTTTAGAGAAATAATAAAACCTACAAACCGAACATCAGCACATTTTTGTTTTACTCCTTGCCTTAGCAAGAGAGATGTACTTCTCTTTTGTTTGCTTGTTCCCACGTCATGCAGTCACACGTGCAGAAAACAAAACTATCTGCAATCTTCTACGCGGTTCCAGCACGCGATCATGCTCTTCGATCTACTTGTGTCTGCCTCAGCGCTTGTATGGCACTGACTTAGATCTCTAGTCAGGTGTTGTCATGCATAGCACACAAAATTGTGTGCTGCGTGAAATGACAAGTGCAGCAGCTCGCACATGGAACCATCACCTGAAGTGCGCCACACAGCAGGAATACAAGAGGGGGGGAAAAGGGGCAGCCTGTGACGTATGCGTTATGTGATCCCCTGGCTTTGGTATGTGAGAATGCATAGAAGAACTTTCGCTTGCGGAGGCTAGACGGGGCCAAGTAGAGAAAGTGTCTATGTTAGCGGTGGAGCTTTCCTTCTGAAATCATGAGTTTGCAGCACTTCAAATAGTACTAGTTCTGCTGTTAATGAAAAATTATTCCAGTAGAATGCTCCTAATGGGGCACGTAATGACTTTCAGCATATAACCAAAATTTGCTAGGTGGCCTGGTGAGGGGCCCTTTAAGAAGCAAATCTCTCCAGTTCATTGTCCATTTTTATATGCCTATGTCGATTTAATCCTGGGACACATGCATACATAAGCATACTCATTTTGAAGTAGCATAGAACGTAAATGTTCCCATAAGCGCCTGGTTTCCTACGTTACTTTTGCAGAAACCTAATGGCTGTATTGAAGGGGCACAAAAACTAGCAATGAATAATTTTTGACTAATGAAGTATTCTTTCCACTCATTTGGCGAAAAGTCGATAAAATATTGTTTTTGGAAATGAAAACTAAGCTTCCCTTTTCTTTAATTTTACGTTGAAACCTCAACACACACATGACTGTGTGGTCTCACGAGTGTGAAAGTATATAAAGTGTTCACGTGATGTATGTATGTATGCCATTTTGTTATATTCACTGTTCCATTGTATTTATGTACATAAACAGATCGAGATAAAGCGCTGTACAACAATACGGCAGCCTCTATGACAGTGCATACATTCTCTTTTGTCTTATTTATGTCACTTTGACACAGGGCAGCTATAGCCTTTTTACAAGCCGATGGACTAGACCTGCGGCTTTAGAGTTCAAAGTTAAACTTTACTTACCAGTGAGGTCAGCTTTATATAGAAGTACATTCATCGTTATTATTACACAGGGAGTGCCAAAGGTGGGAACTTAAAGTGGGACTCCCATGTAAGAACTGGCCAACAAATTGCATCGAACAGTGGTTACAGTAACGTATTATACATTTCCTGTACTAAATGCAAGGAATATCACTACATTAAACAACAAAATGCAAAGCTGTTTAGTTACAAATGGTTAATAAACAAGGTATACCAGATGGTACGTTAAATGGATATGCAATAAAACATGTAGCATTCTTGAAATTGCTAAAGTGTTAATTTGTGTGTTGTTACATAAAGTAATTCTTAATAGAATGCTTTGTGGGTGATGACCGGATGGTGTGCGGCTGAATATATGACAGAGTTTTGATGATGACCTGGATTCCACATTCTGACAGATGTGGTGATGAATGTTCTGTAGTACGTGTACACTTTAGGCAAAAGATGATTATCGTTTTTGTGTTGTTTCTGGTCTCTTTCCCTGTGTCCGTCTTTATTTGCGGTCATTATGATATGCAATTCTTCTGATGATTATCAACTTCAGAGAACCTAGTAATATTAGTACAAAAGATTCGATGGCACTGCGGTCTATATGTACAATGTTGCGAAATACTTTATATACACAATTGATAACATTAAGCTGAAAGAACTAATGAATAGGATGAATGTTTATGCTCAACATATTGTTTTGACACGGAGAACTTCCTTTATGCAGATCAACATTAACTTTCTGTTGTTGCTCGTTGATGTTATTAGCACAAGTAAATATAGTTATGTCATCTTTGTATAAGATACAGTCAGTAAAGGTCGGAACATTAGGTAGCCCATTAATGAACAGTAGAAAGAGCAGCGGGCCTAGGATCACACTCTGAGGGACTCCTTGATTAATGCTCTTAGAGAAACTGTGATGCCACACATAGTGGACTGGTATATTAACACTTCCTTCACCTCATCATCATCCATTATTCCTTTTCCTCATCGTCCTCTTTCCCCAATGTAGAGTAGCAGACCAGAGCAAGCTACAGCTCAAGCCAACCTCCCTGCCTTTCTGTAAATAAGTTCCTCTCTCTCATAACATTTCTCAAAACTGGCCAACTTCAGTCTTCAGTTTCTTTCAAATGTGAAGTATTAGTCTTTCTTTAGCAACAAATTTTTAATCAGACTTGAGCAGACTGCCTCTCATTGTAAACGTCACCATTTTTGCCATTGCAGAAGTGTAATTTCCCACTACAGGTAACATGCCATGGTTGCTTAATGGCTTTGGCGTGGTGCTGCTAAGCACGAGTCCTCAGCTGCACTTCGCTGGGGCTGAAATGCCTAGACGCTTGTGTACCATGCATTGGATGCATGTTAAAGAACCCCAGGTGGTTGAAATTATTCCGAAGTCCCCCACTACAGCACTACACTGTGCCTCATAATCAGATCATGGCTTTGGCACATAAAACTATAAAATTCAATTTGAATTCAAAAACTACGGGTGAACTTAAGGAAGACACAACGCAGCTTTCGAATGATTTAGTCCAAATTAGGACGGTCAATTGATAATAAGAGCCTCTGTGAAAATTTCAATTTGCAAGTTAAGGTTCTGGGGTGCTCTGGCAAGCTGCAAGTTTACCATCAGCAAAACGGTCAGCCTCTGTGGTTCTGTGGCAAGCGGTTGGGCCTGGCCAAGCATTGACTGTCCCTCTTCAGGCAGCACAGCTCCGTTTAAGGTGCTGCTGTTTTCTCCTCTGCTTTGTGTCCAACTCTGATAGCTTTGGCCGACTCAAAGACTTGAAGGAGTTCTGCAAATTCTACTATTGCAATTATTATGAAAACATGGCTTCCCTAATTCTCTGGGGATGTCAAGCAGATGAGCGAATTGCCACCCTCGGGAGCAAAATTATAAGAAATCTGGAGACCACAGCATCAGGATAAAATTAAAATTTATTCTAGCACAGCTCCGCAATTGGTACTAGGGTTTTTTTTTTTTTAATGCATTGCTTGAACATGTGCATGTAGCCTGTACCACCCTTAATCAGCATGCATGCTCATGCTGCAAAGAAAAAAAGTATTTCCACGGCACTAGTGATCTAACTTTTGCTTGCGAGTGAACATTATGACACATGTTTCCTGTGCATGTACATGAGTACACGTACCTGGAATGATTCTATGCACATTGTTTTGTTTTGATAGTTCTGGTTGACCTCTCTGCCATTCTGGTTTATCGAATTGCCTTTATAAGTGGCTCATATCCATTATAGGGGACTGGCCAAAACTCTAATGCGTTAGCAAAATAATGAGTCAAATGTAAAACACTAATGCCTTTCTCATTTGTATCGTCTCTCTCATGTGCAAATATCAGTCCAGTATATTTTGCTTGTAAAAGTAAATTGTAATGTAATTTTTCTTTTGTACTTATCAAGTAATAAACTTCTAATTATACGTGAAAATTTTCTCATTCTATAATTTTAAGGATCTAAACCGAAACTATCAGTGACGAAATGTGCTGCGAAAAATGGAACGCCATCTTTCTCAGGGGCGTAGTGCGGTGCAGCGTGCAGCAGGTAACACCTGGCAACGCTGAAGAACCTGGCGCCGGCTCGAGCGATCGGAGTCGGTTCATTGTTCTTTCGACGTGGAGCTCAGACCCCTGTGCAGCCAAAGTTCAACTATTTTCGTTATCTAAGTTTTTCTAGCAAGCATTTTGAAGCCATGAAGTTCACTTATCCGACGCCGCGGCGGGATGAAACTGTCGTGGACATTTACCACGGCGTGAAGGCAAGTTGTCTCGCACCTTTTGAGTGCAACATATCTATATCGACTCTTTGATAACGGGCTAGGAGCTTTCTTAGAGCTACGAGTGGAAGCATATTGTTTTGTTGCGTGTGGTGCTAGGTACGCCGGTGCTAAAAACTTGCGTGCAAAAATCCCACCGATCGCTGCCACCGCGGTGTCAGGATCGTGCTTTGCTTGAAATGTGTACCTGGTAATATTTTGAAATACAGAAGAAAAAAAAAATAAAAGAGAATAGTTGAGGTTTATAGCTGTAGCTTAGTGCTGCAGAGATCAGTTATCTTTTTGTGTTACTGTTTACATGCCATTGTTAATACTGGGAAGAACTACAGAAGAGCATTGTTGCTCGCCCAAGCTCATCCGAACAGCTGTGTCATGTCCGACAAGCATGTACTATCGGTTGACTTTGATAGAGTGCTGTTAGGTTATTCTTTGCGTAGAATGCACGACGAACGTTCAACAGCAGAAAAAGCCCGCTGATCTCACGCGGCTGAAGTTAACGCAAGTGTGATTTGTTGTCTCAGGAGTGGGAGAATGGCAATGGGCTGGAAGAATTCGTTGAATAATATTGCTCGTATTTGTAACCGTTTTCCCAGAAGAAAGCTAAAAAACTGTGACATTTGGGTAATTCGAACAAACGAAACCAGCTACGTTGAAGCCAAATTCTATTTTATTTGATTTAAGGGGGAGGGGCGTGGGCTGTCACCAGAAGGCGCACCACGCCTGCCTACTCTAGAGTTACTGTTACTAGAGTTAAGTAACTCAAGCCTACTCTTTACAAATGCAAATAGAAGTGAAAGATAGGAAGAAGGGAAGGAAAACAGAAAAATAAAACATGAGGACAGATCACGAAGACTAAACTAAAGCAATGACAAAGAATACAGCAGTAGGAACAGAAAAGTCACTGCAAGTCGTGGTAATTAACAGATGACAGAAAAATAGAGAAAGTATGACGTCTCATCACTCACAAGTGAACAACAATGTGCTGCACTAGTAAGCCAAGTCAATTCTAGAAAAGTAAGGAAGGCACAACATGCCTGATTGCATTATGTTTAAGTAACTGCAGGGGTGCAGCTAGGCACTCATTAGAGGTCATGCACCGCTGGCCAAGAAGACAATAATCCCTTAGTAGTAATGTGCACTGCGCAAGATTAGGACACTCCAGTATCAAGTGCTCAAATGTCTCGCAGGAACCGTGAGAAGCACACGACAAACGGTTCACATGTCATTGACAGTGTACATAAATAAATCATAATAAATCATAATAAATCGGTGTATCATAAATAAATAACAATAAATAAATATTGTTATTTTTGTTTTATAATTTAGACAGTTTGGTGGGAAGTTATCTGAAGTACTCTTCCTAAAGGTATGATGCAGACCTTATAAACAGCACGAAACATTTCCATTACAGGTTGCAGACCCCTACAGGTGGATGGAGGATCCCGATAGTGAGGAAACAAAGGCCTTCGTTGATGCTCAGAATGCCGTCACAACACCCTTCTTGGAACAGTGCAAGGAGCGTCAGAAGATTAAAGAACGGTGAGAGTGTAGCTGTGAGCACGAAGATTCAACTATTATTGTTCTTTCCTGCAGGCTTTTTATACAGGTTGTCCCAGCTAATTGCCTCGAGTGGCCAGTCCCGCGACAGTTTTGCGTGAATTTGCGGGCTTTTTTCACGCTCGGAAAAATACTTTTTTGTAGCATGTATTGAGCAACAGAAACTAACTATAATCTTTGAGAAATTGGTTAATTAACTAATTATCTAATTATGTATAATGAAAAAAAGATCAAAGTCTCTTCAAGCGATGGCAAACAACATTACCTTGGTTCTGTCCAACTACGTGGCATTCGCATATTTTTAAACTCAGGCTATAGTTAGCTGGATGCCCTGTGTGTGCATGTGTGTGTGTGTGTGTGTGTGTGTGTGTGTGTGTGTGTGTGTGTGTGTGTGTGTGTGTGTGTGTGTGTGAGAGAGAGAGAGAAAATGTTGCAATTTATTTTGCAGTTTTGAAATTTAAGGCCTGGTTAGTTGGAGGAGCATCATGTGAAATTTCCTTCTTGCATCATCAAGAACTGGCAATTGCTAGTATAATTTTTAGATATCAAGAGCAGGATGTCCTGCAAAATTGATTTGTTGCTTAGTTGAGGTTTTGATCGTAAAGCTATGTAGCGGCCGTGAGAAGCAAAGTAGTAGAGGGTTTCAAATTAATTTTAACTGCCTAGGGATTCTTTAATATCAATTGATATCTTAGTACATTGGCTTTCTTAAATTCTGCATTTACAAAAATTGGGCCACCGCAGCTGTAAATTTTGATGACAGCATGTTCAACAAAATTTTGTAAGAGATGGTGCATTCCTATGGAGATGTATAAATGGGGCAGGGCAGAACTGCAGAGGTGCACCTAAATTAGTCATCAGTTGACGCAGTGCTTTGACTGCACCAGCATACCAACAGCTGGTAAAAGGGCATATGGCATTACGCTTCATTGTGAAAACAAGCACAGCACACATTTCTTAAGGCACCTGCCAAGAAATTCGATTCACAAACACACAATCTACTGTCAGCATGGTATTTATCTCTTGCAAATGGTCTTTACCTCCGGTGCTTAGGTTGGTGTTGTGCAGTTATGTGCACACATCTGAATCATCTTTGGCAGAGCATAATAATGAAGCAGGAGATGTTTTACCATGTGTGTAGTGTAATGGCGATGTATCCTGGCCGTGTTAACTTTAACCCGGAAGCAGTAAGACTTTTGAACTAGACCTTTGGTGAAGAATGATTCATTGGCGACTATGATGTCGGAGTGGTATGGACTTGTTCAATAATATAGCCGAAAATTGATTTTTTTTTTTCAATTCTTTATTTAACAGTTGTTAACAATTTAGGATACTTTCCAGAGCTTATAGGCTGTAGAATGTATAAAATAAAATATAGCGTATCAGTTGGTACGTCTGTGTGAAACCTGTCTAAAAATTTTTCTTTACTCTTTGGAATGCTCTCATAATGTGAGTATGCCAGTCTAGTCTTCAGTGACTGTCAGCTTATGTAATGATCATATTTCATGTAAGGCAGAAACAGTTTCAGGACACTGCATTGTCATGTGTTTTTTTTTACCCCCACCCTTTACCAGGCTACGGCAGTTGTATGACTATCCTCGCTTTGGCTGCCTCAAGAAGCACGGAAAGCGTTACTTCTGCTACATGAACACAGGGCTTCAGAACCAAAGGTACGAAAAGCTCTTGGCAGGTGATGTTTTTCTGTATGCTTTTACTGCACACACTGCCATACTGGTGGTGACACCAGCATCTCGTGCTTGTTAGGGCACTGATGAGCAGGCACTTTTGCCTTTCTTTCGTCAAAGTTGGCTTTTCCTTGGCTCTTCCCCTTCACTTTGCATTGATGGCCATCTGGCCAAGTAAGCTAGGTCGATAACGGAGAAAAGTTAATCAAAGCTGGGCTGAGCCTTGACGAAATGTAATCAAAGGTAGTGGCTTGGTCGGTCAATCCTGATACTACCACTGCACAATACGTGTTCTCGCAAGGGCATTATCCCTTTTAGGACAAGACATATAAATACCCAGAAAAATATGTACATTTTCTATCTAAATGTGCAAAAACGTATCAAAAATAAGCATAATCAAGAAGAAAATGGATATAGGGAAATAAGGAAAAATCCCTAGAAATAGGGGGAAAAACAGGCAGGAAACTGGAAGTGGGCTTCACCCCAAGCCACCTAAGGCTTCGTTTTCAGTTTGTATAGACAGCTGTCTTCATATGTGAACCATAAGTGTACATTTCATTTGCTATATATCACTTGTGCATCACCACTGCAGCTGGATACCTTGCATCGGCCTGTCACCTCTGACCTTGCTTTCAAAAGACAGTGAGTCGCGTGACAAAATTCTTCCTTGTCCAGTGTTCCTGCTCTAAAACAACAAATGACACTTACTGCTGTTCATTCATTGTTGGCCGAAGACATTTAGCCAGAAACATTGTACTCTGTGCTAAAACTTCTCAAAAAAAAAAATCTGGTATGTTGCTTGTAGGCAACACTCGTCGATAAAGTGTTAATGTGTTTATTAACACAGACCGATCCTTCAGCACTGCAGCGTCACAGTGTTCACACGCCTCACTGCATTAGCCAATAGAGCTAACTAGTTAGCTTATCCTACAGCATATCTTAGTAGGTCGACCAGGAAGATAGTGCTTGACTTTTACTATCATCATCCGATGGTTCCTGCCCCCTTCTCTGTCCCTCTGTTTTGTTTTCTCACTGACACCTTACAACCTGCCCAGGCAATTGCCCTTCTTGTCAGTGCTTTACATGGACATTTCTCATGACTATTCTTGATAGAGAAGATTCAGGAATGATGATGCTGATCATTATCACCCTGTTTTAGGTTCACTGCAGGAGGAAGGCCTGTCCTATAACTTCCATCTTGCGTTAGCTGATGCCGTTTTATGCCTGCAAATTTTGTAATCTCATCACGCCACCTTATCCTCTGTCATCCTCGTCTACATTTTTCTTCCCTTGGCACTCGTATTGTTCCTAGATCACATGTGGGAACTTATCTCTATACTTAGCTTCAGTATGGTATTACTTTGTGAAAGAGGGGAAGAACAGTGCAACAGACATAACTGAAATGTAGGTAAAGCTAGCATCACTAAACAAGTGCAGTATATTGACTTAGGTAGATTTCAGCGCATTGTACAAAGTGAGCTTGATGTCAGAGAATTTACTCATTAAGCTCCCGTGTTCTATTTGGAAGAAATGTGCAGAACTTCCTCAATTTAGGGTGGCAGCTTTGTGAGAAAATTTTTAAGGGTCAGTGTTGATGTGTCATGTTTTCTGGGCTTAACACAAGATTGTCACAAAAACGCATATGGCCTTCACACTAGCAGATCTCATTGTATGTTAACATGTTTAAAAGTGTCACCTATTGTCGCGTCTTCATGCAACATGTCCTTTACGTGTTTCTCTACCTGAGCAATGGTTGCGTACTTTAATGATACAAAAGATCAGTCAAGTTGGGTCAACTTTATTCCACTAACAAAATGGCAGATACTCTTCAACGAGTCATCTGTTACCCTCAACTGACTTTAGTGCCCTTTTAACAGAAAGTGTCTTTACAATCTGTGCTTTCTTGCCGTCTTTTCAGTGTCCTCTATGTCCAGGACTCTCTCGAAGCTGAGCCAAGAGTGTTCTTTGATCCTAATGAGCTGTCTGAGGATGGAACAGTGTCTGTCAGCTCCACGAGTTTTTCTGAAGATGGGGAACTTTTTGCATATGGCCTCAGCTACAGTGGGTCTGACTGGATTAAGATCTTCGTGAGTGGCAATTGCTTATATACACCAGCGTGCAGCATGTTCTGCATATGTTTTGTACCAGAGCAGTTTATAATTTTACATTGCAGCGACTGTGAAGAACGCAGTAGCAAAACTGTGAATTATGAAACAACTTTTTATTGGGCAGCCCACAACGTAACAGAGCAAACCATAGTGCTCGCGAAAAGAAAGCCCGAGACCAGCCCTGACAGCAGAGCTCTCAACACGGAGCACATACAAGCAGACGACACTTGCTGTCTGCCAGAAGTCTTGAGTGTAGTGATAAATTGTACTTGTGCATTCTTTTTGTTATATTCTTTTTTATAGAAACAAATTAACTAATATTCCAACTATTATGAACAACATTTGTTTGCTATAAAGTTGGAAAAATTATCGATGACGCGCCCTAGGCAGCCACTCGGATAGCTCACCGTACTGGCGTCATTTGGTCACCTCGCATCACCTGGTCAGAGGCGGCTGAAAACTCAGCCGAGTGGCGTATTACGATTGGTAGCAATGTACACCTTTAAACCATTAAAATTACACGCTTTACATAGAACATTTGGATGCGACAATTAATGATCAGAAGGACCTACCCTAACAACTGAGCTGTTTTTTAAAATCAAGATTGTTTCAGGGTCCCTTTAAGGACGTACATATGACGTACACATCCCCCTTAATTTGCTTAGTCTACTTTGCTTAGTCATCCCTCTTAATTTTCTTACTCATCCTTTTAATTCATTTAGTCATCCTCCTGGATTCACTTAGTGTACTTTGCCTAGTCATCCTTCTGAATTCCAAAGGTCGAGTGTTCGACTCCTACCCAAGGTCGTGGGTTTGAGTGCCTTAAGTTTGCCTTAATTACTACCAAAGGTGGGGTTTTGACTCTGACCAAAGGCTATGCGTTCGACTCCCACCAAAGTTCTTGGGTTCGCGTGCCTTAACTCTATCCTAATTAACTGTGCCTGAATTATTTTTGCCTTCATTAACACCGAAGGTCATAGGTTTGACTCCCACAAATAGTTGTGGTTCAATTCCCACCAAAGGTCAAGGGGTTTGTAGCCATAATTAACACCAAAGGTTGTGGGCTCGACTCCCACTAAAAGGTCAAGGGTTCGTAGCCCTTTTATACCTTTCGTGTTGCCGATGCGTTTTCGATCAAGGTAGACTGACCGATGCGACATATAAGGCTTTCGCCTTGATAAAAACGACTGGCATTAGCCAAAATAGAATGGAAGTGGGAAAGCATAAAACAAAAAAATGCTTTTTAGGTATGGTGAAGGCAAATGCTAAGTCGATGTGAACTGTTAAAATACCGTTCCAGAAACCTCTCGGCACTTATTTTATGTAAAGAAAAGTCTTAGTTTAAGAAAATTGCATCCGAAAGGTGCTCATACCTTTAGCGCAATTCAAACCAGCTGACCCCAAGCGGGACATGGTGGCGTTCCATATGCCATCACCACCCTTTGCTTTTGTCGGTGAGTAAAACGACACTCAACAGATGGCGCAGCGGTTTCCTGTGCAAAACCCAAATGTGCGGCCATAGAGAAACCAAGCCAAGACAGAGCATTCTATTCGTCGCCACAGCTGCTCTTGGTCAAGTGGTGTGGCAGCTCAGGAATTCCATGACATCACATGGACGTGGAATTCTCTGCTGCTTGCAGTTTGTGTGAGTTTTGCGAGCGAGGAAAGCCAGCACAGGACTACGCAATGACAGAACTACTGAAACGCGAAAGAGCAGTTGGCACAGAGTGGAGAACACTAAACCTTTCAATTGCCTGCGTCGTTCTCAAGGTTAACGTCAATGAGCTCTTTTTTTTTTTTTTCTAAATATCAGATAAAACCAGAAGAGCAGCATTTTCTTTCGACTGATAATGCAATACAATGATCTTCTTTGTTACAAGTGGTTGAGTACTAGTGACAGAATTATAATAAGGAGTGCCGTCATCATCGCGCTAATACTTCAATGTCTTGGGATAGTCTCTAATCATGTCCTGCATTTACCTCAATTTATTGAATACTAGAGCTCTGTTGGTGGTAATATTGGTGCCTATGACATTCTCAAGCACTAATCTATCATTTCAGCTTGACTTAATATTTGCCTTTAGTGTCGCTTTAAAGATTGCAACTTAGAGCTCCAGGAAATGGTGTTTGTAGTCTTTGTCAACCTGCATTCATATTTAATGCGCAGCTTTATTTCTGGCATTAATTTATTGCACAATGTTTGTGCCAGGGTTCAAGCTCATCCCACTCGTGTGAATTTCTCACGCAGATCAAGCGAGTGGCTACGGGTGAGAACTTTCCAGAGACTCTGGAACGGGTGCGGTACACGGATATGTCCTGGACACATGACAACAAGGGGTTCTTCTACGGTGTAAGAATATTCTCAATATGTACTTGAAAATTAATTAGAATTTCTCTATAAAGTGCACTTCATTAACCCTTTGAGGGTCGAATTATTTTTGAAAGAACTTTCCCAGGTGGTCAAATTACTTTATTGCGGATCTTGAATGTACAAAATCTATAAAGTCGAGAATAAATACTAAAAAATAATTACGAACAGTATTTTGGTGTCGGCATCGCTCAGAACTGCAAAATGTTCAATAGTATTTCCGAGCATGGTACTTCTTGAAACACAGGTCTACGCACAGCGCCTTATCGCAGTCTGCACACCTAAAATGCGTGTCTGTACTCATGGAGCGAGGAGTTGTGTTGGCGCACACATGACATCTCTGCGTGCGGCTGCCTTGGGCAGAGGTCTGATGCACCCTTTCGCGTAAGCGCGTTGCCGCAGAGAGCAAGAATACCTCGTGAGCGGTGGTGATAAACAAGCTAAGAGCAGTGCCAATCAAGATAGAAATCAACTTCTGCCGCCCCTGCGAGAGCGTGCAGACAAAGATAAAAACCACGTTTCGCGCGCCTCCGTTGCGATCGCGCGGCAGAACCGAAACCGCGAAAGCGCATTTCCACTGAGAGCGAGACTACCTCGCGAACTGCACTGATAAACAAGCTAAGAGCAGCGCCAATCAAGATAGAAATGAACTTCCATTGCCCTGCAAGAGAGTGCCAACAAAGGAAATGAGTTTCGCGCGCCTCCTTTGCGATCACGCGGCGAAATCGAAACCGCCAAAGGGGCGTTGCTGCAGTCTGAGCAACGCGCTGAAGCTAGCAATCAGTTCTGTTTATCTCCCCAAGAAGGTAGCACAAATTTCAAACGCTTCTTATAAGTCCCAAGAGGTGGCAGCACCTCTCAGTGAGCATGCATCGTCATTATGGCGCGAAATTTGAGATGGAGGGTTGGAACCGTACCCGTACGGCAAAGACCTTGCGGGACAGAAAACCGCCGACGTACATGTACGGCAAAAACCTTCAAAGGGTTAAGAATGATGACTCCATGTAAATTGGTGACACCAGTAAATGCTGCCGATCATAGAATAATGGTTGCTAAATGTGTGCGTGTGTTTGGGGTCATTACACAGCACTTCACAATTCTTTTGCCGTGATAAAGAGATATAGCCACTCATGGAACCATGTCATGACATTGTAATAGACAATTGAACCAAATATTTCACTTCCGCACTTGGTAGAAATTACCTAGAGGCAGCGTGTCCTTTACTGCAGTCTTTGTTTAAGGTGATAGCTTGAGCAGGATTACCTCCTTGTAATGACACTTGCACAGAATAGTATGAATGCAAAGCCTTATAGTGTTGGTGTTCTCTGCTTGCAGAAATACCCCGAAAATCTCCAGAAGGCCGATGGCACTGGAACAGACAAGGCGCAAGATCAGAAGCTCTACTACCACCGTGTGGGCACACCACAGACAGAGGACGTCCTTTGTGCAGAGTTCCCAGAGAAACCTCAGTGGAGGGTGTAAGTCACGCCGAAGGCATTAAGTTGCATACAGTGAAATCCCAATAATTCAAAATCTCCGAATTGGAATTGACGGTTAATTCGAACTGCTATACTGGTCCCGGCAAAATCCTGTGTATTTGAATAGAGAAAAACTACCATTAATTTAGATTCCGAAAACAGCACAACAGTTATTTCGAACAAGAACTTAAACTCCCATGGTTGCTGTTCAGACAAACTCAAGTCAGAGATGAAGGTTTGCTTTCTACTTCAATGTTACGTGCAGTGAAAATGATAGAATATGCATGGGGAGCCTAGTTTGGGTCATTGGGTCATTTGATCATTGGGTCAGTTTGGGTCATTGGGTCAACTGTTGGGTCATTTTTTGTGTTCTCAATTGCGAACGTTGGAGCCGGGAAAACGTACTTAACAGCAATGTATTAACGAGGTTCTACTGTATTTCCCTTTCTCACGTCTCCTCAATGTCCACCATTCTAAAGCAGCGAGGCAGCGCTGGTGTGGTGTTACGTCATCAGGCTTCAATGCCATGTTTCTTCTTTCACCGGAAATTGAGGAGCTACTCCCGGTTGCTGTTATTATAGTGATGCTGGTCTCATCACTTTGCTGTGCTACAGTGCGTTAAGATGGCTACGTGCAGATGTTCTTTCTCTTATAAAGTGGCATGATTGTCACAGTCCCTTTCACACTTATCTCTACGACAATGACACAGTTTCCAAGGTTTGAGCAAAATACCTTCCTTATGTTCAGTCGTATGAGTATGTCGGCAACATGCACATCGGTTAAGTGATGGGTGCAGCACTCGGTACTCGCTTTCAAAGGATTCCTGACAGTAACGAGCTTTGACCAAGATGGCAACGCACCTTGAATGTGTCCAACTCGAAAAGCTGACGACCTGTTCCAGTCAGATGTGGGCACTCCGGCTGGCTCGCGTCGCCACATGCCTGGAGCCACGTCGCCTGTACACGACAACCAAAGTGCATGGTTGTCCGAGTGTCTCCACGTTCCATGGTTGCTGTGGTATCTGTGCTTTGCAGCTGCGCACAACTGTAATGCATACAACACAATGTTTGCTATGTGCATGGCAGAACTGGAGTGTGCACTAGTGCTCGTGTACTGCAATGCTGCATGGTGCTGACAGGCTTTTGTCTGGAGTTTTCCATTACGGCGTGCCTCGTATTCAGATCGTCGTTTTGGCTCGTAAGAGTTTAATTGTTTAAAATTTGGAGGCACGGATTCATTGTCATGAAACTGCGACAACAGGTTATATGGTATATATATATATATATATATATATATATATGGTATTGTTAGTGGTATAAGGTATGCATAATTACCAACCCTCCCAAATTTTCTTCTAATGTCTAAAAATATTGGCTCATTGACCAATTTTACTAATACTGTGCTGTTTCATGAAAAATTAATTCTTTTCACTAAACTGTTCTGCTTGCCAGTCTCAGACCATACCCTTTGATGTCGGCGAAAGATAAGAGGAATACTTAATACATTAGAGAAAGCTTATTTAGACAACTTCCTTGAAGCAGGTGATATCGGCAACAGTGAAGTCATTGAAAAAGTCTGTGATCTAAAAACAATCTGTTTCTCTTGAGTCTCTGTTCCAAGTCTGCTGCTGATGATGTGCTGTGTCTAAAGTTCAATCATAGTTAATAAAGTGTGTATGTATCCCACAAAAGATGTGTGCTTAGGATAAACTTCATAAAAATTTGTGCTATCCCCCTCGTTTGTTGTCTGCAAAATTGTCACAAATTTTAAAGCTCACAGGTTGGTGAGCAAGGTTGGCTTACCAATTCATCTTCTTCCCTAAGGGGTGGCCAGGTCAGCGACTGTGGCAAATATGTCATTGTGACTGTGGAAGAAGGATGCAAGGACAACCAGCTCTATGTTGCTGACCTTTCCAAACTCTCCGATGGCATCAAAGGTAAGCACAACGTAAGCATGCTCTCTGGTGCCAGGTTCTCCGTGTTTTATTCGCATGATTGTGGCTGGGACCATGATCACAAAAATTACTAGACAGTATACTTTTCCTTTAGGTTGGTGAATTTTCTGAACTCCAAGCATACTGTATTTACACGATTGTAAGTCGACTCGAATGTAAGTTGACCCCCCATATTGCATGTGACAGGAGAAAAACAAAAAGAGCATACCCGCGGGCGTATTCCATGACAAAAATTTATTAGTAGCTGGCATGGACACTGAACTACTACTCCTCAATAGTGCTGCCATCGTCATTGCTGCTACGGCCCCGAAGCACATCGCCGTCCAGCGAAATTTCGCATTTGCATACATACATAAGTCCACGGCAAAAGCACCCAACCACACAGCCGTCAGGGAGGCTCTTCTGACATGTCCAGTTGGCTTAAGTTCACGGTCTTCTGCCGCCAGCCACTCATACTCACAGCGGAGCAAGTCCTTAAAAGGCGAAGATCCAGGCTTGTCTCATGACCATGTCGCACGTCACTGGCAGGGACTGATCACTCATTTCGGCGACATACATCGCAAGCTTGACCTTCAGCTCCAGAAAGTGTCCCGACTTTGGCCCGCGGAAACCTCTTCGCTTGCCGTCACAGGTGAAAATTTTGCTTCGCTGCCGTCACCACTCTCGCACCACCCATTAAGAAACATCAAACTTGCGGCCCGATACACAGTTATGTTTCTTCAGCGCAAAGGATGGCAGCCCTCTTCAACGACGCTGTGAATGAGCACCGAATGTTTAGTGGATTCGGAGCACTCATGATGACTGAGGAAGCATGGAAGTAGCATGAGCCCGGCAGTCAAATTGAACGCATGAAACTAAAGAGCTACAGGGAAAGAGAAACACGCGAGCCGCAAGCGGTGTCTGCTCTTTCATTAACTATGGGTAGTCCCTGCAAGCGCCACTGTTCTGAGGGTGCCGCCGCAAATGGAACAGCGGCACTTTGATGAACTATTGACACCCCCACATGAGGGCTCTGTGTGCTGTAAAACTCTCAAAAATGTTGAAAAACCCTTCCGAAAAGCGAACAACCCTGGGGGATAGCGGAAAGCTACTGGTGGGGCTGTAGAGCAAACAAAATTGGAACTACATTGTAACTTCCCTGATATCCCGTTGGTCTTGCTTTTTCTTTTTCAGTGCCATGTTTTGGTTTCGATTGTAAGTCAACCCCCCCCCCCCCCACACACACACTTCAGATTTCAAAATTTAAAAGAAGAGGTCGACTTGCAATCGTGTAAATACGGTAATTCATGAACTCGATCATTTAAAAGGGGTCCTGAATCACCCCTTTGGGCTTGGTGAAAAAACATTTCGCAGATAGCATACGCTGCTGTGAACATCTTAGCCAAATTCAGCAGGTGTGTGCGATGTGTGGAGCTCTCAAGGGTTGCACTAAGATACCCTTTTCTCACTTTTTTCAACAGATGCCTTCTCCTTACTATTTTCGGGCTGTCGTATTGACTCGTATAGCAGATTCTCATACATTTCTGCTATTTACCAATAGCTCACATCAATTTAGAGGGGTGTTTGGATCACTGTGCCTCTCACTACTGTTACTGTGTGTATTTATTGACGTAGTTTAGTAAACAGGCTGAAGTAAGCAAAAATCTGTTACGAATATTGATAGGAATCACATATCTACTTCCGGAAGTACGACCATCATACAATTGCCAACTACCATCTGCTAATGCTCGGCTGCACCCACTCCCGTAGGAATGAAACTTTGGCCGTGCTACTTATCAGTGTCGTAGCCGTCTGGTCTCACTAATTTCTGTTAGTTTTTAACACTCTACTAGCCTCAAATTACACAATACTTAAGGTCAGACCTGACATACACTTGCCAGCGCACGCTCACTCCTGGCTGCTCCTGGTTAAACGTCTTAGCAGACTTCGCTTCAAATTGAGCTATTGCGCAACACATGTAATTTGGATGTGGCTACTATCCATTGGTGAAGGTAGTGACGGACAAAGCTGCTCCACACCACAACGCACAGCCAGCCTGAAGCATGGGGCGTGAGTGTGCACTCCAGCCCTGTCATTCACATAGTTAGCCACTGTGGTTGCAAGTAGCTGCGTCTGCAGCCTAGTGTAGCTATTGCAGCTGCCGCAGGGTGATGAAAGACGCTCACTTGTCAAGCTCCTGCAGCTTGCTGAGGACAACAGCGTGCTCTTAACAGCGTATCTGTGGTTGACGGGACTCAAGGTCCAAGTGCCAACGTCTTGCACACCTCGAGGTGTGTCACCATCGTGGTTGAAGCTCATCATGTTAAGAATAATTTTAATGCAAGTCTGGAGTACGGCATCCATTGCTTAGCTAATGTGCACGCTGTCGACGTACTCGCACAAGCAAACATGTAGATTGTTTGTTTGACCCTCAGATATTGTGGGATTGTCGTAGAGATAAGTATGATACGAAATATGATACTCATGTCACTTGGTGCGAAAATAGCCATGTGAGGCTATGTAGTACACTGTAGCACAGCAAAGAATGAGACACCATGAGCTCAACTGTAAGCTGAGGGATAGCCTTTGAGCTGGGCGTGTTTTAGGCACCAAAGTCGGTTCAAGTGGCATCTGTGTGAACATCCAAAATAAAATTTGAAAAGTGCACCTCAGTAACATTCAGTAGGCGGAGCATTGTGGGCACCACCCCACTCTGCCGTAGTCTTGGCCGTGCAAGGCATTGAAGTACTGGGCACACTGCAAAGTCTATCAACAGCTCTCTTTGATTGCCAATAACTCTGCTTCTGCTGAACACATTGAAGTACTTTTTGCATTGAAGTATCTATAAACTGGTCTGTTTTGCCATCCAACGCATTTCTTGAATTCTATAAAGTGTGGTTCAGGAACCCTTTAAAGTTTTGTAAATTGACACTTGCAATGTAATTGCAGATTTGTTAACAGGAAATGTGGTAGTGTACAATGTAGATATTAATAGATGTTAATGCACCATTGTGGACAAAAGAAACACAATAAAATACAAAGTAGAACACCTTTAACAAGTGACTACTCGAGAGCATGATCTCGCACTGCTATTTATCCGGTGACTAAAGCGGGTACAGGTGTCACACTAAGCATACAAGCGTGAATCATGGCAACATAACACAAATTGGTTAAAGTGGAAACAAAACAATGCATTGTAGTTAGCCCTAACTTGTTTACATTTCATTTGTCCACAATAGCACACCTAAAGCCCCACAACTGGTACACTGCTGTCATAGAATTATTTACCCTGGAAATTATTCACTTCCGTTGAGAAACGTCTGTGCAGTCGTTGAAAAACGTCTGTGCAGTTCTGCGTAGAGCACTGCACATGCCCGAGTACTACACATTGAGCTACTGCGGTGCTGATTTTCCATCCACTTTCTACGGTGTTTATGTTTATCTACTAGAACTAAACCTTAGAGTGCCACAGTAACTCAACCGGCAAGAGCATCGCACGTGTAAAGCAAAAACGTGGATTCATATCCCCCCTGCAGCCGGTTGTTTCTTCATCCACTTCATTTCCATTAGTTTATCATATCTCTAATTAAATTAATAAGTGCATGTAATTTCCCCCATTATGTCCTTGCTGTCTTTGTTTCTTGGCTTCTTATGATGGGACTAATAAAGAACGGGCCCTCGGTTTCCTTTCCTCTCATTCATTACATAGTGACGCCTTTAATCCAGCAGCATTGATGCCTTGAGGTAGCATGTGTGGGGTACGAATTAAATAAGCGCTCCGCAAAATTTCCTTGCTTCGAACATGTACTTGCCAACGCGAGTGCACTGTTAGGATTGCGGGCTCAATCCCATCGCTCGTAACCCGTTGTCAAGATTGGAGTCCGGCATGAATTAGAAGGTAGCTGGCCCATGCCGCCGTCCAACTTATCCACGCTGAGGGCATTTATGAAGGGAAGGAGTGCTTCTCATCGAGAATGAGGAATATGGGTTTATTTACAGTATCTACATCAGTCTAGCATGACTGCGAGAGAAAGTACATAAGTCTAACATGACTGCTTGAGAAAGTACATCAGTGTAAGATGACTGCTTGAGAGAGAGTGTCCTGAGCAGCCGCACAACAGCGGTTTATAAACAAATGGTCCTCCCCCGATACCCAGGTGATGGAAACGGCCGTCCAGACACCGTAGGCGAGTTGACGAGGCACCGTAGGGGAGACGACCAGGCATCGTAGGGGCATTTTATTCCCTGAGCTGCAGCGCGCCCGCCGGCTGCCCATTGTCTGGCGTCTTGGTCGGCGCGTGGGAAGGGGTCTCAGTAGACATTCCGCGGGTTCAGTAACAATAGTTGGTCTGCCGAGCCCATATAGTCGCAATGGCGACAAGGCTAGAGCATAACGGTGGCGTTCCGAGACAAGGTTGCCGCTGCTGTCGCAACTGGCAGGCAAAACTTGCACGTCATCGGGCCGTTCTTAACAGCACATACAACTGTGAAACTATTTGATCACTATGCAGGCTCTCTTCGTTTGTCATGCATCTTTGTGCGTGAAGCTGTGTTAGGGCAGAAATAAACAATTGCATCTTCATGAGCTTAAATGAACATTGATCATAGATTGTGTTTCAAGAAAATTGTGGTTCCTTATATCGAAGTTCGACTGGATCTGCAACAAAACCAGTGAATTTGGCTTTCATCCTCTGTAGCTCTTTGTTTGGCAAATTGCTACTGAAGTGAAGACAGGTGCTAGAAATCATTTTGCTTGCTAAAAAATCTGCTGCAATGCACTCTTTACCATTCTTGCCGCTGTAATTGAAGAAAAATAAGTACAATATGCTGTAGTTGAATAAACCATCCTTATTCTCTGTATGTCTTGTCTTCTTTGTCCACCAGGAGGCCCTTTTGGAAAATAAATGACTGTTGGTTAAAGTAGTTGTTAGCAAAGCATGTGCCAACAAAAGAATAGTTATTGCTATTGGAAACACCTTGCTCTTAATGGCACGTTTAGGCCTCAGTCGGTCCTTATCTCGGGTTGGGCTGAGTCAGGTCGGTGAATTTATTTTTTCAGGCTCAGGCCTGGCCTGGATCTTGCTTTGAGGCACCGGGTCGGGCCCGTGTGGGTGACGTTTTGCAAGTGCTGGATTTGGGCCGAGCCTGGGCCAAATGCAGTGGTCCAATTCTGGGCAGCTGCGCTAAAACTTTTGGGTAGCTCTGCTAAAGCTTCTGGGCAGCTCCGCTAAAACAGCTCCGCTAAAGCTGAACACTGCAGCATGTTCAGCTCCGCTGAACACGCTGCAGTGTTCAGTGCACTTGAGCACAGGACGTCGAGGCCAGATGCGATGGGGTGCCTGTTTTGCTTATGTTCTTCATAAACTGCCATAGATCCCAGGAGTTCTGGAGGTGACTTTTGGACTAGTGGTTTCATGATTAAATGAAAACGGTGTTGCCACACAGGACGAGACAAGAAGGGGCCCACACACATGGTTCTCCTTTGTTCCGCGAGTGTCTAAATGAATATTTATTAGACTCTACGTACTTAGTGGCCAGGGCAGGAAGGTTTCTCTGCATTTGGAGAAGGGATGGCTAGGTTCCTTTAGGCCATGAGAGATGTGAACACCAATATTTTCATTTAATTCCATAAATTTTGTACTTTTCGTTGCATTTAAATGTGCCCTGTGTGGTGCTTCTGCAGACAAGCTGGAACTGAAGTGCCTGGTTGGCAAGTTCGAAGCAGAGTATGACTACATCACCAATGAAGGCAGTGTGTTCACCTTCCGTACCAACAAGAACCGGCCGCGTTATGGCCTGGTCAACATCGACCTGGCTGACTGTGCAGAGGTGAGATTGTACTATGCCTTCACTGTCAGATTTCAGATGCGGTAGTTTACTTCTGCTCTTGGAAAAATAGCCACCATGCAAACTACTCAGTAATCAATGGTCAGTCTGTAAATCTTCTGTACCATATAGTCCACAAAGAGGCATATAAAGGTGAGATCCTAGAGCCAAAGGTTGTAGGGGTCTCTGTAATAAACATGTCCAAGTTCCTTCTTTTTTTCTCTCTATTCCTTTTTTTTCTTTTTAGAGCTTGAATTTAAAACAAGGGTTCAAGCTATATCAGAATACACCATCAGGAACTATTACAGTCAAACCTCATTACAACAAACATTTCAGATCAACAAACTTCTTAGAAATCTCGTGCCGAGTGCTTGTAGTTTCAGTGTATAACAACTTCTGTAATAAAAACTTCGGCATGCGGTACTTTTCAGAACACTGATCGTTATTTAATTTCCATGTCATGTTAACAACACCTCAGCACTGCGAGCTCGTATGCGGAAATGCAGGGATTCTTAGATTTCAGTGCATCTGTCACAGCAGTTGGAGCTGTAAGCTAGCAGTCGACACAGTGTAAAGATCAGACGCCTTGTAAAACAGGGGACTTTTGCAGCGTGACAATGCGTCACGTTTTTCTTGCCTGTTTTCTTTCTCAGTTGTATACGTGCTGTCAGCGGTATCAGTCATCTCCATCTTGTTTTTCTTCTTGCTCTTGTGTTGAAAATGCATTCCAGTTTTCATGTTGCCATGAATTGAACTCTTCCTACAGCGAAGAAGTGAAAGTAGTTTTCTTTGAGTAAGAAAGTGGACATAAAACAGAATAAAGTTTGCATGAGTCTTGTCAACTAGGGATGCATCCACTAGTCCAATATGACTGATGAAGTTGGTGATGGTTTTAAGAGGTATACTGAACAAGGGTCTGTATCCCTATTGCAAAAACCAGCGCCACCGGGACCCAGTGCACCGGATTATGGGCCCAGTGCAGCGCGCTGGACGCTGGGGCGCTGGCAAGGCGCTGGGAAGGCGCGGCACTGGCTACTCGTGCGAAAAACAGCTCTAGCGCGTTAAATAAGCGGTGCCTGGACATCGTATACATTTTCTTGAGTACAGAAAGCAAGGAAGAGCGCTTTAGTGCAATAAAAAAAGAAAAAAAAACGTGAAAAATAAAATTGCTCCGACAAGGATTCGAACGACCGACCTACAGATCCCAAGCCCGTCACTTTACCACTACGCCACGCCACCACACAGAAATTCACGGATAATTTGCCATGTCAAAGCCGAGAAGCAGTTTGTTTCGCAGAGCTACGTCTCGTACAGACATGGTTGATGCGCTATCGCCCAGCAACTAAAACTCACGCCTGTACCAGAAAGAAAAGGTTGCTGTCCGTATTCAGCAATATCCTTGAAAGTGCCACACCATCGATTTTCACTTGCGATTGCTGTTTTAACTTCGAAAAAAAGTCCTAAATGAACTGCCGACCCGGGAAGGTGTATGGCCTGTTACTGCCGATTTCGATAGCCATTTCTGGTTCTTCACGCAAAGGATATGCACCGTTTCCTTAGTACAGTGATGCCTTTCAGTCAAGACGCCTGGCTAGTCATAAATCTTCGTCAGAGAAGCGCGGACTAGTGCTGGGAGCCTTCGGCGATAGCACACATGCCTGTGTTTATGACGCGTCACATCTGCGGTCATCGCTTCTTATGCTGGCACTGTAGACATGAAAAAAATGTTTATTTAAGAACATCGATGCGAAAGCTGACATATAGAGTGATTTATCCTTGTTAGATTCCTTGATTCCTGCGCCTAGACACTCCCAGAGGATGGACTCGGCGGATACGCTAGGTCTAAGCTTCGGTGGGGAGCGATCTCGGTGCGGGTAGTTAAAATAGCAATCGCAAGTGAAAATCGATGGTGTGGCACTTCCAAGCATGCTGCTGAATACGGACAGCCACTTTTTATTTCTGGTACAGGCGTGAGTTTTAGTTGCTGGGTGATAGCGCATACACCATGTCTGTACGAGACGTAGCTTTGCGAAACAAACTGATTCTCGACTTTGACATGGCAAATTATCCGCGAATTTTCGTGTGGTGGCGTGGCGTAGTGGTAAAGTGACGGGCTTGTGATCTGTAGGTTGGTCGTTCGAATCCTTGTCGGAGCAATATTATTTTTTAGGTTTTTTTTTCTTTTTTTATTGCACTAAAGCGCTCTTCCTTGCTTTCTGTATTCAAAAAAATATATACGGTGTCCAGGCACCGCATATTTAACGCGCTAGAGCTGTTTTTCGCACGAGTAGCCAGTGCCGCGCCTTCCCAGCGCCTTCCCAGCGCCCCAGCGTCCAGCGCGCTGCACTGGGCCCATAATCCGGCGCACTGGGTCCCAGTGGCGCTGGTTTTTGCAATAGGGATCTGAGCTATTTGGTATGGCAACATCTGAAGGCAGGTGAAGCATAAATAAAACATGGACAGCGACAACGAGGAAGACATACGGAGCACTGCTTCCAACTAAACTTATGCTAGAAAGCTCATATTCACTATTCGTAGTATAGCCCCAGCGCTTGCGTCAGAGAACGTTCAATATTTGGATTATTGATCATACATCATTGCCTACCGAGGCGACACCCAAGCCGTGCACTCGTAATGGAATATAATCAATAATCTAGATCCCAAATCCTCTGTTTGTTTCTCTCTAGCAGTCCCGTTTGTTTTTCTGTGCGCCTCACTGTGTCAGTGTCTTAGAAACACTATCCATACCAGTAAGCCTTAGCAGCAACGACAGTGGCAGCGTTAAAAAACAATATGGGCAGCAGATGTAGGGTTTGCATGCATGAACAAATAAAATGCAGTATGAAAACAATGCTCTATGCTCTTTTGGTAGAAGTGGATCATGGGTATTACACACAGCCAGAAAAATTGGAGCGAAATGGCCTGCCTCTGTGTAAAGGCCGCAGCTTATGAAGACTGGCAAAAATGGGGGGAAGCTGACAGTTCATTTGAGGTCTCCAATTTTAGAAGCCATTATTTGCTCTGCTTTGGGATATTCTTGACTTGTTTGATGTCTCCCATGCTTCTTCAATGTCTGCTTTTGTGCCACTGCTCTTGTTGCCTATGTTTACTTAATTGCTGCCACAGTTCACGGTGACTCACTTCACATTTGTGAACTTTGTATCCACACAAGGGTAACAGTTGCCTTCATCATTGTTTCATTCCTTCATAAATGTACTTAATACCGTGTTTTTCTTCTTCACAGCCTATGCAACTTTCTCCGTCTTATGTACGTCCACATACGTAGCTGCTTTATGTAACACAACATAGCTTTTAAACAATGGCATAGCAAATTTGCATTTCAGAATAAAAATTTGTGTGTCGAGACATTGGTGTGCATTGTACCCAGTGGGTCGGAATTAATCCAAAACACCATTCTTTGACATTTTTTTAAGCCAAGTTGCTGGTTTTTAAATGCAGAGTACCATAATATTGCATTTATGTCAGCCGTGACAACTACTGAATTTTTACTGTTCACATTATTATACCCAAAGTTGTGCTCAGCAGCTTTGGAATGCTGCTGTAGCCACGACTGATGACGATGGACATGAGCTCCCGAGTTTGATCACAAGGCCACCATGGCTACATTTTCATCGAAGAGAGAAATGCTCATGCGTTTATTAAATTCAGGAGCACATGAATGCGGTGAAGAGTTCTGGTTTAATTTTGACCACCTGGGATTCTTTAATGCTTACCTACATATAAATAAGTACATACCAGTTGTGCTTGCACTCTGCACTTGTCAGAATACAGCTGCTGTGGTCAGGAATAAAGTTGCAGCCTTGTACTCGGCCGCAGTTAACAACCTAAAGGGACACTAAAAGCAAATATTATGTTCGTGGACTGTTAAAATACCATTTCAAAAACACCGCAGTGCTTGGTTTGCGACAAAAAAAGACTTCATTTAGGAGAAAAACATGTCTGAAGGACCCGTATATCTTTAACGCAATACAAATCGCCCACTCCCGAGCGGGAGAGTGGTCTTTTTATTGTCTTTTTATTATGTGAGGTTGCATACCAGTCACAGTATTAAAATGAGGAGTGCCTTCGTCATCGGGCTGGTACTTGAATGTATCGGAAGTCAGCGGCAATATTTGTTCCCAATAATATTGACACCTTAGATGTTCTGGAGCGTTAATGTATCATTTTAGTGTGACTTAATATTTGCTTTCAGTGTCCTTTTAACCCTTTATGGACCAGTGTTGCCTACAGGCAACATACGAAAAAAAAGAATTTCTTGTTGAGTTTTGGCATTGAGTACGAAGTTTCTCGCTAAATGCCTTTGGTCAACACTGAATGGCTGGCAGTAAGAGTCAATTGCTGATTTAGAGCAGGAACACAGGACGAAGAAGAACTTGGCTTGTGACTTACTTTCTTATGAAAGCACGATCAGAGAAGACAGACTGATGTGAGATCTTCGCCTGCAGTGGTATCGCCCATGTAATGTAGAGAAAGTGAAATGTATGCCTATGGGTCACATATAATGAAAGCTGTCTGTGTAAATTCAAAATGAAGTCATAGGTGGCTTGGGGTGAAGTCCTTTCCCAGTTTTCTACCTGGTGGCTCCTCCTATTGCTGAATAAGTTCTCACAATTTTCTTTTTGTTGATTATGCTTATTCTTTGTGTTTTGCATAGTTAGATAGAAAATATATATATATTTTTTTTCGGGTATTTGTATCTTTTATCTTAAATAGTTAAACGAATTCTCATCAAATTCTGTAAGGCGGGACTCATCTTAGTGCTGCTGAATATGTGGACCTTTTTGAAATGTGCTTCGTATAGTGTAACGCATCTTCGTAAGGGGTACATTGCAAAAGAACAATTAGTCATAACACAAGCTGTTGTTTCTTGTTGAACATAGATCTTTTCTCCTCGAAGAGCGGTACATGTGAGTATTAACCCTAGCACTGGAAAATATAAGAGAAGTGCATTCATTTTTTTTCTTATTTTTTTTTAAATGCATAACTGAAGAAAGTAAATTTGACAACGAAATCCTGCTTTTTTTACTGGAGACGGTGAACAGTATCAGTACTGGCACATTAAAGACCCAGTACTAATACAAGATTCAAGTGCTAAAGTGTGCATTCTTATCATTAGCTCGTAGATTTAGGTTAGTGTATGTTTTATTTCTTTCAAAGTGCCTTTTAAGATACGAGTTCGTGGCTGCGTTCTTCTGTACAATGACAGCCATGTTTCAAACATTCCCTGTTTGAGGTGGGAGCGACGTGTGTGAATATAGCATGGGAGAGGTAAAGCACTGTCAGCCAAGCATGGTCGAGGGTACATGCTGCGTGGGGAGCGTGGGAATATTTCAGCTGCACATGTTCAAAAGTTGTTGCGTCGCTAGTAACCAGTGGCATTACACACTAAGCGCAGACTCGAGTACCAACACAAACAAAATGGGGCTGAAGCATGTACTGAATACAGAGGAGATGTGCTTGGAAGAATTTCAAGTGGAGTGTTAACGTCTCTGGTAAGCAATAAAGCCTGGTTTAGAATGCGAGTGCATGCTGGCTTGTAAAGGTGAGACACGCCTTGGTTACTCAGTGGCTATGGTGTTGGGCTGCTGAGCACGAGGTCGCGGGATCGAATCCCGGCCACGGCGGCTGCATTTCGATGGGGGCAAAATGCGAAAACACCCGCGTACTTAGATTTAGGTGCACGTTAAGAACCCCAGGTGGTCGAAATTTCCGGAGTCCTCCACTACGGCGTGCCTCATAATCGGAAAGTGGTTTTGGCACATAAAACCCCATGATTCTTTTTTGTGAAGGTGAGGTGGAGCGTTTTGAGTGGTGGCAATAATCACCAAGGAGTGCGGTGAACACTTTGCCCAGAAAAGTATAACGAAGCAGCGTCGATGCGCAGCGAAGAATAGCTTGGAACTAAAGTACGCACTTTGCCCGCAAATGCGAAGCCTCAATAGGCATCAATATGCAGGGACAAGACGGCAGTGAGAACGGGAGGGGAGTTGTAAGCGTCTACCTAGATTCGTCTGCTGTTGAAGTGCTGATTGGCTGGGTGCGCCTTTCTCTTTCTGACACGTACCCCAGCCCAGTCAATCGGAACTTAAGTAGCAGACGAAATGGATATGTTCAGTAGGTGGACATTTACAGAATACTCCCCCAGGCCGTGTCTGTGTGACTACTTTGAAAAACACTATGTGCAGAGTGAATTTGGTTTGGTGTGTAGCAGGAGTCATAGACTCCGGTTCTGGTATGACCTCTCTGCGCTGTTGGAGCACCCTAAGTTTATGTTGAGAAAAGCGTTTTGCATTGACTTTATAGTGTACTCTATATACTTGTAAATGGTTACTAAACGAAAGTTTTTTTGTAATCACGAAAGAAAGGTCTGCTTAATCTGTCTCACAGTGCATGGCATACCCATAATTTTAAACCTTTACCTGGTGTCATCTAGCTTGGCCTCTTTATCGTACCACGGGAGGATACAATGAACAAAAATGCTGTCTCTACGTGGGTACACTTCTGGTTTTACCTGTAGCAAAATGATTAACTCGAATTGTTTTACTGCAGGAATCCTGGAAGGACCTAATACTCCAGGATGAAAAAGATGTCCTGGACTGGGCAGCTTGTGTGCACAAGAACAAGCTAGTGGTCTGCTACCTGCGTGATGTCAAGGTGAAGATTGCCACTTATAATAAGTCAATGAGACACCAAATGAGATCAGGCCAAACAATGTGATTATTGTACAAAACAATGTGCCAAGAGTGCGGTAGAATGTAGGGCAGTTTTCAATACTTTTGCTTGCAATGACAGTACAGTTCAGACCAGTCAGGTGCAGCTGTAAGTGGTCAGGTAATATAGTGACCCTTGCAGCGTTTGTATTTATCGAAAATGTACTTGA